>NC_021162.2:59110554-59111560 GCF_000331145.2 Cicer arietinum | reverse complement strand
AAATAAATCGATTTTAGATTAGTTCATTAAAATAAATAAATGAATAAAAAATAGAATAAAATAAATTAAAATAAATAAATAAAAAGAATTTTAAAACGGTTAAATTATCATAATATGTATTTTGAAGTAAAATCTAGTTGGTTTATCTTTATTATTAAATATAGACTAAAATCAAACTAATAGTAATTATTTTTGCCTAGGCCTGATTGTAAAATCCTTTCAACTTTAAATTAAAAAAAAAGCTAATTATTAAGGCTAAGCTGCCTATGCCTGCAAAACCAATTTTTCAAGACATCCTAGCCACGCATCAGCTTTATGTCCAAGCTGCTAGCTGTATTCCCAGCTAATTATGATTTCAAACCCATTCATTTCAAAAGCAAAACAAACCATCCTTAGCCTCATTTCAAAACAAATGTAAGCATATCCAACAAAGCAAACCTCATTCCAAAACAAAAAAAGAAAACTCAGTTTCAATAAATCTACCTAAACAAAATTTATTTTTAATCCTAAAACAAACTTCATATAATGTATCCTTTCATTTTAATAGTGAAATATAAACAAGGATAGAGAATAGAACAACAAAAATGAGAGTGATACACACCGAAAAGAAGAAGGCGGTAGCAATGCGCGGTTGATGGTGGTTAGCGACGATTATCGGCGGAAGTGAAGGTGACTTCTGTTTCTCTCCTTTTCTATTTTTTATATTTCTAACTATATATGATTTTAATGGTGGAGACGAGTTGTTGTTCCTTCTACATTCAACTATTTTTGTTTCAGAATCTCTCTTTAAAAAAATTTATCTTTTCCCTTCTTCTCTTTTTTTTTAAACCTCAACTCTCTTCTTTAGATCTGTTTCTTCCCCTCCAAAATCTCTGCCTTCTTTGTAAAAAAAAAAGATGTATTTATAGAGTTTTTTTATCTGATTAGTTGCTTTCTTGGTTGTGTCTCTGTTTGAGTTTGAGCTTTCTAGTTCTTTGTTTGATGTTTCGTTTTCTTTGCTCATCAT
>NC_021162.2:59090644-59110481 GCF_000331145.2 Cicer arietinum | reverse complement strand
TTTTTTTTAAACTCAAAAATTTGTCTCTTTGTTAACTATAATGTGTACAATGGCTGATTTATAAAAGTTGTCTTTTTATTTCTCTATTTAGTTAAAACAGGAACAGATGTATCAATAGGCATGGCTTGTGCATCAATGGCAGTCAGCATCAACATAGCAGAGTTTGACAGTGAACAAAGTCAACATAGCATGGCTTGATCTGATTTAATTTTTATTGTAATTTATTTTTGGCTTTATTCTTAGTTTGTAATTTGATTTGGTTTTAAAAACTCTAATTAGATAAAATTGTAAATTTATGATACATAATAAAAATATTTATTGTAATTATTTTTATTTTCTTTTTTAAATACATATTTTCTTTTTTATATTTGTTTTCAAAATGGACAAAATTAGGGTACTACAAATTGAACTTGAAGTCACCCAAATTCAACTATTGTTTAGTCCTAAAGCAATATAATAAACTTATTATAACATAAGAGAACATAAGAGATCAGAAGAGTTATAAACACTCGCTTGCTCCAGCAGTTATTTTTTTTATTAGGTAATAAATCAACGTGGATCCTACAATTTGGGAACGAATCTATCATAAAGTTGCTTCACTAGATAAAATATAATAACTAGTTTGGATTGAACCTATGTATAGAATATAGATGATATAGGTTGTTCACTCTATTAAAGAATTTAAGACATAAATTTGACGGGTGTCATGTCATAAATTTTTTTTAGTCTGAATCTAACATTTAATGAAAGTTGATTCGACATATTACTCTATTTAAAAATATATATAAAAATATATAATATTTTTAAATAAGTAATCATATATATTTTTAATAGATTAAATTAATAAGTTAATAAATTAATAAAAGTAAGTATTTTTTTAATAATTAATACGATATTTTAAATAATTTAATTTTTTTTATGATATCATATTTCAATACTATTTTACTATAATATATTTAATTATTTTCAAAAGTTAATATAGAATAATATGATTAAATTATTAAAAATTAGAACATTTATAATTTAAAATTCAAAACCTAATAATAATAAAATAATAATAAATTATTTATATTTACTTAAATAGACTGATTTGATAAATTAATAGATTTCTAAAAAAATTGGACAGCCCAAATGCGCATGCTACTCTTTAACGACATACAATCCACAAATCACTCTCATATATATGGAACAATATTGTTTGTTCCATCGTATATTCTTTGCGCCAAGATTTATGATTTATTTATTTAAGATTCTAAAAATAATTATGTCTGATATTTTAGTTATATTTATGTGTAAGCTTTTTTCAAGCATTTGTTTTAACAATCAATTTTTACGTTAAAAATAAAATACCGATTTTGATTAACTTTTTATGAAAAATATTCCTTATAGAAAAGAGAAAAATATAAAACATTTTTGAACTTTAAGTGCTTATAATATTTTACCATATTAAATATCACTTTCTTTATAATTAGTAATAATAACAATCACACCCTTATATTATTGGATGAATGAAGTATAATATTTCCCACTCATAATGTTTGTTCCCATCATTCTAGACATTAAGGAACAATTAAAGCAACAATAAAATTAAATAAAACATAAATAGAGACTCGTCAATTAGATTATTGATCATTTAAAAAAAAAAATTAAAAGCGAAACTCACATATATTAAATAAATAAATAAACTATTTTGAATCTCACATATATTAAATAAATAAATAAACTATTTTAAATCTGCATTTGTGTCTCACTATCTTATATATCTCTACTGTTATTATTGAACTTTAATTACGTGACTCAGTTGAGTTATCTTTAACCAACCTTGTTTAATGATTTTTAATTTATGCATTTAATTAAAGTTGACTGCAAGCTAAAGGGTTATGGTAATAAGTGTTTTAACTAGAGCACTTAACACTCTTAAAGTATTTGTTAAATAAATTCAATTAACATTTTTAATTTTTTACAATAAAAACATTAAATGCACAACTTCCAAATTTTTATTTTCACACTAATAATAGAATAATTGAGCTATTTCCCAAAAAAAATTACAAAGAAAGAAAGAAAACGAACTATGGTTTGTTCTAAGCGTTGTCATCATTCAGCTTCGCAACATAAAGCATGCTGCCATTTGTATTAAGCAATAAATGTAACCGTAATATTGAATTTTGTTTGTGTGAACTATTTGAATTTTTTTATTGTTTAGTTGTTGAAAACTCATTACCACGTAGTTAAGATGCGAAAATGAAAAGAGTACTAGAAGGAAATAGAAATAGAAAAGAGTAGTTGAATGAAATAGAAAATAATTATTTACTGGTAAATTATAAAATTTAAATATTATTATAATTAAAAATTAAATGATATAATATAATTCAATTCAATTCAATTTTATTTTTATAAATTATATATATTAAAATGAAATTATTATCAAATTAAGTCAATAAAATATAAAATACAAATAATATTTAAAAATTAAATTATTATATATCCCCGTTAATGATTAGAGAAACATATTATCTATGTTTATCATTGTTATTGTAATGTTGAAAAATATTTGTAAAAATAATTAAACATTTAAACATTAAAGATAATAAATTTACATAAATTTTGTGAGAAATTTTCAATAAATCATATTTTCCGTCTCAGAAAGTATCGTTGTCATTTTGGTTCTTGATTCAATCACTACAAAAAAATTGACCTATCGTGACACACAAAATGTTTTACTAAAAGTTAAAAACTGTAGGTAAAAGTCAATAATACTTTGAGTGACACTCAAATCTAGTGTCAACTTTAAGGGGCGTCCTGCTACACTTTAAAGACTGTCACTACATGTTCTGAAGATCGTCACTATATGTTTTTGATTTCTACCTACAATAATGACTGTCACTAAAACCTATATAAATATAAATAAAGAATTAGTCTATTCCTACGGTATGTCGGTCACTAAAACTTATTATTATTTATTAAATTAAATATATTTTATCTCCCTACTAATTGTAATTCTAAACTATTATTACTAGTAAATCAAATTTAAATTTCTAATTTATTTTTATTAATTAATGTCATTGAAACATACAATAACATATAATTTAATTTTACTAATTCTATTAAAACATACAATAAATAGTTATTTTGCTCTAAAAGATTCAATAAATTTTCAAAAGAAACTAGAATGAGTTTCTTAACATTTATTGTGATAAACTGCAAACTAATTTCATAGAGAACAATAATCATCTGAAATTTCCATATCACTACTGCATTTATAGTATCTTTTCCTTGAAACTCTATAATTTATCGTATCCTTGATAAACAAGTGTTCTTCCATTAATCCAGATGCAATTGACCTTGTTCTTTTGAAAATTTTAAACAATTCTCACGAGTGTTTACCATCATTTCTTAATAAGAAACATAAAATTAAATTGTCCTTACAAGAAGAAACTTATGTATCGAATCAAATATTGGAAAATCATTAAATTACAAATAAAGGACTTGTTTTGTTGTTGAGGAAAATAGAGGACATTCTTATATAATTGAGAGTACACTTCCTTATTTTATTGCTAAACTTCCTTCATGAATAACTAAATAATACTATAATAGAACTCATTATCAATTTAACTTACAAACAAACTAATTTAAAATTATACTATTCTGCAAAATAATTGATCAATGACATGCTTATTTGTAGCTGCATGGGAAGCATAGGTCATAGGGAAAAGAACAAGCATTCATATAAGAAACAACCTCTTCAAGTCAAAACATATTTCGAGAACACAAATAAAAAAGCATAAGTATCAAAAGTTACCTTGATCCATACTAATTTCATGCATGTGGCAAACAAGTAGGACCTAGAACTTAACAAAAGAATACGGTTTGTACCTGATGGTAGCACCTTCGTTGCCAATTATTCCGCCACAAGAACCATTAGGAACAATGAGTCTCACTTTTGTTTTTGGCTCAACGTCATTGTCAACCTCGCTATGAAGCTAATATTAAAAGGAAAATTAAGCTCAGAAGCAAGCAATGAGAGACATCTTTTATTTCAGTAACTAAATAAATCAATATCACAGGTCAGTGATTACCTCAGTGAGCAACTTCGAAAGAATGAGCTCTACAACTCTTAATATTTCATTGATTGCACCAGATACCATGATAATCCTGTCAGTAGGGTTAAGAATGAAAACGTTGACCACGGTGAAATAGCAGCACCGACATTGAGTAACCTAACTACATTACAAGTGCATAATACTAGAGAGAGAGAGAGAGAAAACAGATCAGATCGGAAGAGATAGATACCTTGAGAAGGTGATTTCGGAGGAGGTGAAGTAGCGCGCTGCTTCCTTGGTCCTTTCGGAGAAATAGAAAAACAGAAAAATAAAAGGTATAGAATCTTGCAAGCCATCAAAACCCATTAAGAGTAATCTCAACACCGGAGGATTAACAGTTAGATATAACAACTAATGAGCTCCCATCTTAATAATCATGCATTTCTCATATACAGAGAGAGAGAGAAAACAGATCAGATTGGAAGAGATAGATACCTTGAGAAGGTGATTTCAGAGGAAGTGAAGTAGCGCGCTGCTTCCTTGGTCCTTCCGGAGAAATAGAAAAACAGAAAAATAAAAGGTATAGAATCTTGCAAGCCATCAAAACCCATTAAGAGTAATCTCAACACCGGAGGATTAACAGTTAGATATAACAACTAATGAGCTCCCATCTTAATAATCATGCATTTCTCATATACCTGAAATCAATGGAGGAATGAAAGAAAAAAACCACTCAAGTTCCAACAAAGAAAGTATTATTACCCAAAAAGCAATTAGCAAAACAATGATTTATCAGTTGTTAGAATAATTACAATTAGAAAAATCATGCATTTCTCATATAACTGAACTAAATTTTAAACAAAATGGTAGATAACTCCAATTAAAAAAATCAAACAAAATGAAAAACATTTCTTCAACCTTTAACCAATAATAATGGAGACTGAATAAACATAATTGTCATTGTGATAAACTCATTTTCGCTAAGTTCTTTAAACTCTAAATGGTGAGGGTTTATCTGTTCCTTGAAAGAGAAATGCTTCCACCATTGAAGAAATGAGAAAACTAAAATATTGATTAAACATGCATCAATCCAAAGACAGAGTACACCACAGTGGAGATAGGTATGGTCAAAAGATGAAATTAAAGAATTTTCTTTTCCATCACAGGCAAATAGTGTACTACATCACCACTAAACTGAGTGAAGTAATCCAGGAGAGACAGACTTGCAACCAACCCAATTTGGTTGGTATGATCAATAAGATTATTGTGGTTAAAATTGGTATTTTATAATCCACCAGGGTCAATTCAAATTTCAAATTGAGTTGACTAAGCACTTTCAATCTTAGTGTTGGTGTGCTTAGGACATTGGTATCATAAATTGGGAGGATAAACTCAAGCTATTTTCTGGTCCTTACAAACCCAGATTTGTTGGTCATTCACATCTATACCAAGAAATGTAAATCTAGAAGAGATGTGTTTGATCGTTTAGCTTAGTTGCCTCACATCTAAAATGATGAAAGCACCTCAATACATAAGTCTGGTTCTAATATGAATTTGGGTTGGTTTTATTTTTACTAAAAACCTAACCATGAACACCTCTAATGGGGCCCATACTTTCCAATGAAAATACCGAGCAGTCATGTAGACTACTAAACTGCTTAATGACTACGGCAGATCATACCTGTAAATAATTTCATTGAGACAATATCTAACAGCTTTGGTTCAAAGCTCAATCTTGAGGTTTCATGGCAGGGAAGAGCAGGACCTCCTGTAACCAAAAGGACATACGGTTATAACATATTTTCAGCATAAAGTGATCATGCAAATAGATACAGAGAGAAAAGAAAAAGAACCTTAATATTTTGTGAATCAGTCAATAACATGGTCAACCGATCAATACCCAAACCCCAACCACCAGTTGGTGGCAAACCATACTCCAAAGCTGTACAAAATGTTTCATCCAAGGCCATTGCTTCATCATCACCTGATTGCCGATCCTGAGATGCAAAACAAATAAAAACTATTATTTTAAGAGAAAAAATGGCCACCCATATTTGAGCATATTCCAGTATCCTATCTTATCACCTTGAGTTGATTAGCAAATCTATCCCGTTGTACTACAGGGTCATTCAATTCAGTATAAGCATTGCAAAGCTCAAAAGCAACAAAAACAGTGATCATAATCAGAATCGTGAATCAATATTTTTTAAAAATCAACCACAAAAATGTCATGATGTTACCTCACGTTTGTTGACAAACAATTCAAAACGTTCAGTCAGGCCTGGTTTTGATCTGTGATACTTCGCCAAAGGACTCATAATCTCAGGATGGTTTATCCAAACCAAAATTAACTCCAAATCTTTCTCATCATAAAAACTTGTCTGAAAATTTCCATTTAACCTTAGTCCTTGTTTGATACATATTGAAAATGGTCAAAACAAACTGTCGCTTGTGGCCAAACTCAACAGAAAAAACACAAACACGCCGTAAGTGGAAGAGAATCACTGATTGAACTAACAGGACAAAGTGGAAGAGAATCACTGATTAAAACTCCAATCACAAATCTCAACCCTCCCATATTTTAGTTCCATCAAGCATCACTAATGAACCAAAAAGAGACTTAAGGGTTTGTTTGGATTGGGTTATTTGAACTTTATCTACTGAGATAAACACTTAAAAGACTGTTTGAGAGAGCTTATGAAAATAAGCTATATAGTTCAACTTTATTTTATCTTTTGTTACATAAATAGCATAAACATAAGCATTTATATGATATGCATTTAAACTATTAAGTACTTGGCTAAAATGTTTATCCAAAAAGGGACTTATAATCAAAATCATAAGTATAGAACTTGCAATCTTCCTAAATAAGCATCTAGTTCCAACAAAATCATAAAAAAACCAATACTAAACCATCCCTTCAAAAACAAATAACACATCCTCCAAATTAAACCCTAAATCCACAATTCAAAAAGTTTCTCATAAATTCCACAAATTAACAAACACACATACCTTATTATGCATCAAAATAGCACAACCAGGCTCCAACTGATCCTTATCAACAAAAGACAAAATTCCAACATAATACTCAGGTCCAACTAACGAAGAAACAATAGCATGATTCTCATCAATAAGTTCTTCAAGTTACCGACACTCATAGGCGAACCTCTTAAATCATCAACCTTAGATCTATCTTCTTCAGCCTTTTCCTCTTGAGGTTTTAGCCGCTCTTGATAAGCAACAAACTCTTCCTCCATTAACAGATAATCCTTCACTCGCTCTAGAAGGTTTCATTTCTTATTTGTTTCAATTACCCAAGAAGGATTAAACTACCAGAGTTAGGGATTTCAATGAGCTGTGCAAAAAATAAAAGAGAGAACAGTTAGGGTTTGCAAATCAATTAATAAACGTTCATTTACCAACAAATAATCATGAAAATAGAACAAATTAGAGAGAGCAAACTAGATAACGACAACGAACGAGAGTGAAACAGCGTGCGAAAGAGAGTGAAACAGCGTGCAAACGAGAGAGAACGAACAAGAGAGAGCGAATGAGAGAGAGAGAGAGAGAACGAGAGAACCTGTGAAGGAGACGTTGAAGTGGCGGCCATAGAGCTCTGAGCGGCGGCCGGAGAGCTCTGAGTGGCGGTCGGAGAGCTCTGATCGGCGGTCGGAGAGCTCTGAGCGGCGGCGGCAAAGTGGAAGAAGAAGGGTTTCCAGTGAAAGAGTGAGAATGATCCAGACTCGTTTAGTTTTTTTAATAAGAAAGTAATAATGATCCTTTTACTTTACTTGATTTGCACTAAAAATTAGATAAATGAGAATAAGTGACATTCTGTCTGTAGCTAAAAGTAATTATAGTAACAAATAAAGAAATATCACTATAAGTTTAGTGTCACAATAGATCTTTTTCTTGTAGTGAATTATATATAACTTCAAATTACTTATTGAATTATCAAAATAGTATTTTTATCAGACTTTACTTGTCTTTCAGTTAAATTTCATATTATTATAATTTTTACTTAAAAATTAGAGAGTTAAAAAAATAATATATATATATATATATATGTGTGTGTGTTATTCTTTAATTTAAATATATATTAGGCTTAATTGTAGTTTTAGTCCTCATATTTTAGCTGAATTGCGAAAGTAGTCCCCACATTTTGTTTCTCCCCAATTTTGGTCCTCCAAACAGAATTTTGGTCCAAAACTTGATGAAATTTAATTTTTTTGCATTTATTTAAGCCACACCATACCTCAAGATCTCATGTGCAACAATTGTACCTGAAATCTATTATCATAAATGGTGTAATACGACTTTAAAAAGTGAAACTTCATCAAGTTTTGGACCAAAATTCTGTTTGAGAGACCAAAACTGAAGAGAAACAAAATAAGATGACCACTTTCGAGATTCAACTAAAATAAGGGGACTAAAACTGTAATTAAACCTATATATTATTATTTAAAATTAAAATTTTCTTGACACCCATCTAACACAGTTCTAAATACGTCCCTCTCTCAAACCACTTATCATGGACTCCCTATTCACTAAAATACTTTTCTTTGGACTCCCTATTCACTCAAATACTGTTCTTGAATGTGTAGTATATCGATATATATGAGTTGGGACATTGAAAGTCTGAAACAATGTAACGGATAAATTTTAGGGTTGGATCTTTAATGCTAATATAGAATGATGCTCATATTTATGATTTTATGGTATGCTTTTGTCCGACTAGTAAAATAAAGTGTTGTTTTTTTGGAGGCTTAAATTGTAACAAAAACAAAATTATTCAATAATTAATAACAAAATAAATTAATAAGTGGGGGCAGGTCCCAATTAATTATATGTGTAATGTATGATTTTATATATTATTTTCTCAAACAAAAAGATCTGCTTGTCTTGTAGCCTTTCCAAAACTCGATCACACAATTTGGGCCTACATACAAACGTGGGAAAGTTAGATTTTATATCTCTTCAATTTCAATTGGACTTATATCTTCTAAAATATTAAAAATTTAAATTTGTCTCTTTAATTTTTATTAAATTAATGATAAAAAATTACTCCAAAATTTTACCCCTTCATCAATTTTTTTTTTCTTTTAAATATCTGGTACAAACTTTATAACTGGAAACTTCCTATTTAAAATTTTCGGTGGTTTTATTTGTTTACCAGAAATTTTTGATACATTATTTTATACTACCGAAAATTTTGTATCTTGAAATTTCCGATAGTTAATTTTAAACTTCTTTTGTTGATTTTTTCTTAATGATTTATTTTTTTGGATTTTGTAATCTTTTGGTTGTTCCATCTCTTCGTTCATCTTTCTCATTTTCTCAACAACAACTCTCCTATTAGATTGTGTAAGAGGTCGAACTCGAGAATGTTCAACGATCTTTTTCTATTGCTTAGTACTAACATATATTGTTGTACATGATTTAACATAGACTCAAACAACTTGAATTGAATCTATAATATATTTAATTAATTAACTTAATTTAATTGATTAAATTTTTAAAAATTATTTAATAATTCTAATTGATGCATTGGTCCGATTTTAGGGAGAAATGCAAAACCAAAACAAAATACAAACATGCGGTTTGGTATTATTTGTGTTTTTAATATTTTCTCACAAATTACGAACTCGAACTAAACAAGTGAATAACTTGTTATTATTTTCTATGTAACTGATTATGCAGTCCCTTAACTGAATTTCAGATAATACTTCAGTTATTTATTTTTCTTGATTTGGTCCATTATTTAATTTTAAGTAAATAATTTAATCTTTTGTGTTTTAAAATGTTAACAATGTTATCATTTTTTTACACAAATTCATCAAAATTTTCCAACAAAACTCATAAAAATAATTATTATCTTCAATATAATGCAAATTTCATCAAATTTATAACTCAAATCTTCAAATAAACTCATATTTTCATTCTTTATATTTTCAATTTGTTTTATTAAATCTAAATAAAGGACCAAATCGGAAAGAAAAAAAATAAAAGGATCAAAATGTTATCTGAAATTAAGTAAAGGGATCGCATGAGCAATTGTACCTATTTTTTTTAGTTCAATGTGTTTGTCATTTTAAAAAATTTAAAAACTTTTTTATAAAGGGAAAATTTGTTTTCACACATTATACTTTTTTATATTCAACATACTTTGATCAATAAAGATGTGACTAAAAGGTTTGTTGTATTTTCTCACGAAATCTTAAAAAAAACCAAACTTTTAGAGAATATTTTTGTTTAAATAATACACATAATAAATGTTTGTTAATGATCAACTAGTTAAAAAAATGAAATTTTTACGAAATGATTAATTAAAAGAGAACCGTGTATTTCACAAGTGGATTAACTCAAAGAGAAATGTGTCTTTTACCACTGGTATGTTAGTTAAAACATGATATTTCATGAATCAATTATAATTTAATGGTCAATTCTATAGTGCACAAGTGAAGTAAGTTTTGCACCATACATAAACTTATTTCTACCATTAGATTAATAAGTCTCACTATTGGATCAAATGAGATTTGACGAGACTTATAAATTGAATGATAGAAAAGAAACTTGTGCATGATGCAGTATTATTTTGTGCTAATTAGACAAAGACTAATTTACTATATTAACCATATACGAGATTGTTGCGGCCTAAAATTTCGAGTGTTTCTCAAATTCAATGGGTCAACACTAAAGTTTATTTAAAATAAGAAAAACATTGTAAAAATCATTAAAAATAAAATAAAAAATAATGGTCTTGGAAAACAAATAAAAAATAATGGTCGATTATGAAGTAACAATGTCGATTTACAAGAAAGTGAGGTTTGAATTGTAAATGCACCTTTTTAAAATTCCTGTTAAAAACTTAAGAAAATAACTCAAGATTGACCTTGGTTGTGAAAACAGAAAACGAAGAACGTTCTTGGTTTTAACCAGAAAACGGAGAACGTTCTTGGTTAGTTAAAATCAATAATTCAGTTTATGTAATTAACTTGATAATCAATCAAACTGAAAGTAAATAGATAAGAGAAGAAATACCACACAACGATATATCCTGGTTCACCCAACTCGGATTACGTCCAGTCCTCACAACCGTGAGATTTTCAACTAAGTGTTTAAAACGAAGAGCCTTCTTAATCTTACAACACCTAGAATAGATCAACCTTGATCTATTTCCACCTTAATTACTTTCCACCCAGAAAGCAATTACAACACCTATCTAACCTTGATAGGAAGCAATCTTAAACAAACTATAAAGAAACTCTTATAGTTTGAGTTTTTACAAATGATTGAATTTGACAGAATCTGATATTGCTCAACTCTTGTTTGAGAATAGATTCTTTACAGAGTATCTAATGACAATTTCGCAGCTGGTATGTGAATGTGCAGCAGTGGCTGTTTTGCGAATTGCAGAAAATGATGTTGCCTCTGTTTTGCAGAATTTCAAGCTTAAGTGTGATTGTATATTGTTGATTACTTAACACTTGAATTTCTTGCTGAGAACTGGGATAATGGCCTTCTATTTATAGGCTGTAGATGTACTTGAATGAATGTACAAGAGCTGTTGGAGAGACTTAGCTTTTTGACTGAAACATTATTTTAGAATAAAAATAATCCTTCTTTGAAATAGCTTTTTGACTTTTAATGGTTTAGCATTTAAAGCATCTATGTCCTTTCTTTGACGTTTCTTCTTTGATCTTGGATGGTACATTATCTGCCTTGAGTCTTGAGTGTAGCTAGAGAAGGTTGGAGAAGATTAGAAATGAATTGCAGACTGAAACAGAGAGGATGCAATGCTGCTGTTGATGTGCAGAAAAACGGAGAATGATTATCGTTCTTGGTTTTATCAGTTTGAACTTTCTTGAGCTTCAATAATCATTCTGGAGCTCCCGTTTTGATCAACCTGAATTTCCTGTGTAATTTCCTTGTTATATGTCAAGGTTGATTGAGCTTTCTTGACATTTGAATTTTTGGAGTTCTTAAGCCGTCATGACTTTTGTCCATCTTTGAACCCTTTTAATTTTGAGATCAAATAGCCTTTTTGAGCTTGGATGAATCCTACTTGTTCCTTTCCATGTACTGATTAGATATGAACAAATTTCCAGGACAGATTCTTTGTTAATGATGTAGATAAACTTTGAACAACATGTTGTGATGAACTTTTTTGAGGCTGTAGCTCTTGCTCTGTTTTAGTGTTCTTGTTGTTGTTTTCTTTGCTTTGCTTGATTCTGTTCTTAATTAAATTCACTCAAAAGCACAAGTTAAATTAACATAACATTTAGAATCATAATTAACATTCTTAATTAACTTTTTGTTTGTTTTCATCAAAACATTAAATTGAGATTTTGTCTCAACAGATTATGTGTAGGAAATGTATTAGCACCCTATGGCATTCCTAAAAAAATGGTTATCTATAATTATTTGCGTAAAAATTAATATTAATTTAAATATATTTATTTCTCCTTATTATTAAATATGAATATCATTTATTTTTTATGAATGTCATTTTGAAATAAAAGCATGCTTAAAAAAGAGAGGAAACAAAATGAAATTTTTATTAATGTGCTTGACAAGAGTGTGATCTTGCTCTTACGTATCTCCTTGTGCGATTGAGAAATCAAAACTACACAATTCTTGGGTAGAAAATACGAATGTGTTGGTTGCTTTTAAAGAAATAAATTTTGTTAGGATAAAATGTTTTAAGAAAAAACATATTGAGTACAAAAAAGGTTTGTAATTAGTAAGTTCCTTGTTCATTTTAGATTTGGTTAAGAAAGTTTAATATCACAAAGTTATCATAACTCAAGTTCCTTAAACTATAATTAGCAAGATGTTGTATCTCAATCTATCATATCATATTTTATTAAAAGATAATTATTATTTTATAGTTTAAGATAACCAAACTGTCACAATTCAGATGTCTTAAATTAAGATTGACAAAATATAACATATCAACCAATCTTTTTATGAAAATATTATTATTATTTTATAGCTTAAGATCACCAAGTTGTCACAACTGAAATATCTTAAACTAAAATTGACAAAATGTAATATCTCAACCAATCTTTTTACTCAAATTAATTTTAAATAAAATTGATTTTTATTTTTGAAAATAATAATAATAAACTTAAGAATGAATTTAGATGTATATAAATTTATTGATGGTTGAGGTTGGTTGTATTTAATCCAAAACTTAATAAGAGAATAAGATAATAATTATTATAACAACAAAAATAGAATTAAAATAATTAAATAAAACTAGAAGAATAAAAAAACTAGAACAAAAGTATACTACAAGGCCCAATAATTTTTTTAGTAGAACAAAAACCGAAGTAAACTAAAAAGAGGCACATGTTTTTTTAGAACAAAAAAAATGGAAATACGATAATGGCTAAATGAAACAAGCAAATACCATCATCTCTATAACTACAAAACCTAAACTATTATTTCTCTCCCATAACATTTTTCTTTTGTAGATGGGTTGTCGGTCGTTATGGAGACAAACAAAATTTAGATTTCTGTTTCGGAGGAAATATGTTATGAAGAATATGCTATGATTTATCACTATTTTATAGTTGTAAAGTTGAAGAAAACATAAGAGAATAAAACAAAAACATAAAAATAAAAATTAAAGTAAAGATAAAATGGATTCTATTTTTATTTTATATTTTAAAAGGTATAATGTAACACACCAAATTTTATAAATAATTATTTTATTAATTAAATAAAGAGTTTAAATAATTAATTTGATATTAAAATTATTTTAAAATATATGTTAATAAATTTTATAATTTATTGTGTTATATGGATATTTTATATAATGTGCTAGTTTTATACATATCGAACCACATGAATAATATAAATAATAAATATTTTATTTTATTATTTTATATATTTTTTAAAAAATAATAGTATATTAATGTAATAGTTTAAATAATAAGATTTTATGCAATTTTACGCGTATATGCATATAAGTAATTAATGTGATGATTTCATGTGCATTTGACTAATATTAAATGTGCACATATTTATATTTTAATGATTTCTAAATATATTTTATTTTAATTATTTACTTTATAAATAATTATTTTGAGATAGTAATAATATTATATTTGATTTCATTTATTTTTATATAATTGTTATAATATGATAATTTTATATATATTTATTAAGATTTAATAATTAATATAAAATGTTAATTTTATATTTATTTTATAATTTTAACTATTTTCTAGCGATTGTAGTATTTTAATGTGAATATTTTAAAAAATAAATATAATTATAATGATTATTTTAAATACAATAATTTCAAAAAATAAATATTTTAAAAATAACTACTCTGAGACAAATAACATTTTCACGCTTACCGCGCGTAGTACTTCATATACAAAAAATTGAAATGATCGGTGTAACTCATGCCGAAAATTAGAGTTTTAAATATAAAAACTTATATTTTATTCTTGTAGTTTTGTTGTTCTTATTCACCAGCGTGTTAATTTATCTTTGAACAAAATCTAGGCTAGATAAAAAAAAAATTTATATATCCTCTAAAGAGTGACATATTTATTTGACTTGAAATAGATAATTTATTAATATCTAACATTAAGAAGAATTTTTTTTGTTAAACTATCTTTTTAAAATAAATATTCTTAAAAAAAAAACAAATTATATAATATTTTTACTAGCTTTCTTTTCATATACAAGAAATTTAAACTTTCAATATTGGCAGTGATAATTATAATATTCTAAAGTTTAATAGATCACAACACAAATCTTTGTTGATAGATGAATGACTTCAAATTTTTATATTATTTTAACTTGCAACTTCAATTATTATATTTATTTATTATTAAAATTATTTCTAAAAATTAATATTTATTTCTATTAAATTAGACTATTCAATTTTCACACAATGACATAGACCCCTGGCAATATAGGAGTATTTTGCTAGTTTTTGATAATAAAAAAAGCATGTACTATTGTTTGACAAAAAAAGAGAGCATATGTATTGGGTTTACAACTTGTATGGTGATTGGTTTTTATAAATAAATATTACTAGTGTTGTTAAAATTGTTAAAAAGAAGGCATAATATTATCAACAATTGGCAGAGATTAAACCATGGAACTTCTGTATATAACTTATTTGATGTCTCAACTGAAACTATGGTACCACTCCTTTGAAGATCACAACTTGTCTAGTAATAATAATTAAATAACATTACTTATGTGATCTTTTAAATTTGATTTTTTTTTATCGGTTTTTCAATTTTTTTTAAATAAATCATTTAAGTATCAAAACGTGCACATTGTGATCCTTTCCATTAAAAAAAATCTATAGTTGTTAAACATTGATATGTTCTTAATGTTGTATAGATAACAACTCCAAATCAACAAATTATGCCTTTAAGTTTTTTATTTCCATATTTATCCTTTAAATTTTCTTTCTCATATTAGTTCTTTAAATTCTAAATAAAAATTATTTTTCATAAAAATACAAACCCAAAAAATCCCAAATTAAAATTTAATGTTATTGTGCCTATTGTTAATCATTTTATTCATAATTTTCGTTAAATCACTCCAACGAAAAAACGTTTTTAGCGATAATAATCATTTCCCAAAGAAATTACAGAGTCATGTTTTAGTTGATTAGTTAATACATAATTGAAAAACATTGTTAGAATGCCATCATTCATTTTTAGCAAATATGCAACTTAGTTACCTTATATTTAACTAAGGACAACATACACAACTAGTTTGTATCTAGCATGATTTGATCTTGAAAATGCATAGAGGTGATCTTTTTAAGCAACAAACAACGACACAAAACAGCTGGTTAGAGACAAATGCTTATCATCAAATTCCAACCACAAAATCATTCACTCTTCAAAGCATAATATTCGGAAATGCATGTTACATATATATGGCCTATACACCTTTGAAGACTATACTAAAAAGAAAATACCTTTGATAACTTTTACTTATAAGCTTAGTAAGATTATTCACATCTTTGTACTTGTGCCCCGTAAATAGAACACATGTATCATTATGAACGTATGTTTAAGAACAAATTACAAATAATCTATTTTTCTCTATTATTCTATTTTATAGAATATCTTACTATAATTTTATAACAAATATAGTATTTGTTGAAATGTTTTCATTGTCGATGTGATGAAATAAATTTACATAGTACAACTAATATCTTTTTATATAAATTAGTAAGCCTCGTTATAATTAGAATGTTATAATCTATTTTTAGAAATATTTAATATTCATAATACCTTCTTGCAACAATAATTTTAAACTAGTATGGAAGGAGTGTTAAATACCACTATAAATTCACACAATTATATTTTAGAGCTCGATAGTAAAATCATTGATTTAGGATTAAAGAGGAATAGTAACTTCCATGACTATATTCACAATATCATTATGGAATTCTTGGGACTTAGCCCATAATTTTAGGTCTTTCTCTCTATGTTTCTTTATAAAGGATAGACAATTTATTAGCCACAATTTAGTTAAGTATGCTTTATTGCATCTTGAGATAATGCAGATAGAAAATATCCATTTTTTGAATTTCTTGTATCTTTCATACTAGAATTCTGTTGGGTCTTAATATTTTTCTAATATTGGTGTACTTTTCAAAAAGGAAAATATAATGAGGTATTATTATAGTCAAAATATTATATAACATTGAATATTTATATATTATTTTATTCAATAATTCAAATTACTAAAATTATTTATATTTATCAATATTAGAATAGTAATTAAAATAAATGTACTTTGTGGAACATATACTTTCAAAGCACATTTCTCTTCACAATTATTTAGAAATTGATATCTTATAACTTTTTTTCAACGATTGTTTGTTCTATGCACGTCAGAGTCTGGGGGATATCTAGTTTGCAATAATATGAAAAATGAGAATTTGACTATGTAAGATGATGAATATAAGTTGCACTATTATTACATAGCATAGTGAATACTGTCTCCATCCTTTTATAAGAAAAATAGTTGTAGCAATAAATTTATTTGAAATATGTATTATTTTACAAATTTACATATACAATTAATGATATATTAAGAAAGAGAAAAACTTTTACATTTTTGCAATATTAAATTAAATTAGTGTATTTTTTTAAAAGAAATCTTTTGATGTATACTAAAATTTGTGAAGAGTTTTATTTTAATAGACAACAAAAATGAAAAGAAATCTTATAATTAGAGAGACAAGGAGTATATTTTGGGTTACAACAAAATTGAATTCAATTTATTTATTACTTTATTTTACATGTGAAAACATTGTCACCACTCACCAATTATCTAGTGTGGCTTTTTGAATTCTAAAAGAAAAACCATAATACGGTTATTTGGCTTAAATTACTATCTCCGTCTCTGTAAAACCCTTTTGTAAAAAAAATTGTTTATATGAGATTTTTTTATAATTCACAACATTAATTACTTTTCATTAAATGTAAAAATTAAAAGATCAACTATTTATCTCTCTTAATAATTCACGGATGTTTTGAAGAGATAATCTATATTCTCAACAAATTTAATGTGAAAACTAATTTGCTTAATTTTTATACATTAATCAAAGAAGTCTCTAACTATCCATTTACCATTCAACAAACCTCATTTTCTCATTCTTAATTAGCTTAATTGGACTCACTCTTCACTTGAGGCAATATCCAACATTGACATGTCTCCCTCCTAGACCCATATTAAGACACAATTCATTATCTATCAACGCAACACTTCAACAAAATGTATTTAGATTCTTTTTATAGTTTAAGAATAATTTTTCATTTTTGAAATTAAGAATAAATATATTTTTGATTTCTACAAAATGAATAAATTTTATGTTTAGTTTATGAAAGTGTCATTTTTAAAATGTATCATGTGACTTTTATTAATTACTTATATGTTTTACCAAAGATGATATAGTGATTTCAAATAACATCATGCAATATTAATGGATTAACTATGCAAAAACTTTCTTCAAATCCTTAAGATAAATTTTGTTTATATATGAATTATAAAAATAAAAAATATTTAGGGATATTTATTCATATCAACTATATGTATGTGATATTTGATTTTAGAGGAATGAAAATTGAAATCATCTCTTATAAGATTTAAAACTAAAATTCATTGATAATCAACTAAAAAACTAAAATTCATTTTAAGTAAAAAAACTAAAATTAATCTAATTAGGACAAAAATGTATTTATCCTAATTTTTTAATTTATTTCTTTCTTTGTATTTCTCTCTCTTCTTATCTTGTTTCTCTCTCTTCTCATGCGCATAGTTTCTTTCTGTCTCTCTCTTCTTTTGCGGAACCCAAACACCACGACGGAGGCTCCGACCCGAATCGGACGAGTTGAGTCCAGCTCCGAACACGTTCAGGTGCTTCTTCCTCAATCGCATTTCGCTCCCATTTTCTTCTTCTCGTTTTCGCCGTCGTCACCGAATCTGTAAGCGTTCGATTCCATTTCTATTTCGATTCATGCCACAATCTCCATTGCTGAAGCTCAAAAACATTCTCTTTCTTTATGGGCACATTTTTTAAATTTCGATTTTCTTGTTCAACTATCGAGGCATTAGCTTGTACAATAGGCTAATTTTCATTTATATTTTTCATTTTCTGGTCATAGATTTTTATTTGTTTCTATTTCTTTTTTAGGTTTTTTAGGTTTGAGATTTTAGGGTTCTGAAGTTTGTGGTTATAAAGTTCTGTTGGATATTGATTTGGAAGAGGAAAGGTAAAGAGGGTTAGGGTTTTCTTGAAAGTATTGTTTTTTGTTTGGTAACAAGAGAGGGTATACTTGAGAAAAGAAAGAAGGTTAGAGTTAGAGGATAATGTGTATACTGTGTGTGATTCAGAAGTTGTCTCGCCGGGTTGCTACAGTGCTACCATGGTTGGTTATTCCACTGATTGGTTTGTGGGCACTTTCTCAGCTCCTGCCGCCAGCTTTTAGGTTTGAGATTACTTCTCCTAGACTGGCTTGTGTTTTTGTGTTGTTGGTTACTCTCTTTTGGTATGAGATTTTGATGCCTCAGCTGTCATCTTGGCGGGTAAGGAGGAATGCTAGGCTTAGGGAGAGGAAGAGGTTTGAGGCCTTAGAGATGCAGAAGCTGCGGAAGACAGCTACAAGGAGGTGCCGTAACTGCTTGAATCCTTATAGGGATCAGAACCCTGGTGGAGGTCGGTTCATGTGTTCGTATTGTGGGCATGTTTCAAAGAGACCAGCTTTAGACTTGCCGCCAGGGTTGGGGATTTCAAATTCTGGCATAGTTAAGGAGTTGGTTGGTAAAAGTGGCAAGATATTAAATAGCAAGGTTTGGTCTGAAAACGGATGGATGTGCAGTCAGGACTGGTTGGAGAATGGAAATTGGATTGGTGGCCCTATTCCAGGAAGTCCTAGCAACTGGAAGGCAAATGAGAATACTAGTCTTTTTGGTGGAGATGAGCATTGTTTGACCGAGAGGTCGTATTCTGGTGTTTTGTATTTTGTTTGTAAGCTTTTAACATCATTCTTCTTGAGCATTAGATGGCTCTGGAGAAAGATTTTTAGAATTAGTTCAAGGGAAGAATGTTCATCAGATGCAGAACATAGAGCACTCTTAGCGAAACGGGGTGAGAATGGAGAAAGTCTCAATGAAAGTAGAGGGGAAAAAGCTCGTAGGAAAGCTGAGGAGAAAAGGCAGGCGAGGCTAGAAAAAGTACTTTTGGAGGAGGAAGAGAGAAAGCAGAGGGAGGAGGTTGCAAGGTTAGTGGAAGAGCG
>NC_021162.2:59087482-59090634 GCF_000331145.2 Cicer arietinum | reverse complement strand
CAAGGTTAGTGGAACAGCGTAGGAGATTGAGAGATGAGAAAAGGGAAGCTGAAAAAGATCGCACGAGATCATTAAATCCCAGTAAGGAAATAAACAGCAGGAAAGAAACTGAAAAGAAGCGTCAGGAAAAAAGAAAAGACAAAGATAAAGGATCTAGTAAGAGCAACTCTGATGTGGAAGAATTGGAAAGAAGAGCTGGAAAGGAAAGTGAACGTAAGCGTGATGCCGACAAAAAAAGTGAAACAGATCGTAGAGAGCATCAAAAATCTGGTTTAGAGAGTGGCAAGGTACAGAGTAGTACAGACAATGTACATAGTAAAAATGTCACTACAAACAGTTATAATCGAGGAAATACTGGAACCAGATACCTTGATCGCATGCGGGGTACATTTCTGTCCTCTTCGAAAGCTTTTGGTTTTGGAAGGGGAACTAATGTTCCTTCCACTGTGGTGAAAGAAACCAAGTTTAACAGTTCTGTAGATCATATTCATATTGCTGCCAGCAAGAGAGATATTTGTCCTCCTCCAACTGCAAAAACAAGTTCGAATGGAGATGATAGGAATATCAATCACTCAGTAAGTTGCCTTACTGTCTGTTTCATTTTCTTTGCCTTTTCATAATATTGTTATTGTAGAAGGTTGATTGATGTTGGAACATTAAAAACTCTTTTTATTCAATGTTATGTGGATTTTACCAATTAGTACTATGTTCAAATTTGTTTCTTTTTAGTAACTTTCAATGTGTTTCTTTTTAGTAACTTTCAATGTGTTTGTTGACAATCTGAACTTTCAGTCTGAGGTTTGTGAACAAAAGTATAAGATGCTTTCTATAATACTAGCATGTAGACGAGCATCTGATGTGTCTGTCTTTTTGCTTTTATGGTTAAAAATAATTGAAGTTACAAAATTTTATACAATTATTTAAAAAATAGCAGTTATTATATTGGTAATGAGAAATAAAATTGTAAATAAAATAATTTAAATAAAAGGTATAATTGGAAGAAAAAAATGTTATACCAAAACTTATTATCCTTTTATATAAAAGTGTTGATATTTGAAAAATTCAATTATTTAATTGAATAAAGATGGATAGAATTGTTTAAAAAATAGTTTAAATGAAGGGTAAAATTGGAAAGAAAAACCACACCTGAAGTTGGTATTACCATCTTTTGGTAATACCTTTATATATAGTATATACGTATACATATAGATTAATTTCTTGAATATATAGTTTTCATCGTTGTATTTTTTAAAAAATCTACAAGATAAACAATATTACCAAGATGATTGTTCTCTGCAGGTACTCCCAGAACAGAAGGCATGGACAACACCTAAAATGTCATGGCAGCAATTATTTACTCGATCTTCATCTATTCCGCAATCCTCAAATTCAAACGTAATATGTAGACCAAATTCCAAAACTCAAGCAGAAGCCAAAAGCCCTCAGTCAGCTGGCCAATCACCAGTCACACAATCGTTTAATAACCCAATTCAATTTGGTCTTCCATCACCATTTAATATTTCCGCCCATCCAAATGGTGGATCAAGCAGTAGTCTAGGCTTTTCTCCTGCAGTTGAACAATTATTCTCTCCAGTTGGAAATACATCACATGATTTTAGACGTGATGATCAAGAGCATTTTGAAGATCCGTGTTATGTTCCGGACCCAGTATCCTTGCTTGGGCCTGTTTCAGAGTCCCTTGATAATTTTCAGTTGGACTTGGGAACTGGCTTTGGGACAGACATGGAAGTGGCAAAGCCTCACTCTTTAAAAAATATATCGGCTGGTTCTGATTTCAATAAGCCATCTCCAATTGTGTCTCCATTGTCCCGGGAAAAGCATGCTACTTTTCCTGCAGATGATGCAGCTGCAAGTGAGAAAGGAACATGGCAGATGTGGAATACTTCACCACTTGGTCAGGAAGGTTTAGGCTTGGTTGGTGGCCCAGGGAGTTGGCTTTTATCTTCACAAAGGAATGTGCCAAACAAGGATGATTTTGTGCTTCCATCATCTCAGAAGACTATGGCTTCCCTTTTCAACAAAGACAATAACACGATTTCCCATACCCATTCCCCTCAAAATGTTTTTCTTCCTAATGGTCAGAGCGCCGGGAACATCAGCCCTGTTACCAGTTCAGGTAGTTATGATCCATGGTTACAGAGTACTTTCTTCCCACCATTTTCAAGCGGCATTACAGGCCACGAGGGAGCTACCCCGAATGAAATTATATATGGAAGTCCCAATGGATCTGCTAGTAGTCATATACTTGAGAGTTCTCCGGCTAACAGTTGGTCCAAGTGAGTAATAACTGTTTGGCTTATTATTCTTTTAGTATACTAATGTGGAATCCCTGCTGTATATGGATATTTGTATTATTGATCATTTAAAATTTATGAAATTGTTTTGGCAAATAAATGAGAAAATTCCCCTATTTTGTTTTCCCAAATGAGTTGTAGAGCTCTAAAGATTGATTGGTAATGTGGTTGTTGGTGGGAATATTTTGTATCTTTCTATTCCTAATGAGATTGATCATGCTTGGTAGACAAGTGATAGAACTATAATACAAGCTAGTGCTCTTAGTTTCTATTTATAAGCAATGGCTTACAATATTTTACCTTATATGACACGACTAAAAATATTTCGATGTGAATGCATATCTCTCAGTATTAATGTGCTGTGTTTATTTTAAGTGTGGTCTGTATACTACTTCTGGAACTATAGGTTGCTTATCGAAACTCTGACACAAGTCTATCAACTCTTGCTAATTCACCGTGCATATTGCTGTAGGGTATTTTTTATCCAATTGATTGCATCTGAGTTTTAATTCATCCTAATAGAAAACATGCATATAAGGTAGAAATAGCTTCGTGTTTTAAATGACAATGAACTGCTTTAAATTCTTGTTGGTTATAGTTTTACCGTTAGACTAGCTGCACTCACCTAAAATAGAGGTATATCTATATGCTTCTAAACTGTAATGTTGTCATGTTCACTCTGTATTTCTTCAGAGAAGAATAAGGAAGAGTAAATTGATAGGGATAAGAAGTTAAGTAAATTGACATAGATGGCTTCAATGTGGCCTAGTAGAATCACATCTTTTTAAATATTTCACTAACGAGAATTCTTGCTGTACTCTCTTTTTAACACTCTTT
>NC_021162.2:59086628-59087460 GCF_000331145.2 Cicer arietinum | reverse complement strand
CTCTTTCCAACTCATTTCTTATGATTGGCTCATTATTAAAAATGTCAACACATTTTAAATTGGTAATTTTTTTTAAAATACTTTGTTTTTGTTGTTGTTAAAATGAACCAATTATAGTGTGTTGAAGAGTTTGTCAAAAAGAGTATGTTGCTCATTTTCCTTAATTTTGGCTTTTTCTGTTGTCCAATGTCCAATATTGATGCATATGAAAGGTAACTGTTTGTTTTAAAAGGAATCTTGCCGACATCTTTGGATGCTTGTATTACCAAATACATTGTTGGATTTCTGCTGTTTCATTACAATGGAGGGGAGGGGAGTGATTTTAATGAAGGGGAGTAGGGGAGCGAAATAGAGATACGTTTGGTTCAGAAAAGGGGAGGGGAAGAGAGGGGAGAGATTTTAATTAAATTTATGTTTGGTTCAAGGGGAGGACTTTGAACCAAACAACCTAAATTTAAAATAATCCCTCTCCTCTCCTCCAATCCTCTCTAACCAAACAAACCCTAAGGCTCTATTTGGGAGTTTAGGACAGGAGGACTTTGGGAAAAAGGAAGGACGAAATGGAAGGAAGGGAGGAGTTTCAGAGGGAAAGGCTTTGGGGGTTTATTTTTCTTCATAATACAAAACACCCCTACTTTTTGGGAACTCAAAATGTATTGGAAGATTTTGGAGGGTTTAAATAAATTCTTCAAATCCTTTCCATGTTGTTTTAATACTCTAAAAACAAAATATATTAATTGTAAGCATTCTCTACAAAATCAATCTCTTAAATAAGAGGGAAAATTTCTCTCTATTTTCCTCTCTTCCCCTCCCCCCCGAGCTCTCTCTTTCC
>NC_021162.2:59051136-59086578 GCF_000331145.2 Cicer arietinum | reverse complement strand
TTATGGATTTAATTTCAAATTAAAAGTCAAATGATTACATGGATTTATCTGTATGCCATGCTTTTTACTCATGAAATGGAAGTTTTTGTATTGGTATGGAACAAAAGATAATGTAGTTGGTGGCGCTGGACTGCATACTTTTTTTTTTTTTTGCGTCTGTTATGCCGCTTTTTGTAAAAGCATGTTAGTTGATAAGTCCTTGTTGTAATTAATTTGGTCGACCTTTCTAGATAGAGCTTTGTAGAGAGACTTGCAGCTAAATTGCTGTAAACTGCTGACTTGTTGAAATGAGGAATAAAGAAATAACGAATCATGATAAAAGTGAAAGTGAAAAAGGGCAGATGTAATATTGGTGCAATCTACATGTCTTGTAAATGTAAAGTATTTTTGGGCATAGCGTGACCCTTTTGACTGCTTGTGCTGACATAGTCTTGTGTTCTTTTTCCCTGATTATGTAACTAATGAGGCTATGTATGACCCTATTGATGTTTGTAGATGTGTTCTTTCTTCTTGATTCTGTAATATGTTGTCCTCCTCCCTCCGCAGATATAAATCTATATTGACAATATAAACGGCTGAAATCGATGTTTTGACATAGTTCTTTTGCTTATGATATGTTCTTTCTTTTTAAATAAGCTAGCTTATTTAAACTGGTAAATTTTAACAGGCTGTGATTTTTGTTTACTTTGCAGAAAGGAATGGCCTATACATGGTTCAGCGGAAAGCGTAGTAGGGAAGTCATCTGTATCGCGTCCCCATAATGGAGGTTTACAACCAACCTCTGATGTACAGTCATTTTGGTCATTTGATTAAAAAGATGAGTGACAGGGTAAGAGGGACATGATAGAAACAAGTGTTGTCTCGAGGCTATAGTATAGTATAGCCTCGTTTTGGGGGGAAGAGTTTACAATTTGTTGTATCTTCCTTCCTTCTTTCATGAAGGAAGATTGATGTTTACATGATGTTAGCATTGATAGGAATACACGTTGGATGCATGGCAACAAGAGAGGTGTCCCCCCTTTGGAGAATGGTGCCTTCACATTCCCTCTTGTCAAATATGCAGAGCAATTGAAGCCTTGTATGGAAAAAAAATTAATTAACATGACCCACTGCCTGTGAAAATAGTGTCATGTTTCTGTATGTCTCTTAATTTTCAAAAATCGAGCTGCATCTTTAATCACATGGTGCACAAAGTTGGGTTTAAAAACTCAGGCATAGTGGAATCTAACAGTATAAATGAGTTTCACAAGTCATCCAATTATATCACATAATGTAGATATTTGTTGAGGTGAAGTTCTAGTAAATCGATAACATATTCTTCTCACCATTATCTCTTATTGGTTGGAATTAAAATGAATTCTTTTATTTTGAAATTAAACCCTGCTGAACTGAATTATACATAAATTTAGTAGGAACAATTTGGAAGAACGTGTTTGAAAGTGTGTAGTTAACAGTTTTGTTTATTGAGATATTTTAATAAATAATATTTAACAAAATGATATGATGTGGTATGATTGGATGGCTATTTGTAATTAAAAATTTATGAAGATGGATAGAATACTATGCTTGAGCTTAAGAGTTAGGCCTATCCTTAAATTTAGGTTAATCAGTGAAGAAATGAACAACTACAGAAAATACTGATTCAGAAGAGATGTTCGAAAAGGTCAAAATAATGTTTTGACGTGACATCGAGAAGATTGAAGAAACTATAGGGAAGAGACTACTTTCACATAACCTTTAAATCAATAAATTTTACTGCACATCATCCCCATAGTTTCCACATTACTGGCAACTTTGATGATTTTCATTACATTGAAGCTCTGAAGTCTTGTTTCTAAGTTACTGCATCAAGTTTCTGAACTATGAAAACGTTAAATAAGAGTAATATACTTCTCTAGTGCAAGAAGAATGTGCACTGCTTAAAAACAATACTTTGATCTTTGTCAACCATATACCAAACAATAAAAGTATAGGCTGCTTAAAAAGTGATGTGTAAATAGATTATTCGTGAACATATTCTATTGCCTTAGTTATGTTGTATTAAACTTGAGCTTCTGTGTATTTTTTTTAAACTTGAGCTTTTAAAACAGTTGATCCTTTTGAAGTTTAAAAATACACTATGAACTTTTGGTAATTCAAATGGATCATCTTACTTTTGTATATATAAAAGACTGAGCAAGTTCAATCATTGATTTACCACACATTTCCATTCATTGTCTCTAATTCTAATAAGTTGGGACATTGCCACACAATTCTCCAAATTTAATTTTTTTTTACAGCTCAAGGTATTTTTTTATAGAAAAATATTAGTTTGAATATTATGCCAGCAATCAAAATTTGAGCCATAAAACTTCATTTCGAACTTCTTTGGGGTGTCCCAGCTCAAGCATTTGAGCTAAGGTATTGATTCATTGGACAAAACATTCAAAAGTCATATCATAAACTTTATTGATACTATAGATGGAATTTAAGGCACCCAACTAAAACCAAGGTAGCCAACAACAGTAAAAGGACTAAACTATTTAGCTATTGCAATAAAACGCCAAATGCAAAGATACCATTTTGCCAGATGCAAAGATAAGTGCAGTTGTTTTTGGTTCTCCGATCCTCATCATCACAGCAGCAAATGTTCAAATCACAGGGATCTGAACTGCAGAAAAATGACAACTAAAATGACAGCATATCAAGCATGTAAGTTAATTACTTAATTTTTTGTCATTAATTTCAGATAACAAAAGTGTAGTGCATAAGTGGTTGGCACCAATAGTAATATTGGTAATAGATCTTATAGATAAACTAAGCCTCTCTGGAGCAGATAGAAACACTTCCAATAAGACCAAACTCCATAACTAAATGCAAACCAAGTCAACCTTTCATTGAAATTGAAATTAATGTTATATGTGATTGTGGAAAATATATTTTTAGAAGTTGATTCAAAAAATAATCCAACTAATTTGAGAGAGAGGGATAAAATATCATATTATCATTCAAGTGATCTAGATAAATTTAAATATCTTATCTACAAAAATGATATTTTCAACCAAGAGAACATAATTTTCTAGAACGACAAATTGAAACTCTTATTAAGAAGTTCAAACTTGATTGGTTTTTAAAATTTGGCAATTGGTTAAAATATAGTGTATCAAGAGATGTTATATTTTGCTAACTTTGTAATCTCATGAGATCATATATTGGAGGATAAAAAGTTGTAATGCTTTTTCAAATGACAGATTTTCAAATTGGAAGAAAAATGATTGGTTGAGAGTCCATGCTGGAAGCTCTAACAATTGCTCACAATCAAGCTTGTTATTATGTCAATTCACCAAGGAGCAAAGCTTACCACATAACATAGTTGCTCCAATGAAGTGTCACACGTTAGCCAATCCAATCAAATAAAGGCTGATTGGTGAATTGAGTTGAAAAAATGACTCACATTTTCCAGTTAATCCTAGCAGGGTTTTAACTAGATTAATTCAGTTAATCAAACAATCTAAATTTACTTGTTTTTCATTTATTCCAGATTCTATTTTAAGTATAGAGATTAGAGAATAATCACAAGGATGGAGCAAAAGGCCCAAATGGTAAGTCTTACTTTAGGCATACAAGTCTTTTGAAGTATATATATATCCATACATACATGAGAAAAGACTAAACTAGCCACCTTATTCTATGATGATTATTGTTAAATTAAGAACATGACAAAGATCATCCAAAAGAAGCACAAACACAACAACCTAGTGATGCAACATTGATTAAGAAATTTGCTATGATTCAGCCTCAAATTTGAGAAGTAAGAGATGGCTGTTGCTCCTCCTGCACTACTTCATGTTGAAGTTGCTGTGGTTCTTCTCCTTGCCAGCTCCACACAATGTCCTTAAGTGCTGGTCTAATGTCCTCTTGCAAAAGCTTCTGAAACTCCATTGTATCCCCATTGGACTTTTTAAGTTCCACAAGATGAAAGATAGGGGTAATCTCGAAAATTTCGGCATCAATATTTAGAGTTCCTTTCCTTCCTTCCTTTGAACCTTCCAACTTGAACAAACCTCCATCTTTTTTCTTTACTTTCAAGCAAAGACACTTGCAAATTTCTTCCAACTTCGAGATTATAGTTGAGGCCGGCTTGTTAGATGTAAACCGCATCTCTTTCTGTTGAATTTTGTCCTCGAACAAACCAGATAAATCGAAACCGGACGAGAAGGAGATGATATCAAAGGCATTTAAGTTGTTGCAAGGCTTTGCTTGTTGTTGTTTTGTCTCCGCAATAGAACCATCACCGTTCTCGGACACTTCGAACACTCCATCAGCATGCAGCAAAGAAGCTGGTTCATTGTTTTCGGTCTCAATAACAACAGGCTTCTCTAATCCCTTTTTAAACCAAGAATTTTCCATGATCTTGGCCATTGATATCCGAGTCTTGGGATATGGATCTAATATTTTGGACAACAACCGGCGAACCTCTGGTGCAAACCATTTAGGAAATTTGAATTCCCCTCTACTGATTTTCCTGTACATCTCCATCAGATTTTGATCATGGAATGGAAGATAACCAGCCAATAGAACAAACAAGATTACACCACATGACCATATATCAGCTTTGCTTCCATCATAACCCTTTCTGTTTATCACTTCCGGGGAAACATACGCAGGGGTACCGCATGTAGTATGGAGTAATCCATCTTTGCAATTAGATTCAACAAAGGTACTCAACCCAAAATCTGAAATCTTCAAATTCTCATTTTCATCCAATAGTAGATTTTCGGGTTTCAAATCTCTATGATACACCCCCCTGCTGTGGCAGAAGTCAACTGCGCTAACCAACTGCTGAAAATATCGTCTAGCAACATCCACCTTGAGCTTTCCTTTAGCTATCTTGTTGAAGAGCTCACCACCTTTTGCATACTCCATGACAATGAAAATTTTGGTTTTACTGGCCATTACCTCGTAAAGCTCAACCACATTTGGGTGTCTGACTAATCTCATCACCGAAATTTCGCGCTTAATCTGATCAATCATCCCGACTTTCAAAATCTTTTCTTTATCAACTACCTTAATGGCCACACTCATGCCACTTATCAGATTCCTAGCATGGTAGACCTTTGCAAAAGTTCCTTGGCCTAATAATCTTCCCAGCTCATATCTTTGCATAAGCACACTTCCCTTCTGTAACATTTTGGTAACACTTTTTGCACACAACCAATACTTCTATCAATTATATAATATATTAAGTACAAGTAATTATGTTACCAGATGTGATGAGCTATTCCAAAGATCAACCATCTTCACAAAGATCGTGTATTGACGTTACACAACTGCTCGGTTTTTCAGGCACATGAGTATGAAACAGATATTGGTGGACAACTAAATATCCAATCTCATCAAGTATTAAAAAGGTTAGCTCACATGAAGCTACAACCTTATTAACCTTGGAGAGAGAACTCTTTACTTTCAAGCACATCTTTCAGCATTCCTTGATTTTGGTTATGACACTAGAGGATACTGAAGAATGTGAACTTCTTTAAAAACTTGGAGAATAGCCAAGGAATAAAGCAGCACCTGGTTAACTTTTAATTGCTCAAAAGCAAAACATGTAATGAAAGGCACACCTGAAAGAAAGATAGAATGTTTAGTTGGAAAACATAAACAATCCAATCCAGCTAAATAAACAATATAAAAACAGTTCTATACACATGCACATAAGATACATAAGACACTGAAGGTTGTGATGAAATATCTAGCTATATATAGGTAAAATTTAACATTTTTATATCAATAAGGATGCTGATAGAAACCAATATCAAGAGAGAAGTAATTTGATAACCAAACACTGAATTTATTCCCCTGAGTATGACTGAATACAAAGAATGGTTACAGAATATCACACTGTTTATACAAAGCACACACAATTTGACACTCCTATTCCAAGGATTCGAGAGCCTTGGCCTCTCCTAACAATATTCACTTCTAAAATTCCAGAATAACTGTTACAACATTCAATTTTCCTATTTATTCACACCACAAACTGCCTAAAAACATAATAACTGCTCCTAACTGCCACACATATAATTAGATAGCATAATAACTGAATTAAATAACACAATAGCTGTCATAAACAGCCCCTAAACAACCCTTAAACTCGCCCCCTCCTCTTATAAATATTCTTTATAAGAGGTCTAACAGATGCATGCACAAAAAACTAAAAAAAAGGGACACATATCAAATTCAAAAACAACATTATGTGGTTTTAAATCATAATTTGACAGGATTTGATTTGAGTAAAAAATTAGCCAACTCATTAATTACGGTTTCCTCAATTACTCTAGTTAACGTTAGCAGTATTAGGACAACTATAGGAGTATAAGCTGTCAAAATTTAAGACTAGGGTGACATTATTCTAAGGTGAAGCAATCAGGTTAAATCAAATAAAAAATCAGCTGATTAGATAAGCACCCTGTCTGAACACAGTTGCACGGATTCGGATATGAGATTTTTCAAATATCTTAGGTATGGAAGTGTTAACATAAATTTTAAAATACATATGAAACTATAATTTTTCAAATATCTGTTGAGTAATTGATTATCTAATTACTGCTAGACTCTTTCATAATTTGTTACAATACAATCATAAAAATCAAAATAGAATAAAAATATAAATTCAAAAAAGTTAGGATACTATACAATCATAGAAATCAAAATAGAATAAAAATATATAAACAAAAGAAGTTAGGAAAGGGGATTTACATAACAGAAAATAGAGAAAGACAATAGGGAAAGTATCAAACATCAACATAAACAACAGAAAGAACGACGAAAGCCTAATTTTTTTTACATAAACGACAATATATTTTGTTTATTGGTTTGCAGATCTAGACCCGTGTGTATTCAAATGTATCCAAATCGAGTATGCAATATTTTTATGAAAAATATTTTCGATACATACATGTCACTATCCACGAGTACAAGCATCCGTTATGTGTTCTACTTTAGTTTTAGAGTACACATGCTTCATAGCTGAACATATTTTCTTAAAGTTGGGGGCATTAATGAAGTTTTAGAAGGAACTGAAATCCAAACAGGGTTTAAGATAGACACTGCAAGCTTCTATGTGCATGTGTTTCCACTTTCCATCATATCATAACCTAACTCTCATAATCTTCCATTTTGCCTACCCCTCTCAATCAACACAATCCCTCACGCCTAGGACCAAACAATTTGAAACGTGACTTAAGTGACCGATTGTGGGTGACCTAATATATTGAATAAACTCTAATACTATATTAGAATTTGGGGTGCCTCTCAAAACAATTTAAGTCATATCTCATCTAATAACACGAGACTCTCAACAACATATTCTGAAGGATACCAACAACGGTAAAAAAAAATAAAAAATGCATCCTTTATAATTGGCATGGCAATCAACAAATCTGTGTTCAAGATCACAATTCAATAATATTTAGTGGATAAAAATAAGCAAAGTATAAGATCCTAAAATTTAGTATAGTGGATAAAAATGAGGAAGGTTAAGATCTTAAAATTTCGTTCGAGTCTAACTCAACATCGTAAAATCAGTTTTTAAGGTGAGTACTGTTTTCCACACTTAAAAGCTATAACCACTATTCAAGTCCAAAGTTTCAACACAGTAAAAATCAAAACCTAGACATCTGAAGCATGACCACGTGGTTCAATAACACTCTCAAATCTCAATAACAGCCAAAAATACAAAAAAAAAAATAAAAAAAATAAACCTCTGAAACAAAGGAATAGAGAAATGAGGTTACTCTTAATGCAATATTAGATAAAACTTTTTACAATATGAATCAATCACAAACCATGACTCATATGACTATTAAAGTATATACGATTAACGTCAAATATTTACATTGATTCAACAGTTACGATTGATCGATATCTTAAAAAATATTTAAAATCCCAGTGTATATCAATTAAATCATAGAGAAATATACCAGAACCAAAAAATAATCCAACAAATGAAAATTGAAAAAATAAACAGCAACAAGAAAGAAATAGAGAAAACTAAGAAAAACAAAATGAGTGAAAATATGACATCTTGTATACAATGATAAGGGTGTGTATTGAAGAGTGAATGTTACCTGTTAAAGGATTTGAAGAATGGTTATTATTGAGAATGAATGAGTTTGTGGCCGCAAAGATGCAATTGGAGATGAAACGAAGAAGTGGCAAAACGCAAGAATAGAGAGAAAAGGTTTTGTCGTTTTAACGTTTGTTGAGAAATATAAGAAAACTGGGTACGCGTTATAATGAGCTGCTTCTTATAAACATTAGGGCCACTCGCTTCTTGCCAATGATATTGACGTTTACTTGTGTCAGGGCCATTTATTTCTGATTTTTTATTTTATTTTAAATATTTTATTATTATTATTATTATTTTACTCAAAATAATAACTTAATTACTAAAAAAAAACTAAATTAACTAAAAACTATTTGAATAAGATGGGAAAGATATCTTGAATTTAAACCAACATTAAAAATATAATAATATTAAATCTGTTGAGAGAACTTTATTATTAGTTTACTCAAAATAAATATAAAAATAAAATAATAATTATCGACACAAGTCCTTAATAAACTTCTATTAAAGACAATCAATTTAAGAGAAACTAATTTCAAATACTGATTTCAAATTGAATGAATTAGTTATTATCAAACTTTACTTAATTCCAAAAGAGTTCTAGAATACTATAGGGTCTATGAATCAGAGAAATAAAAAAAGAAAAAAAAAATGTCAAAATTAATTGTATATCAAAATTTGGGATTTGCTACATTATTTATAGAGATCATTGGGTTTTCTTTTTTTATTGGGAATTACTATATTTTCTTTAATCAGCGTTTTCTTATAAAACAAAATATTTTATTTATTGTAAAAAATATTGATATATTATTCAATATATATTCAAGGGTAATGCAGTAGTCAGTCCAATTTTAAATCAAATAAATTAATTTGTATTTATATATTTTTATTTATAAATAGGAATAGAAGGAATATCAAATTATTGTGATTTGTTTTCCAGAAAAAGTTGACAAATGTAAAGATTATTGAAGGAAAAGTTTTAAAACATGATTTTGCTAAGATTTTATCGTAACAAATTTCTAAATAATTTAAAATAATACACTGTAGTATATTCACATTAAATTTTTATTTTACTTTAGTTCATTACAAGATAACATCGTACTGAATGAAAACAAATATTTATTTAAAAAATTTAAAGAAAACCTAGTAGTCTAAAAAACCTTTTTAAAAGCATAAGTTTTTTAAACAAAATTGTTTCAAAGAAAAGTTTTTCAACAATTTATAAATAATTAAATATTATGTGAATTAATCCTAAGCATAAGTTTAGAACAGCGACAGGGATATTTGCATTGAAGTTGAAGCGATTGGAGATAGCTTCTACGGTAAACGTACTTAAGATAGCAAAAAAGTGAGAGTATACTATTCATTTAACCATGCACGAAATTAAATTAAAAATAATACATGTTGGAAAAGTTAAAGTAAGATGACGTTGAAAAGATGAGAACGAGTTCTTAAAATTAAAATCTATATTAAAAAACAGAAGCTGTTGCCATGTTGATCTTAAATTATTCAAGTTCCCAAATATATTTAGCATTAAAATTATATAAAATTGCTGAAAGTGGAAGAACATCAACAACTATGCATCAAATGATTCTATCACATTAAAGTGTTTTAGTATTCCTATAAGCAAAGTTGTGTCTTAGGACAAACTCTTCACCTAATTCTCGCCAACTTATATGGAACCGTGTAACTTCCATCTAATCATCATTATTTAGTATGTTAAGTTAACACAAAAATAGGTTAAGTACTACGTTGAGCATCATATTATGTGTTTAGCAGGAGTTACTTGAGGATTTATTTATTAGAGAGAATAAGAGAAAAAAATAAAAACCAAATTGAATTTAACATTTTAATTATTAATTTTTTTTTTGATGTCTCATAAATGGACCATCTCAATTTATGAGGCAGAAAAAAAAAACAAAATGCATTAATATTTAATTACTTATTTCTCTTTTTCTTTTTCATGAATAGACTCTCAAATATTTTAAGAAATCTAAATTCATTTTGTAAACGTGTGGGAGTTTTTTTTTTGGTATTTATTATTCCCTTTAAAAAATTAACACAAAAATAAAATATAATTTTTTGTTTTTAAAAAAGTACAAATTTAATTCATTATCATCAAACAAAAATATGATATAGTATAACACAGTTGACATATAATTAAATTATTTGAATTTGTGATCTTAGTTTTAATCTCTAATAGATATGTACTAAATGTTATTTGTTAAAAAATATTATCTTCTTAAATCTCCACATCTTTAAATATTCTTCCGGAAGATACGTTGAACAACTAAAGAAATGGTAAACGGTACCGTAAAATATTTATTTATTTATTTTTGCAAGGTAAAAATCAATAAAACTGGCTTGGCTTTGTTTCATGGGTGGACAAAAAACAAACAATGAAAGTTCACTCAATTGTGATACAGGAGAAAGGACCCATCATGGGTTGACACGTTACATATGCAGGTGTAGATCATGTTCAAGTTTTATTTCATTTTATTTTTAACAGAATATAATTTGTATTTCATTTTATCTTATGTTACTAAGACTTGAATATTTGATTCCTTTATGAAAATTTGTGTTTTTTTTTTCTTTTATTTTTGTCGATATAACTAAGTTTATTTATTTATTTAAATTCAAACAATTCAATTTAATTTAAAAATAAGAAATTTATGACAAAAAGATGAGTGATGTGACAATATTGATAGATGATTATTAGTAATTAAGAATAAATTAATGCAATTAAATGATTAAGTTGATTAGAAAAGAAATAAAATTAAGTTAAAAGTGTTATGTTTTGGTCTCATCATTTAAAATCAGAAACTAAGTTTGGGGATTAATATTCTCGCTCCTCCTCGTCCTTTCTCTATCATGCATTGCCATTATCGGATTACCAATATCACACCACCATATCACATCACCATATTTGAATCACCTGCATCCAACTCGACACTCTAGAATTACAAATTCATGATCAAAAGACTTGAGATCGATGTTTGAAAAACTACAAATATATAAAATAGCCATTGAAAATGTATTAGAGTGGTCTGACATTAAAGCCGAAACCTTGAAAACACTTATGCTCAAACTTGCTACCAATATTCATTTGGAGCATGATATTAAAATACTAATTGAAGGGGTTGAGAATTTGTACTTGGATGAAGTAGATGGAATTCAAAATATGTTGTATGAAATCAATGGGGAAGAATTTCCATTGTTGAAGCACCTTTCCATCCAAAACAATGCAAAAATGAAGTACCTAGTTAACACTACGGATAGAAACCAGGTCCATGTTTCCTTTCTCAACTTGGAAAACTCAATTACTTCATAATTTTGAACACTTGAAGCAAATATGTTATGGACCATTTGCCATTAATTCATTTGGCAAACTTGATACGATGATGTTGATTCGAAGATGGTTATGCGATTTTAGTGATTCGATAATAGTGATGTAATTATAGAGAAAAAAGGATAGTAAGAAGTGAGAATTATAATCCCCAAACTTAGTTTTTGATTTTGGATAGATGGCCTAAAACATAATATTTTTAATTTTTTTTAATCAATTTAATTACTCAATTGTATTTTTTTAATTATTTAATTTATTCCATTTAATTAATAATCGTCCATCAAACTGCCACGTCACTCATTCTTTTGTTCGAAAAGAAAACTTACATAGACGTAAATAAGGACCCAAACTTATTAATAATTTCGTTGTCTGATATAATTTCTTTTTATTATAGACCACACATCAACTTTACATTAGATATATACAAATTATTAAATTTAGATGAAATCTAGATAATTTTTTGTGGTGCAGAATTTTTACTTTAAAAATAAATATTTGTTTCATATTGTACAATTTTGTGTGGATGAAATAAAAATAAAAATATTCATCTATTAAATTGAATAAAACAAAAGAAAATATATATTCTAATATACATACAACGCTTGAATTTAATATATATATTAAATTCAATAACATGAAGATATGTAGTTAATAGATAATTAGAGGTAGAGGAGCGAAGTGAGCTCAGCATAAGGATTTTATTTCAGTGCTGAGAGATAATTGTAGTATCAAGTAAAAATGGTCGAAATTCAATATTGATTATTGATGTGAAAGGGTCATAGCATTGTGGGGTTTTGATAAAATGAGCACCTCTTATTGTTCTCGAGAGACTGATATGCTTTTTTAGGTAGGTCATTCATGATCGTTTGTCCACCAACAAATTACCACCTAGTAAGTAGTAACCCATCAAATTAGTCTATAACTTTGTAGCTTATTCTCAAATAGAATTTTAAAATTATGAATATTTCAAAAAGGTGATTGAGTCTATTAAATTGTCAAATTGATCATTATATTTAACCACTTACTATTAATGAGGTTTTATATTTTAACAACTTACTATCAATTTAGTTATTGTATTTAATCACTTATTATCAATTTAGTCTATATCATATTTTTCGAATGAGTAAAATTTGACATAGTGACGAACTTTTTTGAAATATTCACAATCTCAATTATCTCTTTTGAGAGCATCCTACAGAGTCAATGATGAATTTGGTGGTTTACTCAATTTCTCATGTCTAAGTTCAATGTGTATTTATAAAGTTCTTTTCTATTAACCAATTAAAATATTAGTGTTAGCAACACACTTTATTTGATTGATTAAAATCTACGTAAATTTTACTAAATCATATGAGTCTTATATAAATTTGGTGGAATCTATGTGAATTTTAACCCATAAAAAAGAATGCGTTGAAAAGTGTTTTATTAGCATTATTCATATTTATATTCATGACAACAACATGCTCTTTTTAGGATATGATTAAACATAGTTTGAGCGAAAATGTATCTTAATAAATACTATATCTATTTCTAATGAGAAAAAAATTTATTCCTAAATATAAACATTCTTTTAATTTACTAGATGTATTTTTTTAAAATATACCTCTTATTAATACTATTAATTTATCTTAAAATATAAAAATCTAAATTGAACACATTCAAATACAAAAATTATTTAAAAAAATTAATATATAAAATAAACACATTAAATATTCTCTTATGTTTTTAATAAGACTGAAAAAAATAATGAATAATAAGCAACAATAATGCAAAGCACTGGGCAGTGCTTATCCCTTCACATCAAGAATATTTGATTCATTGGTAAAAATCATTATTTGTTTATTCCAAGAGAAAATCATTCAATCTTATCATTACATTACCAAAATTAGCATGCTCTGCAAAGAATAATCGTATCTTTCACATCATGAATCATTAGTATAACTATAATCTTAATAAATTATATAAACGAAATTTAATCACATGCTATATAAAACGAATGAATAGAGAAAAGGTTCATATTCTTTAAAAAACTCCATTTGAAATGAAATAAATAAAAGTAATAGTTAATATATTATTTTATTTAGTTAAAAATTAATTTAGATATATCAATTTTTTATTTAATATCTAATTTTAAAATTAAGTAGGCTTTATCCATAAAGTGGAAAACGTACGTCGATTGGAGTTTTATCATAACAAAATATTCTCAAATAAAATTCAAAAATATATTTTTACAATATTCCCTTTTCATATTAATTAAGGTAATATAAGTAAAAATCATTTAAAATTGTATATATTATTATATTAAAATATAAAAACAAATTTCAACCAATTAAAATGAATTTTAATTGAGAACCAAATAATTCGAATACAAATATGATCAAGAATAATTATTAATCATATTTTATTTACTTCTTGACTGAATTCTAAATTATTACTGTCTTATTCTCCTTAACATATAAAGTTAAAATTAAAATATAATTAGTGAAAAAACAATATTCAATTAGTGGTTTTCTTATAGTCAAAAATATATATTATTTAAGATCTATAATTTGAAGTTCATCCCAACATAATACTAATTATTTTTTTAGATTATCAAATATCAAGTTGATTAAATTAATATTAATCCAAATCAAGAAGATAAGACTTTAACACAGTTTTAGCAACCTTCACTTTTGCTTAAAATAAAGAGCATGTGCTAAATAGGACAGCTTTATCATTAAAAATCCAACAACTATTATATACATAATACGGTCGATCTCTACAACTCAAAAAAAAAAAAAAAATCCTCCTCTTAGAAATAAATAAATACTCTGATGCGATATGAATAATATTTTCCACATTATGACAATTAACATAAAATATAATCCTAGTCTCATGTCAAGATTATTAATCTAAGATCTTGTTGCATAAATATAATTAGAACACCATGTGAGATAAGAAGAATGAGTAAGAATGCTTATCTTTTGAAAGTAGCCATCTTCAGTACCTCTTGAATACTTTGACTGTAATAGTACATGGGGTAGAAGGGGAAGAAAACCTTCTATGGAGAATGGAAATATATGTACTCTTTCGACAAAATTATATCGAAGATATTTTATTTTATTTAGTTATAATGTATATTTTTATAAAATTTTACAATTTAAACTTTTTTTTTTCTAAGATAATGATGTTGTGTTCATGTTTAAGTTGTAAAAAGTTTATAAAAGATAAATGTTTAAGTTGTAATGTTTATCAAGATAAAAGATTTGTGAGAAAAAAAGATAATTAAAGGAAGAAAGATATAAGCAAAAGCAATAAACTCGCGTATATATTAGAACTGTTCGTGGTTTGGTTTAAGAATTAAATTAAACCAAATCAAATTGAACCATTATAAAATTTCAGTAGAATAAAATTGAATTAGTATAAAAGTTTGGTGTACTCATTCGTTATTTTTTTAACTATCTTTGAAAAAAATGAATTATCTCTTTTTAAATCAAACTGTTTCTTTGTAAATCAAAATGTTCTGAAATGTGGAAGAACTAAAGAAGAAAAAAAAACTCACCCAAACAAAAATTTTAAGACTATTAAAATAAATCAAAAATTAATTCAAACCGTTATCTAAATTTAATTTTAAAAAGTTATACACTCTCATTAATACTTATTTTATATATATTTTTTATAAATAAAATAGTATAATTACTATAAAAAATTCACCCACAATAAAATTCCAAAATCAAATTTAAAATATAGTATTGAAGATAATAAAATGAGTTTTGCTAACACTTAAGAATGATTCATTTAATATATTCCAATAAATTGAAGTAAGCACATTTGTGTCTTCTTAGCACATAATTAATTAATATTGATTTGACTTTCTTTTTCCTCCCGGACAAGACATTGGACGGAACCAGATTTCCCACTCTATCCAACACTATTCAAAGAAAAATACTCTTTCTCCTCTCATTTCAAACCATATCTTCCATTTCTCATTTAGTTCACTTTTTCTTTAATCGATTCTTCCTCTATTTTCATGCAAACCGATTTTCCAGATCAACAACCAAATTATTTTTGGTAATCAAAATATATCATAGGAGTGTATATAGGGGGCACTATTACTCAATAAGATGTAATAGTATTACAACTAGTACATCAGTTAAAAGATGTTTTAAAAAATTAATTTATTAAAAGATATATATATATATATATATATATATATATTATATATATTATTAGAAGTGTAGTGTTTGAATGTCTTTTACATCAACTTTGTTTGATGGAGATTATAATATACTAATGATATTATTTTATAAAACACAAATGATATAATCAATTAGTAATATGTCTCTTGAATATTTTTAAGATAAAAAATTATAGTTTAGTGTATAAATTATATATATACATGACAAATGTTTTTTTACTAACCAATCAGTTAGAAGATGATCTTTCATGAATTAATTAGTTAAAGAGACAAATATTTAATTTATCAAAAAGTTGATCTTTAATGAATCAATTAATTAAAAGGTAAATATGCATGTTATTAGTAATATTTACTATTTAACTCATTTACCTGATAAATATTTGTAATTGATCAATGAGTATAAATATTACATCATATTTCAAATAATTAAAAAAAGAATGTATATTTGATTATTAGTGTGTGTCTTGAATCCTTATAGATAGATAAAGTGTGAGAAAAATAATAACATTAATAATAATATACTTTATAAATTATAACGAGACAAATGTTTATCACTAATGAATAAAATGATATAATTGTTTTATATCATGTTGTACCTATTAATCAATTTCCTAATTTTAGATTTTCTTGATGTACCCTTCTTTTCAGGGATTGTTTGTTTTTTGTGGTATTGTCTTATGTATTTAACTTTGTTTCCTCACACCACACTCTTTTTTCCATCACTATAGATTTATCTCTTTTGAATTTTCTGATAAAGATTTTAACAACACAATTGTTGTTCTTGCATATTGTTGTTACCTTGGATATCGGTATAGATCCATAGACTTTGTGTTCCCTCTTTTTATTTAGTATATTTTTCAAGGTATGCAAATGATGTGGTTGATTTGAAATGTCGACATTATTGTTATGTCAAATATGTTATATGATGTTTTTGCCCTCTATTTTTTATTTTTGTTTATATAAATATTTTTACATATAAAATAGAGAATATATAGGTATAAACTTTGATAACATTTTATAAAAAAATAATTATATATAGGCATTTATATATACGTGTAATGTTGTTTTCCAATCAATATAATTCAAGAAAAACTAGTGGTATATATAGTACTAGTAGCAAGGAAAATAAAGTAGAAAAGCAAAATAGTTAAGCTATCACTATCTAGGTCATTGTTTCCAGTTAATTGTTCGACACTTGGAAAGATTTGATTCTTAAGTTTGTGGCACCACACATAATAATCATGAATGTGCGTTAACTTTGTAAGGTTATGATGAGACATGTTGTCAATTCATTAATGTGAATTCAAAGAAACATAAGCACTCGGTTGGATTTTCGATTCTGTGGAAATTCTAGTGTCCAAATGCATGTTAAACACAAAAAACTATGAACCACTCAAATTAGGACAAAAATAATTGGATTTGCAATGCTGTGGAAATTCTATGTATATGTGCTCTGAAACTAACAAATTTTCAAGTACTTTTTTTAATTGAGGACAAAAATAATTGCAATTGGGTAAAACTTGAATAATGTATTAAAACAAAGTTAACTATTACAAGCACTTCTTATAGGAATCAACATTTTTTATGATGTGCCAATACATCAAAGATAAAAGTATAAAATACATTACATTAGTAGTGTGTCAAATATGAATCACTCTATTTTTCACTCAATATAGAGCAATCTTCAGCAAGTGTAACATTCTACTTGAAGTGTGTCCATGATAAAGACTTAAGAGTTCAGAAAGTAAGGATTTGGAATGTACTGTTGATTCCTTGCAAGCATGTAATGCAGTGCATATATCCGTCTTCTCTAGGAATTTCTCTGCATTTTCAAAAACCAAAGGACCATACTCTAAAACCACCCTCTTGCACTGCACAACCATTTTGGAAAGTGTTACCAAAAACACGAAATCAGTACATGAAAAGAAAAAGTTGATTAGGAAGATTACATTCTTATGCATTCATAACAGTTAAAGAAATTTATCATGATGCTAAGTAGCCTATTAGTTTATTTCTCTAGGAGGTGCAATTAGCAAACAATCATTAGAAAAATGTGGAAAATTCAATAGTTTATTTTTCTTACCTTGCTAGCAAACTTGTCCACTGAATTGCACACCTTCAGTAGTGTCTCAATTATCTCAAGCTGACATTATAATGAAAGGTTAATATTTCATTCCACAAAATGTAACTTTAATCAAGCAGGGTTAATTGGAAGTAGGATTAAGACAATGGAAAGGTCAAATCTATTATCTATGTATCATGGAAATTAAAAAAATTGATAGTAGTATTAATTTCGATGACTATATTATTTTACAAATTTAACCTTCAAGAAAGAGAATTAGTTTATATTTTTGTATTGTATTTATCACATGTCGCAGAAAAATATGTAACATAATTACGGTTATTGGTAAAGATATGTTCCCTCTATCCCTAAGTATAATTTGAAATAATTGATATAGTTGAAAGTTCGAAAAAATGTCCTATAAAAAGGGACACAGAAAAATCTCAAAGGGTCCTATACTTAGGGATAGAGGGAACATATCTTTTTCTTTTCCACTTGTTACATATTTTGATTCCTATTATAATATTGTGTATAATCTTTGATATGTTATATCAGTTATTATCAAATTTATTTTCATTTGGCTGCAAATCATAGACTTTCTTACATAAAAGATAGTCTAATTTGAAATATATTCCCAAAACAATCAATTTGAAGTTATAGAAGTAATTGAAGCATGCAACATCCATCAAGATGAAATTCCTTACCTCTGTGTCAGGATCTTTTATCTTAGCCAAAAGTGCTGAAACAGTATCTTCACAAAACTCACAGCTATTTTCTTGAACTTGTAAGGAAAGATCAGCAATGGTCTGACAAAGGTTGACCTTATTGCAGAAATCTCCGGGCTGAACTGAGGTTGCTTCTAAGAAAAAAAGAGGCACATAATAGTCCACCAAATTGATGCACTGCACAATTCATAAGAAACACATGAGTTCATATAGATTCTAATAAGTGGTGATTGATTCACTTACGCATTCTTTACAATCTCCAAATCTTATATTGAACATAAATAAAATCTGAAAAGAGTTTATAAAGAGTGTCAGTGTGATCTACCACCTCACACTCTTGTAAGGATGAGTCAGATCTAATATAAAACCCGAATATGGTACTAGAGGAAATCGATTTGGACCAACCAATCATATTATTCATAAGCCCTATAGTGCTGGACACAAATGAGTATCTGAAAAAAACCAAAGTTCCGCATTGAGAAAATCTATGGTCTAAAAAAAGTTTATAAAAATGGCTCACCTTATAAGCCGGTTTTATAAGGATGACCGATCTTGTACTCAAGTTAAAGGTTTTTTTTAAAGCATAGAACAACTACATTGCTCAAACCGAACATGAGAAGCAGAAGGAGACCAACCTTCTTCTCGAAAGTGTGAAGCTGGTGACAAGTATTATGAAGAATATCAATGATCTCATTCTGCGTCTTGTTTTCATTTAGATAATCAAGTGCCTTGGAAGTATATTCCTCACAAAGTGCACACACATCTGGTATTCTGCCTAGTTCTGCAGTATCAAGATAGGTAAACAAAATGACTAACTCATGTCACATTTGTATTTCAAATTGTATTCAACAACAACAACAAAATCTTCCAAGTATTTAAGACTTGCTCGTGATGGTTAGTCAAACCACGTTTGCTTCATTGATCTGATGAAAACTTGAAAACCTTTCCTATTAGCTCTTATATTATTGACAAATTGACACCTTCATTACTAATGGAGCATTTAGAAGAGCTTAATTGGCAGTATGTCTCATGATATAAAACCTATATTAGTGTTAGGAATTAAGATACACTTATCAAAAGTAACTTATGATATGTCAGATAAGTTCTTTTTAACTTATTTTAATATGGTTTCAAAAATAGCATATGAATAACAATTTAATTAACCTATTTAACCAAACACGCCTAAAGTTAAGAAGAGTATATCTTTTATGTATCTTTCACCTATACTACAGAATTTCATGTTATGCAGGAAAGATTAAATTGAAGAAAATAACAAAAGTGATGAGTTTTTGGAGTGCCTAGCTGAAGTTGCATGGCCAGCTGAAGTTACCAAGACTTAGTAGTATTCCATATTTCATCCCATTCTTCCGGCATTTATAGAAATCGTTATGCTTTAAATACTACACTCAATAAACTTTCCTAACCACTCTTTAATCTAATCTAAGCTTACTTTTAACAATTAACTGGTTATCATTGCAAATTGAAAGCTTTTTATTTTCATTTTTGATGGGTAAAATCTATGAACAATATGTGAGATTGAAAATGCAATGTACAAGGTATGTCTCAACTATACCTACCAGCATAATGGCTTATTTGAGTCTATCTACTGGTATAAGCACTTCTGAGATTATTTAGAAGAGCTTATAAAAACAGGTTATGACATGTTAAAGAGTTGTTTTCAATTTATTTCCATAAACTCTCTACAATAAATTATGAAAACAATTTGACTTTATATATCTTTTGTTATAGAAATAACTTATACATAAACAAGTAATGTAGGCAAGGATGATATATATCAGTAAAGAATGTTACCAGAAGAGGCAGAGTTTGCAGCAATAATGCTCCATCTATAAGGGTTTGCCAGTCCTCTTGCATCACAAGCCAAAACAACACCTACTACCACAAGAAACAACAGTCCAATTCTCCCTCCCATGCTTCTTATAACAAACTAAATATTAAAACAAGAAAAATGTCAATTTCTAGCAGTTGAAATACTAAGACAGAGTTCACATATTCATGAAATGAAATAAATTAAATGAGAAGTGAGATTAGTATATCATTGCATGCTGTTCCTGATAACTAGCTAGATTAACTATTCTATCACAGCATCACAGGTTGAGGTTCAACCTTCAAGAGATCAGAATCATAAACAATGTATGAAGAGACATTTTTTCTTTTGTATTTAAAACTACAAAACCACCTTAAGGTATTTAAAAGTTGCATGGTAAGAAGAAGAAAAGAAAGATTACCTTTTGTTTTTGTGATTAGAAAGAATGAGGAAAATGAAAGAAGAGAAGAGGGTAGTTATTCCTTTCCTTTCTATGACTTTGAGTGGCGTGTAGGTTGGGATGCTAATGAATGGTTGGTTTCTTTCTTTCTTAACTTTACTTAACATTCAATATCTGCTTCAATTTTCATGGAGATTCAGAAGTTATTCAGTGTGGGCTGTTCCATTGTATTCCTTACTCTTGATTATGATGACGTGTTTTAATCTAGGAGGGAAGCTAGTTTTGATCAACAAAATCAAGACCCTTTGATAGATTCTGTCGTAGATATTTTAAAGGAAAAAAGTGGATAGAGGAAAGCGAAAATACAGATAAATGCATTAGGAGTAACTCTTAAGCAACCAAAAAGGTGGCCAAAGGGATTAAGGAAGGCACATCTTTCATAATCAACAATAAAATGTACTACTACATCACTCCATATTATAAGTTACCTTTGTAATTTTCACAAATAATAAAAAAAACTATTTTATCATACTTTTTGGGGTAGATTTTTTATCTCAACAGTCAAAAGAAAAGAAAATCCGGCAGTTTTAAACTCTTTTCTTCTCTTCTTTTTTTTTTTTAATATTTTTTTTTTAAGAAGGGTAGTTTAAAACAATATTTTTTTACTCAAAATCACCCATTTAGATCATTTTGTTCTTTATTATTTTTTATTTATTTAAATAAGTGATTTCTTTACATATTTATTTTTTCTGTTCCTTCTCTGATTTTGACTCTGTTTAGTAAAATTAGATGACAGCTTATAATTGATAGCTATTAAGATAATTGAGTATTTAGTTGTACAATTAGTTTAAAAATATAAAATAACATTTTTAATTAAAATTAACTTCTTTCCATTAATGCTTAAAATGTTTTTAAAGTCATAATTTAATTTTTTTTTTGTTAATTTAAAATTTATCAATCTAATATATTATTTATTTATTTTAATCAAAATAAATAAATAAATTATTTACTTTAAAATATTAATTAGCTTAAATTCAACAACTAAAGATTTTGAAGTTGATGATGTTCACATATTCGAATTCAAAGAGGAAACTATAGTACTTCGCACTAAGTTGATAAAATAAAATGATTTCTCTTCATTTAGCATTCTCCGAAGATACACGTAAGGATGAAAATGATTGTGTATATAAGCAGAAAAATTTAGTTGTACAATTGATAGCTATTAAGATAATTGAGTATTTAGTTGTACAATTAGTTTAAAAATATAAAATAACATTTTTAATTAAAATTAACTTCTTTCCATTAATGCTTAAAATGTTTTTAAAGTCATAATTTAATTTTTTTTTTGTTAATTTAAAATTTATCAATCTAATATATTATTTATTTATTTTAATCAAAATAAATAAATAAATTATTTACTTTAAAATATTAATTAGCTTAAATTCAACAACTAAAGATTTTGAAGTTGATGATGTTCACATATTCGAATTCAAAGAGGAAACTATAGTACTTCGCACTAAGTTGATAAAATAAAATGATTTCTCTTCATTTAGCATTCTCCGAAGATACACGTAAGGATGAAAATGATTGTGTATATAAGCAGAAAAATGAACTTATCTTTTGTGAACAAATAGATAACAATTGGTATTGTTATTTAATTTGAGACGTCCAGTATCAATATTAATAGATAAGATCGATTCGTTTAATATTTAGTGGTTATTTGCAAAATTCACTTCATTCCCTATACGACAAACACTAATGCTATACTGCAAAAGTAATTAAACACCACATAAATATTATTACAATCCCACAAATGTTTCTACGACACTCATATTATAACTCATAATTAAAATTATGTGCACAATAACCAGAAACAAATTTTAAAGGTTTAAAAATATATAATCATAAAGAGCTTAGAGTATATACATCATTAAATACATTATTCAATAGAACAACCAAGACTCATTCTATGTACATGTTTCTTAAATTGTATTTGGTTGTAACCCTTAATTAGTTTACAGGTCATCAATCATAAGATCTGTTCTAACATGCTCTATGGATACTCTTTGTTTCTGAACTTCTTCATTGACAGAGAAATACTTCAACTTCATGTGTTTTGTATCCTTTAAGTATTTATCATTGTTTGAAAAAAATATTGTTGCATAACTATTACAGTAAATTTTTGATGGTTTAGCAATAGTGTCAACTACTCAATTTTGCAGTCATAATGTTTGAATTGTAGCTTCAAAGTTTGCTACAAATTCAGTTTCCATGGTAGATGAAGCAACAACAGTTTGCTTAACATTTTTCCATGAAGTGGCTCCTTCTCCAATGAGGAATAAGTAGGCAAAAATGGACTTCCTTGTGTCAACACATCCACCAAAATTTGAGTATGTATATTCAATTACTTTTAATTGATTGGATCTTCTATACATGAGCATATACTCCTTAATTCCTTGCAGATACTTCAACTTTCTTTGCATCTTTCCAATGATCAATTACAAAATTACTTTGATATCGACCTAAGATTCCAACATCAAAGCTAATATAAGGCCTTGTGCAGGTTTGCACATATATTAGACTACTCGCTATAGAAAAATATTTGAGAGTGATTTCATTTATTTTTGCTCTATGTCATTTTTTGAATATTGCATGAGACTAATTTGTCCCCTTTTTGGATTGATACAATTCCAACAAAAAAGTTTCCCGTGTTAAATTTCTCTAGAAATTTATTCATATAGACCTTTTGAGACAATCTCAATAATCCTTGGGATCTATCACAAAATATTTCAATACCTATCACATAAGACAATTCACCCAAATCTTTCATTTCAAAATTCTTAGAGAGATATTCTTTAGTCTCATGCCACACGCTCAATCTATTAGTTGTAAGCAATATATCATCAACATATAGGACCAAAAACATAAACTTACTTCCACTGATCTTTTGGTATATTCATTTATCAACTAGATTTTATTCAAAACCGAAATAGATAATGGCATCATTGAACTTAATATACCATTGCCTTGAGGCTTGTTTCGGTCTATATATTGAGTTATTAAGTTTACACACCATATGACTCTTCCCTTCCATTGAAAAACTTTTAGGTTGGTCCATATAAACTTATTCTTCAAGACTATCATTCAAAAAGGTTGTTTTCACATCCATTTGGTGTAATTCTAAGTTATAATAAGTCATCAGTGCCATGATAATACGCCATGAGTCTTTCTTTGAGATAGAAGTAAATGTTTCTCTATAAGCAACGTCATCCTTTTCACTATATGATTTAGTAACAAGTCGGACTTTATATTGTTCGACAGTACCATTTGAGTCACACTTGGTCTTAAAGACCCACTTACAACTTACTCGTTTAACACATTATGAAAATTCAACAATTTACCAAACTTTATTTTCTTACATTAATTTTAACTCATCTCTCATGGCATCAATCTATTTCTCTGGATCAACATTGTTTATGGCTTATTAAAATGAAACTGGATTTTCATTTATTCTAATGCTCAATTCTAGTAAATAAGTCTCATAATAGCAAATAATAACTGATTTTCTTTCTCTTTGAGATCTTCTCAAATTAACCTCTTGAGACTCATTTTATTCAGACCTTTGTAAGTTAGTTTATTCATTGGGTGTGCTATCATTCAAACTTTGTTCATTTGTTGTTAGAATGTTCTTCAACAATATTTGGAACAATTGTTGACAAAGGAATGCTTATAGGTAAAGTAATATTTACCTTAACTTCCTTCATGTCGCACTCCATTCCCACTAACTTCACCATTTTCAAATGATTTTGTATTGATAATTTCTACAATTCTTTTACTGTGGTTATAACAATAAAAGATACACCCTTAAGACTTCTCTAGGTAACTAATAAAGTAATCACTTATTATTTGAGAGTCTAATTGCTTTTCACGTAGATTAACAACCTCAAATGTATAGGTGTCTTAAACTTAGTTTCCTGTTTGTCAATATTTGTTCGTTCTCCATTCCCACTAACTTCACCATTTTCAAATGATTTTGTATTGATAGTTTCTACAATTCTTTGACTATGGTTATAACAATAAAAGATATACCCTTAAGACTTCTCTAGGTAACTAGTAAAGTAACCACTTATTATTTGAGAGTCTAATTGCTTTTCACGTGGATTAACAACCTCAAATGTATAGGTGTCTTAAACTTAGTTTCCTATTTGTCAACAACTAAAAAGGAGTTTAAAGAATTGCCTTTGTTAGGAACTCAGTATAATAAATACATAGCAATTTTTAATGCATACATCAACAAAAATTTGGACAAAGAGGAGTTTCTCATCATACTCCTAATCATATATATATTAGTGTTCGATTACTCCTTTCTGTCACACCATTTTGTTGTGGTGGGTATGGCATTGTGTATTGTGCATGAATATCGTGCCTTTTAATAAGTTTTGAAAATGGCCCTGAATATTGTCCCATTTCACCATGTTTTCTATAAAATTCACTGAAGGTGCAAACACGAGAATGAGAGTTGAATTGTGTTTGCTAAAGTTGGCAACTTTTTGATAATTTATAAATACATAAAAAAAAAAAAAAACTAGTTTGATTTTGGTGACTTACTTGGAGTTTAAGCAATTAGATTCAGAGGCAGTAAACAATGAAAGCATAAATAATTTGACATGTAGATTTATCCTGGTTCACCATTAACTTGGTTACATCCAGTCCCCTCACTCAGAAGGCTTTAATCCACTAATTTAAATACCTTGAATTACAAAGCACATGACCCTCCAAGCAAATCTTCCCAAACAGCCTGACAACCCCAAACTTTTGAGGAACTAGCCACCTTGACCTTACAAGCCAAGTCTTCTTCTAACAACATGACAACCCCAGATTGAAGAAGGAACTAAACCACCATTGGGTTGGATACAAAGAGTTGAACTTGAGTAGTGGCTTCTAAAAAGCTGGTGATAATAATAACTCTCACACTCTAAGAAAAGAACACTCAAAATATTTATAACTTGAACAAGTGTTTCTCTCTTTGAACTCTAAAATTACTCTCTTCTACTTTTCAATGTTTTTCTTCTTTAGCCTTGAGTATATATTTATAGTTAAAATTTGGGCTTCAATTTAGTACCTATTTAATTCTGAATTGTATCTTGTTCAGATTGAGTTTGTAAATTCTTTAGATTGATTTTGTTCGTAATTTGTTCAGATTGTGTTTGTAAATTCTTCATATTGATTATGTTTATATTTTGTTGTAGATAAATCTTGATCAAATATTCTTTAAATTTTATCAAATCTTCTTCAAAACTTGATCAAATCTTCTTCAAATCTACATAAAATCTTCTTCAAATGTTGATCAAATATTCTTCAAATCTTCTTCAAATGTTGATCAAATATTCTTCAAATCTCGATTATATAAATGAAGTCAAATATATTGTTCTCATAAAATAATTTTGTTATCATAAAAACTCTAATTATAAAATGAATTTGGTTCCAACATTCACCACATTTATCAGATCTTACGACTTTTGTTTTGGTTCAGATTTACATAGTATAGTTTGATCAATTACATATTTCAATCAATGGTTTTAACATCGTCAATGTTACATATCTGAAGGCATGTATTCTAAACACTTGAGTTTTGTCATAATTGTAGATCTATTGTTGTTTGCGCTATTAACTTGGGTGTTTGTTCGCAGATTCATTATTTTTATTTTAAAAAAATTTGAATTTATATTGCATCGCATTGATGTATTCTATAATTTGAATAAATGAATATAATTTATTTTAATAAAATTAATAACAATATATATGAAACAAAAATATTTAGTAAATCAAAACAAAAAAAAATAAAATATCCTTTTACGAGTTAAAAAATTAAAATAATTTTCAGTACACGAGTCAATATAACATGTACCGGTATATTTTATTTTTGAATTAATAATTAAATAAATTTATCTTTTGCAAATATTATTTTTTATCATTTATCTAATTATAATAACTAAGTTTTATTTACAAAAAGTGACGGCACAATAAAATTTAATTTTTTTTATAAATTTTTATTATTCATAATAGTGAATATTAAATATTTTTATGATAAAATTTAAAAAATATGTATTAGTATAATATTTATAAACAACAAAACGATATTTTTTCTTATGAAATTATATTTCTTAAAATATAAAAGTCAATAAATACTTATTTGGTTCATAAAAATAATCGTTAATTTATTGATTTATTGAATAAATATATCAAAACCCCTCGATTTATAAATGTATTAATTAAGTTCTCAAGAAAATTATATTTTTTTATTAAAAGATAGATTATATATTTTGATCAAATGTATCAATATGTTTGATATATTTTTGTTGAGGGAGTAAGCTAGTATGACAAAAATATAAATGAACTAGTGAAATCATGGTACGGGAGTAGGAAACTTCGTTCATGCAACCAGACATATGTAGGAAACCAGAGACGATGAGCATGTTCGAGTACTTTTTGACTTCCTATAATATGTCCAAATTGATCCCTTATTTCTTGTATTCGTGCAGTTTAAAATACATTTATTTTTACGATAAAAAAATTAAGGTGTATTTTTTTTTTATATGATTTTTAATTTAATCCATGTAATTTTCTCAAATTTATAATTTTTTAAAATTTGTTATAACTATAAAACATGTGTTTTTGGTTAAGAATCATATAATTTTTATTTTAAGAAAATACATCTAAAATTTTTCTTTATTTTTATTCTATTAAAATTTTATTAAATATGTCATTTTTTTTCAACTCATTTTTATTTATATTTTAAGATGAACAAATATTTATTTTTGTTCTAAAGACTAGAGACGAAATATTCACATATACTAAAACAAACAATGAATTTAAACTGTAGCTTATGATAATTTATTGTAATATCCAAATTGCCTCTATTGTCCATTGAAAATTTTACTTCATACCTTTAAATTTATGTCTACTCCATATTTTAATAAAATTCAATTTTATTCATTTTTTAAAAGTTAAACTTTATATTTTTTAATACATGTTTGTATTCTAAAGAATTTGAAAAAATCATACAAGAAATGTTAAATTCAGTATTCTAAATTGTTAGAGATAAAATCTTTAGCTAATATATGATTTTTTTTTCTTTCTATTAATAGTTATAAATGTGATGTACTATATGCTTCTTGTAGAACATGTTCTAATATGTGTTTAAGAGATTATAGGAGTTCTAAAACATGTTATATTACCCCTATGATCTCTTAAACACATACTAGAACATGTTCTACAAGAAGCATATAGTACATCATATTTATAACTACCAATAGGAATAGAAAATCATACATATCAACCAAAGAATTCACCTTCAACAATCTAGAATATTAAATCCAACATTTCTTGGTATGAGGATAAGCATAGTAGTTTGAAGTTAGATTTAGGAACCCACACAACAACTTTGTAAATATGATTAGCATTCGATCCAAAAAGCGAACACCATCTCTTAAATTCAAAAATATCTTTCACGCAAAATAGTATTTGGCTGATGATATGAGTTAGCATGCACATTTTTTTTTTCTTTATTTTTTGTAACATGTCATGAAGTCTCCACCCATCAAAGGGTGAGATTAAAAACGAAGTTTGAGACTTTTTTAAAAATATTAAGTAAAATACTTGATCAACCTTTTTTTTTTTTGTTTTTTTTTAGGTTGATAACCTTTTTGTTTGTTAAAGATGTTATTTTAACTAATATGAGAGGCTTTTATGGCAAAAAAAAACCTTGTCTCACTGGTCTTGGGCCAACCCTACATGCACAAGTTAAAAAGTGGTATAATAAGAAAACCTAATAAAGGATCTTAGCTTTTTCAAAGTAACCTAAATACCACAGAAAATAATTGTAAAATGCGGGGAATAACATAACTGAACATATAAATTATATTCTCTATTACCACATTAAAATAAAAGAGTGATGCATCTTGGTTCTGCTAAATAGAGTGAAATAAAAAACGTTCCCTTGTCAGTGCTATTCACCTCAAATTCAGCATTTGTTTACTCTTCTTCTTATGCTGTTTTGACAAAAGAAGTGAGAACCTTGCAAACCCAAATTTCTTTCTCTTAGCAGAAAACTGCTTCTGACCATTTTCTTTCTCAATTTGATCATCAACCAATTGAACATCATTGTGTTTGCCAAGCATCTGTCCTAATGACACTTTCCGTTTCACCGAGATTCTTTCTCCATGCATCATCCCTCCTTCAAACACTTCCGGCATAAGAAGCTTCCTGCTCAATATTTGCCCGATTGATAGAGTCGGCATCAAAACAGGTTTGGCTTCATCGTTTACTAAGTTCAATCCATTTACATCAAGTAATCTAAAATCTCTCCTATGTTCAGACGGACCGGAGTTTTTAAACTTTGTAGAGTTATTCGTCAAAGAACGCCTTTTGTGACTATCGGATCGCCACTTCCTTAAAGCCTCTTCGACTTCTAGTTTCCCTCTATCTGCAGCCTCTACCCTTTCTAGAGCTTCTTCTAGGGCCTTCTTGCAGGTTTTAGCTTCTTCTGTCGCTTCGTCTACCCTTTTCAAAATATTCGTTTGTAATGAATTTGCTTCATCAACTTCAAGCATTGCGTCTGCCACTCTCTTTTTAGATTGTTCCTCTGCATCTCGAGCTTTTTGGGTCAGAGTAGTATATTCTTCCAATGAAAGAGTTATTCGCTTCTGCATGCACTCTTGTTGTGAACCTTCGTTGATAGATTTAGACAATGCATCAATTTCAGCAATGGTAGCAGCTTCTGCAGTTCTAGCAGCTTCCTTCGTTCTCCTCGCCGCAACCAACCTGAGTTCTGCAGTTCTTATCATTGCTGTTGTCAGCTCAATCTCAGACATTTTTTTCAAAACTTCCAATTTTGCTGATTCTCTCCTTTTTCTGAAATGCTCGGCTTCAGAACTCAATCGCTCAAGCTCTACTGTAACATCTGAAGGATCACCAGAAGCAACACCTTTTGCCACTTGCAGTCTTAATCTGGTTTTGTTTAGCTCTTCTTCAAGAGAAGACATTTTTGAACAATTTTGAGTTAACCTCTCCCGGGTTTTCTCAAGTGAGATCCTTTCTTTTTCTAGTTTCTTATTAAGGGAATCAACAGTAGCTCGTACATCGGCAATATCATGAGTTGTTTTGGTTAGGTTCAACTTGGCCTGCTTCAATTCCATTAGTATCAAGTCTGGAGAAGATAAATGCGAAGGTATAGAACATTCCTTCATCGGTTGATATACCTCATACTTGGTTGATTGGTTTTCCTTTACTTCTTTCTCCTCTACAATCAATCTTTGATTGTTCAAATTCGCTTCAGATTCTTCCTTCTGCAGCTTTGATTTCAAATCTTCAACAAGCCTTTTGGTCTTTTCCAATTCTTTCAATACATCAAGAGTCTCCCTTTCTTTCAGGATCAGTTCTTTCTCCAACACCCTTGCTTGCTCCTCCAGTTTCTCCCCATCAAGCTCTTCTATGTGGTGCTGCTAACAAAAGAGAGGCTGAAAACTTAGTATATAGCTCGATGAGAATATTTTCGTAAAAGTTAATTTGCACACAGAATAAGTTACTCTGCCAGATTTCATAGATCTTAAATGCGGGTGTAGAAGGACAATGTAGCTCCAATGACAGAAAATGATAGACTAATTTTATTTCTTCGTGTTAATCCTCTATAAGATCAACGTACAATGAAGTCCAAATACTCCAAAATTGATAAAGTATCAGAGTCATATCCATATTCGATGCCGATATGTCAAGACATATTTTAAATAGGACTAACCACATTTCGTATATAATTGTGTTAACTTAACGAATCTCGACTATATTGTATCAAATATTTGGGCTTCACTGACATTGTAGCTTTGCATTTGAGAACAATGATCAATTAACAAAAATCAAAATAGAAATGAGGACAATACTATTTATCTAATTCCCATATTCTGTAACATTCTCCATCTGTAAATATCTCTATATATGACTTAATTGCAGTTCATCAGATCCAAGCAACCTTAGCACTCAAAATAACATAAACAAAATTGTATATCTCATAATGCATGGAGAAACAAACTAGTTAAAAAATAAAAATCAAACCCTCCTTCTCATAGTTATAAATTACAAATTTACATAATAAAATGCAACAAATCAGTATTAATCACAAAAAACAGTAGATTGAAATAAAATAGAGAGAGAATACCTTAGAATGAGAAGTGGGAGATGGAAGATTGTTGTAAAGGGGTTTCCAGTAACCAACACCGCCGAACCGGTTAACAGCTTCCTTCACCGATTCAAAGGGAGCTGACGTGTCAACCTCTGTTCTGAAATGATCATTGTTCTTCTTGGACGAACCCGGTTCAGCTCGGTTCGTCGTGGTTTTAATCAAATCGGGTTCCATGTTCATTACTTCTAGTACTACACAGAAATAGAGAGAGAGAGAGAGAAGGAAAAGGAGAAGAATGAATGAATAGTTGGTGGTGTGTAAGTAGTACATAAAACGGTGTGGTGTCGTGTCGTGTTCGAGTGAGAGGGAAAAAAGAGCAAAAATGAGATAGGAGAGGTTCAACTGAACATTTCAAATTAGGTTTCCAAATACCCAGATATATTTTTGCAAAATAGGAGGGGATAACAATTTTTTTCATAAATTAATTACTTTTTTTAAATAAATTCTAATTTAAATATAATTTGATTTTTTAATATTTAATAATTAATTTGTTTTTTTTATATTTTTTAATTTGTTTTAATCATTTTATCTTTTATTTTAATCTTTCATCTTTTATTTAATAATTATTTTAATCTTTTATCTTTTAAAGAACTATACAAATTTGTTATTTTTTTGTCCGATACAAGTTTGTCATTTTATTATGGATTAAAACGAATCTTATATAAAAGATAAATAACCAAAACGAAAAAATAAAAGATAAATGATCACAATAATTTTAGAAAAAAGATAAAAGACTAAGATTATATTTTTGTTAAAAATTAATTATTTATGAAAATTTTCATTTATTTATTATAGCTTTTTAATGAACTGAAAAATTATTTAAAATGAAAAGTTGTTTTTAGTAGTTTTTAAAAAATATATTTTTTATAACTAGTCTTTTTGGGATAAATAAACACAAAATAACTTTTTCTTTTCTTAAAAATCTCAACACAAAAACAATTTCTTAAACATTAAATAACAAATTTATATTTTTTAGAATCTCTAAATCACTTTTTTTATAATGTGTATCTTATATTTTTATAAAAAAATTGAAATGAGTGAACAGTTTTTAATATATTTTATGTTTTATTATGTTTTGAAATTTTTAATAACTAACAATTTTTAGTTTTAGGTTAATTTTTTGTTTTGCTTTAAGTTAATTTTTTGTTTTTCTTTTAAGTTAATTTTTTGTTTTTGTTTTTGAGTTTGAAAGAATAACTTTATATATAAAATATTGATACAAAATAATTTCTGTAAATATTAAATTTCATTGATCTAATAGTTGATAATTCTTATATTACCTCAACAACCATGTATACTAAAACATATAAAAATTGAATATCTGTACTTACGTCATTATATAGTCAAAATTTTATATATATCTTTTTAAAAAGACATTTTACATTTATTTTTAAGAATTTAATTTATACACATTATTAATCAGAACCGTTAAATCATTAGAGATATTTGATTTTGCAAGAATTCCATAAATCTAAGTGACTATTAGTATTAATATGTAACATGTAGTAATTATGTATTAATAGTAAATAGTAACGTAGAATAGATTGTGGCTTTTCTTGCTTTTTCATTCAACTTCAAATTTGGGTGAGTTCATTATCCCACTGTTAATTGCATGATAAAATAGTGATTATAATAGGTTGGCTAAAAGATTATGATTAGAAGGAACTAAACTTTGCATACAAATTGATTATTTACATCGGTAATCAATTGAAAAAGCTTCATGTTATAATTTGTAATAGATGTAAAATTGATACTTATATTGACTCAATATTGCACTATGATTGATTGATTGAAACGGATTGAAATGCACATATACCTTGAACTACAATTAATAGTGTGATGACTTCCATATAAGCTATTTTATATAAATGTAGAGAGCATATAAGCTATTTTATATAAATGTAGTTGCTCTCTCAAATCTCATATCATTGATAACCCATAAATCATAAATTATAAGTATAAAAATATTTACTACTCAATGTCATGATAAATAAGAGGTGAACACTTATTGTGAGACAAATGAAACTTGTATAGTTTACATTTTTTTCTTTATTCGCATAATTTCTTTTTTAATGTTTCACATAATCTTTATAAAATTTTGACATGACATAAAATCATTTCCAGCACATATTTTGCAATATATTAGTGTTTTTTGTGTTTCCGATTTTTTATATATAAATTTTGCTATAAGGTCTTTAAATCCATCATAAATTTTTAGTTAAATTTATAGATTTAATTCTTTTACATACACTAATACGCTTAATTTTTAGAAGGGTAAATAAGTATATACATGATAAAAAATCGTACATAACAACAATAAATAAATAAATATTATGTACAATAAAAATATATATTTAAGTATTTATGTTTATTTTAATAGGACAACTTGTTGGTATAAGAGAATTTTTACATAGTCTATAACATAACTTTTTATCTAAATTAGTTTTTATAAAAGTGTTGACCTTATCTATTTTTACAAGAAGGTGTAATTTGAGTTGATGCAGAGCAGAACATGCCCCATTATTATGTGGTTTGATTCTGCAAATGCAAATCACCAAAAAGAGATTATGTATATGTGGGATTTCTTTTATTGTAGGTAATCAACGTATGAATTATAGAGGCATTAAAGTTTTTCGAATACCAAATCCATTCAGGTTTCAAGTAAGTCAAGACTCATTATATTCTCTATATAAAATATCCTAAGTTTTTTATTTTGGTAAAGGATCTAAATTACTTCCAAAAACAATTGGAATCTACAAGGAGGAAAGGAAATACAAGCAACATCCGCTAACAATCGAAAATAAATTAACTTTCGAGGAAACTTAAACAATCTCCTTAGAAAATGAATGAGATTTTATGTTTAATCAACACACCATGGACTTAAATTACAAATTTAAAGATATACTTTCAAACAATTTTCTCATCTAGAGATATAAAGTTGAAAGAATTAGGAAGTAGAGTGAAAAGGGAGATGAAGACTCCCTTCATCCGCATAATACTTACAATTTAATACTGATGGTTAAATAAACAACTTTTTGCATTTGGGTTACAACATCTGTGAATGGATGGTATTTTATACCCTCTCAATTGGACTTATATTTCTTTTAAAATATTAAAAATTTAATTTATCTCTTTATTTTTTATTAAATTAATAGTAAAAAAAGTACTCTAAAGTCTCACTCCTTACCAAAATCTTTGGTAAGTAATATTTTTTCCTCTAATATCCTGTATAGATTTTATTACTACCAAACTTTCTCTTTACAATTTATAGGTGGTTTTATTTGTTTGACATAAATTTAACGACACAAAATTTTTGGTAGGATAAATTATCTGTCTAAATTTTTTCCAACAAATTTATGGTACATTATTTATACTATCTGAAATTTTGTGCCTTGAAATTTCAGGTATTTTTAATTTTACTCTACTAAAAATTTGTGCCTTGAAATTTCTGGTAATTAATTTAACTCTACCCAAAATTTCAATTTTGAATTTTCAGGTGCATATTATTAGTATTTTTTTTTGTTTTTTTTTAATATTTATTTTAACTTTTTTTAAGTACGATACTGTTGCTCAAACTCAGACTGAATATAATAATCCTCTAGTTGTTGCATCTCTCCGTTCTTCTTTTTCCTTTTCTCAACGACAACTCTCCCACAAATTATTTTTTTGTTTGGCTTAATTGCAGCTTTGATCCTCTATTTTAGTTGAATTACGAAAATAGTCCCTCATTTTATTTCTTTTCAGTTTTGATGTAGTGTCACTTTTTTTTCCGCTTATTTAAGTCACATTATACCTCAAGATCTCGTGGTGCAATAATTGTACATAAAATCTATGATCATAAATAGTATGGTGTGACTTACAAAAATGACACTTCATCAAATTTTGGACCAAAATTCTATTTGAGGGACCAAAACTAAGGACAAATAAAATTAAAAACTATTTTCGTAATACAGCTAAAATAGATGATCAAAACTGCAATTAAATCTTTTTATTTTTATTAAGGGTATTTTAATAAATTAAAACATATATTTTTTAAATGAAGGTATAAGTTTAAATTGAGGGTAATCTTTGATGTTACCCCCATTGGACAAAAGGCCCATTACTAGTTTTGAATCTGATTTCAATTGTTAAATTTCTGTACCCGACGCTATCCATTGCAAAGTATCCCATCTAAGTTTAATTACATTAAATAATACGAAACACAATTATAAATGAAAAGTTCTCACCTACTATTCTTTTGAAATGAAATTAAATCACTTTACCATAACAAAATATATATATATATATATATATATATATATATATCCAAATTACTTGTTTTTAGAAAGACAAATTGGAAAACAACAAAGAAAAAATAAAAGTTCATACTAAACACACTTTCTGATGCACAAGATCAGCTGTTAGCTGCAAGTTCAGAGCATACTTAAATTACAGAATTTAAAGAAGAATACGATAAGGAAAAACGGAATATGATTAAAACATACTAACAAATACTTACAATGGAATCTTGTTTTTGAAAACTGAAAACGAAAAATACAAAATAAAATATAGGAGACACTCAAG
>NC_021162.2:59050388-59050962 GCF_000331145.2 Cicer arietinum | reverse complement strand
AGACAAGTGCCCGAATCTTTTGCTTTTGCTTTTCAGAAATAATCGTATTTTCTTATAAATGTTTTTTTTTTTTTTAAGTCTGGAATCTAATATGGGCTAGGTCTGAGACTTATTTTTGGTGAAGTCTAATTTTGGGCTTGACCCAATACATTTCATGATAGACTTTTTTTTTAATGGGCCAAGAGTATTGGGCCGTCATATTCATTTTATGGGTAACAAGGTGCCGAAACAGTCGTCTTCATTTTCATTTTCTATTTTGATAGAGTCTTCTGAAGCGCTGTCTGAGGAATGTTTTGATGATTGGGCCTTACTTTTGAGAAGTTGGGCCATGATTTCAAAGTATTCCTCCTCGGATTTTGCTGCTGCTAGTTGAGTTTGTGCAAATGACTTTTGGGCCAAGAATTTAGTTGCCATTGGGTCTGGTTTCTTCATTCCTTGCCTCTGGAGCCATGTCGACACAACTTGTTTTTTGATGCTTGGTGGAATAAAGAATTTTGTCCACCATCTGACTTTGAATCTTCTTACGAGGATTGTTTGAGTTTCCTTTTGATTGATGTCAAAATACCAGGCTAAT
>NC_021162.2:59049021-59050284 GCF_000331145.2 Cicer arietinum | reverse complement strand
TAATGAGTTTTGTATAATTGGAAGCTTTCTTGGACTTCCGTTTTTAAGATTTCTGGAACGGAGCCGAAAAATTTCCACCAATGAGCAAACCACTGTGGAATTTTTGAAGGTTCCATGGTTAGGTTAAAGAAAAATAGCCAAGTATGGCTAAATTTTTGGTTTTGAATAAGAAAAACGTTGTACCAGGCTTGTTGATAGTCCCATTAATTAAAGGTCCTACAATGGTTTACTGTAGTTTTGAAATCAATCAGGAATTGTTTTGGTGTGTAAAGACTTGATCCCCATTCTGAAGGTGGGATGATTTTGTGGATTTTGGCAGTTGAATAGGCAACTGAGCCTTCTTTTGGATTGTCTTGAATTGTTACAGATCATGTACATTCAAGAACAGATTTATAGTAAGGCTGGGGTTTTGATAAATCATATGGTTTGAAAAACCAGCCTTCTGGAAAAATCTTTGAGATGACTAATTGAGGATTTCTATTATAGAAATGATCCTCGATTGTGCAAATGTTTTGATAATCTGTTTTGACAAAATATTCTGATTTTGGTTTAAAAATAGTAATTTCAGAATCATTTGAAATAATTTTTGAGGTTTCTCCTTGACAGTGTTTTGAAATTATTTTACAGGATGGTTCCTCCTGTAAAGGTTTTGAAATAATTTTTTGAGAAGGGGTTCTTGAAGATTCTCCCCTTTCCTTCCCCGTAAAAGAAGGCAGTTGTATTTGGAGGGATTCAATCTCTTGCTGGAGTTGGTGGAGTTTTGCAATTTTTTGGAGCTGCAGGTTTTCTTCTATTGAGTTTTTTATTTCTTGGAAATTGTCAGGACCATCTATTTGTTGGCTTGCAAACCATTTTTGAATTGGGCTTTGAGCTTCATTTTCTTCGACAGCTTCTACCCAGGATCGGATGGGTTTTGCAGATGAGATAGGTTTTGGGGGTTTCTTGTGGTTGGTCCTTCTGGACCTCTATTCTTTTGGATTTTCTGGGCATCACTCAAGTCCTGCTTTGTAGAAATTCTCTAGTTAGAAAATCTGGAATTGAGTTTTGATCTCCTTTAATAAATTCAATTTCAAAATAAAAAATGCTAAGTATTGCTTGCCACCTGGCAAAAATTTGTTTTGATGCAATATTTTGAACATCTTTTTGTAAAACTTCTTTTGCAGATTTACAATCAATTCGAAGTAAAAATTTTTGGTTGAGTAAATCGCTTTGAAATTTTGTAATGCACATGACAATTGAAAGAATTTCTTTTTGAATGGTAGA
>NC_021162.2:59048593-59048862 GCF_000331145.2 Cicer arietinum | reverse complement strand
ATGTTCATCAGTCCATGCGACAGGTTTTTTCTTTAATCTATCGTGGAGAGGTTTTGCTATCCTATTAATGTTAGGACAGAAATCTAATACGTAGTTCAAAGATCCTAAAAACCTTTGTAATTGTGTTTTGTCAAGGATTTTGTCAGGAAATTTATCTGCGAAAGATAGGGATCTTTCAATAGGGGTGATAGTTCCCCGAGAGATATAATGTCCTAGGAAACGGAATTTTGTTTGAAAAAGAGAAACTTTGGATTTTGAAACAACTAATC
>NC_021162.2:59045893-59047863 GCF_000331145.2 Cicer arietinum | reverse complement strand
AGTATGAGTAATATTTTCTAATAAAACAAAAGGAGTTTTGATTGAAACATTACCATTTTTAATGGAAGCTTCAGTTTTACTTTTTATAATCATGTTGGAGTTGTTGGCCGCATCAAGTTTTTCATTATATTTTTGTAAAAATCTGTTTGGTACAATGCTACTTTTTAAGCAATTTAAATCTGCTCCAGTATCAAAAAGTGCAATGTTTCGAATTTGAAATCTTCAGAAAAAACTAAATTAATTTTGATTAAATATTTTCTTGTGGTTATTGTTCTTAAAATGAACAAGAAATCCTCTGGGATTTCTTCTAAATTTTCAATTTTGTTAGACTATTCTTCATTTTCTCTTTCTTCTTCATCCTGTTCATGGTCAGAAGAGGTTTGATTTTGTGCTTGGGAGATAAGATTTTGAAGAATGTTTGAATCAATTTCTTGTTTTTGTTTAAGAGTTTTTAATTCTTGTTTTACAATTTTAATCTCCTCTTGCAGAGATTGAATTGTGACATGGACTTGTGACTTTGTTCTTTTTCCTAAGATATTTGTTAGGTCATAAGTGGTTTTAGGAAGTAATTTTGATGAGGATGTGGAAGGTTAACTTTGTTTTGACTCAAAAGTATTTAATAGTTTTCCTATTATTTCCTTTTGAAGTTTTGTATCTTCAACCTGTTTTATAATATCAAGAATTAGTTCTTGATCCTTTGTTAAAACATTAATTGATTTTGTACTAGCTTCTGAATCGCCAAGAGAGTCGGAGGTTCCTAGTTCATCAAACTGTAGGGGTTTATCATTTTCAGATGAACTTACTTCAGAATCCATGACAGTTTCTTCTTCAGAAGTTTCTAAAAGTATTGCCTCTATTTTTTGAATTATTTGTTCATCGATTTTTAATTCATTGAGTTTTTTGTTTCTCTTGCAATATCTTGAGATGTGTTCTGTTTGGCCACACTTATAACAAGTTATTTGTTTTGAGGTTTGAGGTTCAAACTTCTTTTGGAAGGGTTTTTTCTTGTAAAAATTTGGTTTTCTTTGTTTATAAGAATTTTGGGGTCTAGATTTTTTATAGAACTCAAGTCTGTCTGGTTTGGTAAAAGATTTTGTGCGAGGTTTTCTATAAGGTTTAGAACAAGACCCTTGACAGTCTTTCGAAATATTTGTCATGGGTATTTCAAACTGTTTACAAAAAGAACGTAGTTCTTGTCCAGTTCTTTTCATTTCCCATTTTAGATGTTTTTGGAGTTTTAAATATTGACAGATTTTTAGACCTTCCTTTTGAGTAAAGCTAACCAATTCCCCATAAGTTAAATGGTTATATGGGATTTGGTTTACCCCATAGACTGCCTTGATTTTGTTTCTAACCTTTTCTCCTAAAAGGGTTGGGAGTCCTGCAAGGAATTTCTCCTTCCATAAAGGTTGGTTTGAGTTTTCTCTTAGCATGACTCTGGTTAGAAAAGTATTTTTGTAATATTGAAACTCGCCAAGTTTTTTACATCTAAGGTTAGATAAGAGTTCTGCATTTTTGTCTTTTAAGTGTGATGGATCACCTATGAAGTGCAAGCTAATTGTGTGTATTAGTGTTGCTACTGCATCAGGTATTGAGTTTTCTAGGAATTCCTTCCTCTGTGGTTTGAATTGCGTTCAAAATTTCTAGGTGTTGAGAGGGAGTGAGATGGTAATCCCACCATCCTTTGAGTTGGCCTGAGAATCCTGCTATTAGTAGTTCAGCTATGGCTTTGTCAGGTGTATTGGCTTGGGTTTTGTAAGCATTTGATGCCATTGTCATTTGTTGGAGGAGACTTAAGATGTTGTATTCGGACATGCCATCTATGTTCCATTCGTAGACAGTGTTGGCATTGAATTTGGATTCAGAGAGGACATTAGATCTATTTTCAATACCTAAGTCTGGTGCTGTGACCATAGCTAAAGGTTGACCCTTCTGCCATTGAAGTTTACACAGGTTTTGTGGTTCGTGTT
>NC_021162.2:59039546-59044304 GCF_000331145.2 Cicer arietinum | reverse complement strand
ATATATATTTAGTTCTTTGAATTACTAGAATACAATTAATTTCTCACACATAAAAATGATTTTATTAAAGGACAAGATATTCAAATTTTTGTGATGACAACGGAAGAGATTTGAAACGATGGTTCTTAAATTGTTACCGGTCATATATAACTATAAACTTCCAGCTTTAGTAGTTTTGTGAGTTGTGACATTCACAAAATATATATATATATATATATATATATATATATATATATCTATATTTAGTTCTTTGAATTACTAGAATACAATTAATTTCTCACACATAAAAATGATTTTATTAAAGGACAAGATATTCAAATTTTTGTGATGACAACGGAAGAGATTTGAAACGATGGTTCTTAAATTGTTACCGGTCATATATAACTATAAACTTCCAGCTTTAGTAGTTTTGTGAGTTGTGACATTCACAAAAATATAGTAGTACATATGTGATATGAGAAGTGAAACATACATTGATAGTATCAATAATGGTGTCTTGTCCAAACACTAAGTGGCACGCACTTACCTTATGAAACACTCACAGAAACAGACCACAATCCACTCAATTTAATTTCATATAATGATGGAGATGCAAACCACACCACACACAATTAGGTGACCTCTTATCTCCAATTTATGTTCAATCTCATTCATAAACACAACCTATTAATTAAAAATGTTCTAGCTATTATATGTATGTCGGTTTTGTATAACAACATTCAATATTTTAAAAAAATAAATAAATAAGATGGCGTAAATTCGTGGAAGGTGCATGTGAGGAGCCCAGAACACAAGAAAATTCATAGTTTTACAAAACAAATTGGAATCGAATTAAAGAGTATACCTTAATGTGGCAGGCGTACCCCATGTTAGCTACCCTATTGAAGGGAGTATTTTGTAGTGCTAATTTCAAGTTTGACTCCTAAACCTATGCAGCCATAAATTCAGCATGTTCTTTGGGTATGTGATCATGCTGCTAGATCAAGCAACTCATGTGGGAAACTGTAAAAGTCTACTTATACTATTTTAAGAATGCTAGCTTTCATATCATATATTTTCTATAATCCTATTTATAAACAAAAGTTATATTTGGTGTAGAAAATTTTCAATATATATACTTTGAGAGAGTGTGATTCAATTAGAGTTTGAATATTATTTTTATAGTATTATTGAATCTATACTTAAAAATGAGCGTATAACTTAAAAGTTATAAGACCTATTTGATAAGAATTATTTATTAACTTATAGCTTATAGTTTTTTTTTATAAAGTTAATTTAAGTAGTTTATGAATTTATAGTTTATTATTTTTTTCTTTCAATTTTATTTTTATTATAGTAACTAAAATTCTTTTGTTTCTTTATAATTAAAAATAAATCATTTTCAATTTTGTAAATGATTCAAATAAAAAATTATATAATTTAAAATTAAAATAGTTTTAATAAATAGCATTTTAAAGTAAATAATTTATTTATTATAATTTAAAATAAATGAACTAGCTGAATAAATAAATAAAATATACCAGATTAATAAATAATTAATTTATTATAATTTAAAATAATTTACAAATAAATTCAATTTTAAAATAATTAATATTTTAAAGTAAATAATTTATTTAGTTTAATTAAAATAAATATACTAGCTAAATAAAAAATATATAAGATTAGTAAAAAAATTAAATTACTACTTTTAAAATATTTTAAGTATTAATAGATAAATTTTATTTTTAATTGAGAATGTTTTTTTATATCATTTTATATTTTTAGACTAATTAAATAGTTAATTTTATCAAACAATCAATTAGCTTAATATCCATCAGCTAATTTAAACCTAATAGACCCTACATCACAAATTATATAGTATAACTTTTATAATATTAATATAGTAGTTCATCGTAAATTATCCATCTCAGCACAAAATCAATCAAACACTAAAAAACACAAATTATACTATATTATAAAGGAAAACACAAATATTTTTTTATTCAAAAAAATTTAGCAGGTGAAACAATAATTCACTAAATGCAAAAAAATAAAAATTACAAATTTAAACTCACATATTAACCTATCAAATATTTTTACCATATCCTTTATGGAGAGAAGCACAAAGTTATAGACTCAAATTTTGCTCACAACATGCAATGAAACAAGTAAAGAGAAATAAACACACCATAACTTGCACAACTATTGCAATTTAAACAGTAAACCAATCACTCTCAATAATCAAGTTGCATGTGTTCCAAACTAAAAAGATATATACAAAATGCTGACTTCATTGCTATGTGACACTTAACAGTTAACACTATCATTTAAATATATAAAATAAAAAATAAAAAATTCAAAGTCCAAACTCTATATCTCTTCTTTCTCACTTACAAACTTCAAACCCATTTTACATCATTCATAAAAAAACCAAGTAACCAAAATTCTTATTATCAAACATGTTTAGTTCCAAATCTGAGCAACCTCAAAAGACAATCCTCCAAATCAAGCAAGATGACAAGTTTTTTTGCAGGCTTCTTACAAAAGAAAGTTCCATAACAAATCCATCTTTTAGAGTAGCTATTACAGTTCCTTTTGTTTGGGAATCTCAACCTGGCACACCCAAATACACTTTCTCAAAACAAACTCTTCCTCCTCTTACTCCTCCACCTTCTTATTATCTCAAAAACACTTCATGCAAAAAACCATTGAAAAACAAAAACTCAAGATCCAATCTTTTTCTTGCACTTTTCCCAAAACTAAATCTCAAGAAAAATATTATGTCATCAACATCATCTTCACTTTCTTCTTCTCCTTATAATTATTCCTCTGCTTCATGTTCTTCCTCTGACTCATCATCATCATCATTAAACAAGATTGAAAGAAGGAGGCGTTTCTTAAGTTATAGTTCATCTATTGATTTTAGAAAAGATGAAGAAATAGAAGAAGATGCTAATTCACCTACTTCAACACTATGTTTTGGTCTTCCTCGTTCAACAACCACTATGATTAATAGTGGATTCCTAGGATTCTCCAAAAGGTAAACTAAATATTGGAATCACAGTAAATTTAACCAAATTACAGTAACACCATGATAATATTAAAGTTCTAAAATGTAATTTTTGTCAAAATCGGATATGAGATTTTACAAATTTGTTGTCAAACCAAATATGCACTTTATTAGAGTTTATATGTAATTAATCTCTTTGTTTTGCTCTTTATGTTTTAAGGTCAACTAAGTTTTCTAGGATAAAGTTGGTCTTTGAGTTTTTTTTTTTGGGTCAAATAATGGGTTTGGTTAATTCTAAGGTGTATCTTAAAGTCTTAAACATATTATGATGTTTAAATTAGTTAGCCATCATATATATAGTTTATTGATCTTTGCATTTTGTGCAAAGCTGAGTTGGGTCTATTGAATCCATAGACCTTAATTTCAAGCAAGATCTTGTTGTATCTTATTTCTTTTTGTTTATTTTATTTTACGAGTTTTGGTGTTGTGGCGATAGTCAAATTACCCATAGAATCATAATAGTGGAAATTAAGAACATATAATTAGTTGTGAAAATTATTACTACAGAAAAGAGTAATATTTGTTCATTAGTAATTGTAAATGAATTTTTACCTTTTCTTATTCTATCACTTATTGTGCTTCGTTGAATCAACATTGCCAACTTGGTTTTGGTTCTTATTTATTTGAAGTTAAAATTAAGTTTGAAGGGAAGTGATTTATATTCAAGCGTGTGTTTGATTCTGCGATGAGTAAAATTGATTTTGAGTAAATTAATTTTTTTAAATTGACTTTCGTTAAAAGTGAATTGAATGTAAAGTAGTTTATGTTATATAAAAATAAACTCAATAATAAATTTCAGTGTAAAAATTACGTTTGTACTTAAAATATATAAATATTAATTTCAACTTAGAACCAATAAAAAAGACAGATTAAAAAATGACAGATTCACGACGTTTAAAATCAAATAGAATTAATTCAACGTCTATGATTGATTCTAATTTAATATTAATATTTGTAGGTTTTAAGTTAAAATATAATATTTTATATTAAAGTTTATCAAACATAAACTACACTCTACATTTTTTAACTTTGAGAAAATCCAAGTCATAAGAAAACATAAGAAAACGCAAAACCAAACATATTGCTCAAGTAATAGCTTGCATCTCACGGGGGCACCATAAATATTTGAACTCCCAAACAAACACCAAACTTCTCTATAATCACTTTTTCTTAATAACTCCAAAATCAAATTTGAGTGTGAGTAACTTGTATCAAGCATGAAATTTATGACAAGTTCCGCATAGTTCGATTAGTGAACAATAGGATGTTGGAAGAGTTATAAGGAAAAAATATTGAATTTAAATTCAAAAAAAAAAAAAATTAACTATTAATTTATTAATATTTGTATATAAAAAATAAAAATAAAAAATCATAATTTTTTTTTATTTTGCTAGCTTCTTACACATTAATTCAAACAATTTGTCACATAAAGAACAACTCAGAGAAAAAATTGAGATTTACTAAGCATTACTTGTTGTCTCTTTACATGAGTGAAGGGGCAGAACAAACATCTTACCTCAGCATATTTGACAAAGTACTGTATTTTCTCCTTTTTCCTAAATAAGGCCAATTTTAGTGTGTTATTTGACACTATTCATTGCAAAAAGCAAAATTCGGTAAAGTTACTCTCATACTATTAATTTGGTCTTAAAGCTTACGAATCGTTGTTCTGTAACTTCTGTTTCAAGTGACTTTGTTGTTGCGTCGTG
>NC_021162.2:59036459-59039536 GCF_000331145.2 Cicer arietinum | reverse complement strand
CCTTATTTACTTTTTATTTCCACCTTTCTCGTGTGTCACGGATTCATGTTCAAAATATCCATACTCATAAGAGACAATAATTGGTTTTCTACTATAAATAACATAAGGAACAACGTTATTTTTGCACCATTTTTAACATTAATCAAATCAAATACTACAACTCAACAATGTACCCCAAAGGCCCAAACACTAATTGGTTGATGTCTAAGTGTACTATGATCAATTTTTATAACCTTAATCGTAGATTTAGTCATTTATTTTTATTAATTCACCAAATCAATTTACTTATTTTAAAATTTGATAGTTTTGATCATTATTATGATTTTTTAACTAAAAAATGACAGCATGCTGTGTTTTAAATCATGTTACATATGATACAATAATGTATAATAAAATCTCAATAAAATTTTCTAAAATCTTAACTTCAACTTCTGAAAATTTTCATTTTTATAATTTGATTAATGACATATGATTAATTAATGCATCAAAATCATTTTATATCATAAAAACGTACGTCACATTATTCAAAAACATGTCAAATCATTATTATTTTAGTTAAAAAATAATAGAGAGATCAATGCTGTCGAATTTTAAAATAGAATGACTTATTCCATAAATTTGTGAAAATAAAGAAATCAAAACTGCAATTAAACATTTTATAAAACTCAACACCTCTATAAATTTAATCAATGGTAAATAAACTCTTTCATAATTAAAATGCACCTATCAAAGTTTTGTAACTAAGCATTTTTTATGAGTAATAATATTAAAAATGTATAACGAAAAGAACTTAATTTTGTAAAAATTCAAATTCCTTCTAAAACAATTGTAATTTCGGTTTTCTTATTTTTTTTAAATGAACCCCAAAAGTTAACATCACACTGTGTTTTTGAGGATTCTGTACCCAATAAAAACTTAACTAAGGAGTTGGCATAGGGAATGTTTTTTAATAATAACCATGTTATATTTGATAAACAAATGGTAACTATTTTATGATTCTAGTTCCTCTTTAAAGAAAAGTTGACAAATATTAATTATTAATAATTAGTTAAAAGAAGATATTTGTTTAGCATAAAGAATTTTCGTTACGAAACACATTTAAGGTCCCAAACTACATCTTCATACACTTAACATAAGGTAGTGAAAAAGGAAGTAACCGGTAAGGTATAACCACCTTGTACGTTGTATGATTATGGATCATATACTTGTTTATATTCAGTGTTTCTCTCTGCTTACATAATTATAATGTGATGCAAAAGAAGCACAAAAGATCCTCATTTCATAAAAGACACCTAACAACCAAACACTTGTTTGATCTATATATTGTCGGCAGAAGAAAACTTGAGCTTTGTCCCAACTTGCCCACGTGCATATGGGCCACTCCTTCTAATAAGTTCATTTGTATGCTATATATATAGAAAAAATATTTACTTTTTATCCTACAATTTAGACTCCTATGCTATAAACCTTTCAAAACTCAAATTTGCTCTTGATACTTTAAAAAATTAAATTTTGCTTTCTATTTCAGTTAATTCTCCTACCTTCACAAAATTGTCGGTAGATAAAGTAATTTTCGTAGTTTAAAACACATTCCAGAAAAGTCAAATGTGAGGTTTTTTAAATTATGGAAATTTCAAATTTGACATTTTTGAAATACATTTGAATATTAAAAAAATTACAGTTTAAATTTTCATAATTTTGAAAGTTTTAATTTTTTCCATAATTCAGGAAAAAAAAATATGAATAATATATGTTCTAACAATATAAAAAAAAATTGCTATAGAAAATCACATTTCAAAATTAAATTTATAGAATTCAGTAAATTTTATGAATGTAATTTCTATTTCAGAAAATTTACTTTTGGAAATATGCAAAAATTCAAAAATCCATCTCCCACGTATTTGTTATGATTAAATATAATTTGAGTAATTTAATGTGTTTGGAAACACGTCCAAAGCATGGACACGCATTATTTCCTGTCGGACGCGGTTTTCCTCTATTAAAAGTTGTTTGAAAATTGATTTTATTTACCAACTTGATTCTACCTAAAGACAAATTGTGATATAGTTGATCAATAAAAGTTTAATTAATGTAACAATAATAGTGTAAATTGTGTATTATTCTTGTACAATTTATAGAATCCATAATCCATTATCATATTAAAATTATAATTTTGCTAATTTTACTTTTTTGAAACATCTTGCACAAAAAAGAAAATGATTTCACATAGAGATTTTATTCTTGTGATTTCACTGAACAAGAAAGATTTCATCTGAAGTTGTAACTAAAAAACACTGATATAAAATTGTGTATTGTACTTTTTTTTTTCTTCTTCTCAACACAACTTATGTTAGAGTTTAGCATATTAATAACATTGACTATATGAAGAAAAAAAGATCGTTGAAAAAATAATTAGTTATATAATATAGTAATTTAAAATGACAAATTATACGATAAAATTAAACATTTTAAATAAAATATTTAATATGACACAATTGAAGTTCTAATTAAATTCAACTAAAAAATGTAAGAACAATAGAATAAAATATGCAAACCAGCATGAAATAAAGAAAAATGCTGAATAAAAAGAGGGCATATAAACTGTAATGCTGCACATATTGCTCACATTGTTTTCAGCTCCATTAATTTGATTGAGTAAACCACATACTCCATTTTTGAAAGGGTAGAACATTGATATTTTAATATTTGACTTAACTATAACTTCAAATTAATTTTTAAATTATCAAAATAGTCATTGAAAATACAACTTACTATCATAAAAATATTTAAATAATACAATTTATAATCAAAATAGTATGTGATTATTATAACGTCAAAAATTAAATTGACTGGCTATTTGGTAATGGATAACTAATTTAAATTTTTAATTAAGTAAAAAACAATAGTGACAAAGTAGCACACTTTTAAGGACTAAAATGCTTACCTTAATTTGAGTGTCAGTCTCATATTTAATGATTTTCCCCTTACCTACCGAAGACAGACAAAGAAGAGCAGCGAATTTTGACAGGAAAATAAGCAAGGTCAAATTTTAAAGCTGCAATTGCCAACTTATATAT
>NC_021162.2:58966903-59036290 GCF_000331145.2 Cicer arietinum | reverse complement strand
TATATATATATATATATATATATATATATATGTGATTATTTTATAAGGATTTTTTAGACATAATCACATAGATGGTTGGTTGGCCGTTTTGTTTGCATGAGTTAAAATCTAAGGATTTGTTAGTAGTAGAAATTCGATTTGCAGCCATTTGATAGTGAGAGTATGAAGATGTGGAACAGAACACCCAATAGACAGTAGTTTAGGAAAATGCACTCATAGCTTTTTCTCAAACTCAACTCATATTTGTTTCTCGAGAGATGGATGTCAAAATGGGAAGTGGGTTAGGAAAAAATGGGGCAAGCCAAGAATCAAAAATTAGCAAGGAATGTAAATGGTTGAAATCTCCTAAAGAAATATTGAAGATGTCATTATGGGAGACACTGCGATGGGAGAGTTATTTCACATAAGGATCAAATGTGCTCTTGAAAATTCAATTAGGCATGGCATCGGATTGGGGTAGGGGCAGATTTTGGCTCCTCTACCGCGAATTTGACTGATCGAAGAAAATTTGCACTCACTCCTGTTTCATAACGGATGAAAAATTTAGACTTTATCTACTCATGCAACGGGGTTTGGGTTTCTTTACCCACAAACGTATCCATTCATATATAAAATTATAGATTTAAAAATCATATCTATTATAATTAATATAATAAAATAATTGTTATTAGATAATAATAAAATTAAAGCAGATTTTTTCCGCCCAAATCAAGCGGGTTTGAATGGATACATGCGGATGTAAGTTATGCTCTCATCCCTAAATCTAATCTATCTAAAACCAATCCAATTGAAATTGTAAAGGGTTGGAGAACTCTATGTAGTTTGAGTATTGTTAAGACTCAAAAACCTTAAAAATTCTTTATGTCCTTTTCCTTATGGAAACTAGATTAAAGGAGCTATAAATGGAAATAATAAATGATAGGTGTGAATTTTGCTATTGTTCGCTTGTCACTTATAATGGAAATGGAAGGAATAGAACATGAGGTTTATCTCTATATGCAAAAACCAGATTGACATATAGAGGATTTCTTACTATGTATGAATCATATTCTAGTTAATTGTAATATGGAGGAAAGTAAGGATTAAATAAGAAGAAGAAAACTTGGAATCTCGTCAAATGTCTCAAGAGCCAATGCAAGAGGCTAGTGGATTTGAGTTTTAAAGGATACACTTTACTTCATCAAGTGTGATTCATAATGAAGAAAATATTCATTGCATGATAGACTCTGATCAATAATTTAAACTTTATTTCTCATGAAATATATAACAAAGATGAATGAATACAAAAACTTAGGACTTTAAAGATGAAAATACAATTGTGTAAGAATGAAATGTAGCAAATGTGCAAGAAGTCTTTCTAGTCTTGTCAATTAAAAAAATCTTGAGAGACGCTAATTAAAGTGTGTGAAAGTCATTAGTATCTCAAATTAAATGATGTGTCAAATATTGATATGAGGTCATTTTTGAAATTTTGGTAGTGTCTTACTTTCCTAGATATATAGATAGATATAGTTCAATATATAAGAAGATAACATATATTATATTATATAAAATATGTTAACAGGGAAAGTAAATTAAATAATAACAACATTATGTATCATTTAATATAATATGGCATGGCATTAAACTATTTGAATTTTCATACCGTAAAATAGGTTCTTTTAATATTTTTAGAGAAATTTGTTGTCATTTTTTTCTGCACACTTATATATATTTTCACAAATGTAGTGCATCTTTGTCTTGGCGTATTATTAACATATTATTATGAATTAAATTTTCGTATATTCATATTATTATGAGTTTAATTTTAGTATAAGAATATAAAAAGTTTTACATCATTGATATACTACACTATATTTTTTTTTATTCATTACACTTATTTATTTGTATAAATTTTCATGTAACCATGATTAAAATTAAATATTTTTAATAATTTAACGATTGTAATTTATTGACAGCGTAAAAACTCTTTATAATAAAAATGTATTATTATGTTACATCTATTATCTATTATCTATTATAATAATTAAAATAGAACCCCCAAAATTTTTCATTTATGTCAGATCCTGCAATATTTGTCAACTCACTAAAATTCTAATGTGGCACATTCCAAATTCATCTTCTATTCCATTATGTTTTGTTTCTTCAATATATAATGCAAACATTTTCACTTGCACAAGTATAATTATTTCATATATTATATAAATTCAGCTTTAATTTATCACTCAATGACTCATCAATACACTTAAAAAGCTCTAATTACTCATAAAAACTTTCATTACAATAATTCATACATAAAAATACAAATCATTAAATATCATTACAAATTAGACTAATTACACACATCAAGATCTATGCCACATTATGTGTGACACACTCTTAGTTCACATCACAGATATTTCAATATTATTGTTTTTTCTATTGTCAATTATTGTTTAAGATCATATACCAATATTATTGCATAGGAAATGAGTTTTTTTCCTATGTTGAATGTGTCTCCCATAATATTTTTTCTTCTTATAATTAAAAAAACGCAAAGTATAATTGAAACAACAACAAAATAAATAATATTAAATATTTGGAAATGAAGAACATCTATCTATTTCATTATTGACTTGAAACTTTCTATGTCTTAAACATTCACAAACTTTTCTTGTCTATAATTTTTTTCAACCACTCTTGAAGTTTATTGACCGTGTCAAAATAATTATTTGAACAATTCCAAGGCACACACGAATGAATTTGTTTCAATATTTTGGATTTAACAAACTATCACTCACGAAAGAATATTATAATATATCACAAAACACACAATATTATTTAGTGCATGCTTAGATCGACAGTGAGATTGAGAAAATCATGATGAACATATAAAATTGAAAACCTAGAAAAGTACATAAATTTATAAATCTAGTGTTTCAAAACTAATATAAATTATATAAAATGAAGAAATATTATAGCTAAATGTATAAATTTAACAATAAAGAAATACATAATTATTTAACAAATATATTATTAGAAGAACCACTTAATAAAATCAAAAAGCTTGAATAAACCAATTCCACATTTAAATATATTTTACATTAATTGTATTAGTCAACCATGTTTTACTTTTTCTTTTGTACTAAAGTAAACCTAGCTTATACATAATTTTTCAAAATCTATGTCTTAAACATTCACAACACAAACTTTTCTTGCCTATAATTTTTTTCAACCATTCTTGAAGTTTCTTGACTGTGTCAAATAATTATTTGAAAATTCTAAGGCGCACACGAATGAATTATTTCAATATTTTGAATTTAACAAACTATCACTCACGAATGAATATTATAATATATTGTTTCAATAACTTGAAAAGTACATAAATTTATAAATCTAATGTTTCAAAATTAATATAAATTATATAAAATGAAGAAATATTATAGTTAAATGTATAACTTTAACAATAAAGAAATACATAACTATTTAGCAAATATATTATTAAAAAAACCACTTCAATAAAATCAAAAAGCTTGAATAAACCAATTACATATTTAAATATATTGTATATGAATTGTATTAGTCAACAATGTTTTACTTTTTCTTTTGTACTAAAACAAACTTAGCTTATACATAATTATTTAAAATCTATGTCTTAAACATTCACAAATTTTTCTTGTCTATAATTTTTTTCAACCATTCTTGAAATTTATCAAATAATTATTTGAAAATTCCAAGGCACACACGAATGAATTGTTTCAATATTTTGAATTTAACAAACTATCACTCACGAATGAATATTATAATATATCACAAATCGCACAATATTATTTAATTCATGTTTAGATCGACAGTAAGATTGACAGAATTAGGATGGACGTATAAAATTGAAAACGTGAAAAAGTACATAAATTTATAAATCTAATGTTTCAAAACTAATATAAATTATATAAAATGAAAAAATATTTTAGCTAAATATGTAACTTTAACAATAAAGAAATACATAACTATTTAGCAAATATATTATTAAAAAAACCACTTCAATAAAATCAAAAAGCTTGAATAAACCAATTACATATTTAAATATATTGTATATGAATTGTATTAGTCAACAATGTTTTACTTTTTCTTTTGTACTAAAACAAACTTAGCTTATACATAATTATTTAAAATCTATGTCTTAAACATTCACAAATTTTTCTTGTCTATAATTTTTTTCAACCATTCTTGAAATTTATCAAATAATTATTTGAAAATTCCAAGGCACACACGAATGAATTGTTTCAATATTTTGAATTTAACAAACTATCACTCACGAATGAATATTATAATATATCACAAATCGCACAATATTATTTAATTCATGTTTAGATCGACAGTAAGATTGACAGAATTAGGATGGACGTATAAAATTGAAAACGTGAAAAAGTACATAAATTTATAAATCTAATGTTTCAAAACTAATATAAATTATATAAAATGAAAAAATATTTTAGCTAAATATGTAACTTTAACAATAAAGAAATACATAACTATTTAACAAATATATTATTAGAAGAACCAATTCAATGAAATCAAAAAGTTTGAATAAACCAATTCAAAATTTAAATATATTTTGTATGAATTGTATTAGTCAAGAATGTTTTACTTTTTCTTTTGTACTAAAGCAAACCTAGCTTATATATAATTATTCAAAATCTATGTCTTAAATATTCACAAATTTTTCTTGCCTAGAATTTTTTTCAACCAATTTTAAAGTTTCTTAACTGTGTCAAATAATTATTTGAAAAATTCAAAGGCACACACGAATGAATTGTTTCAATATTTTGAATTTAATAAACTATCACCCATGAATGAATATTATAATATATCACAAATCAAACAATATTATTTAGTGCATACTTAAATAGACAGTGAGATTGACAGTATTAAGATGAACATGTAAAATTGAAAATGTGAAAAAGTACATAAATTTATAAATCTAATGTTTCAAAACTAATATAAATTATATAAAATAAAGAAATATAACTTTAACAATAAAAAAAAAATATAACTATTTAACAAATACATTATTAGAAGAACCACTTCAATGAAATAAAAAAGTTTGAATAAACAAATTTCACATTTAAATATATTTTGCATGAATTGTATTAGTCAACAACATTTTACTTTTTTTGTTTGTATTAAAGCAAACCTAACTTATATATATAATTATTCAAAAATATATTTACCTTTAAGTACATAAACACTTGAATATATTTTACTATAAAACAAAATTAACATTACTTTTAAATTACATATTATTGTTATTTTATACTCAATAATATATTAAATTCTATCGCGCAAATCGCGGGTTAGTATATAGTTTAACTTACTTTTCATAATATTAACAACTATTATAACATTTTTCCTTTAAAAATAGTTATACATTTTCTTTGATAATAACGTAATATAAATACATTTAATTGCAATGTCATATAACATATTGTGAAAGTGAAACACATAATTCACCGAGTAAAAATAACATTGCATTAACTTTGATTTAGTCAAAATCACGGAGAATGTTAAATTGTAATTGAAAAGAAACTATCAGGTCAAAATTATCACTATTTAAAGTGGAGAGCCAAAATTATAAGATCATTGAAAAACCAAAAATATAATTTAATATTTTAATAAAAAAGAAAATATTTATTTGCATAAATAGTATATATTCTTTTGGTTTTAAATTGACGATATATTAGTAATGTTGTTTACAGAATGTCACTTTGAAGTTTATACAATTTTTAAATTTTGAATACATTTAATTGCAATTCCATAGAATATATTATGATATATATATATATATATATATATATATACATAAGAATGATGATAAAAAAAAAACATTTTTTTGTATAAATTAATTATATATTCTTTCAGTATTAAATTTATTATACTTTAACAAAGTTATTTATAGAATGTCACCAACAAAGGTAACTGTTAATTTTATAAGTTATCCGTTCGTTTTATTTTCCAAATAAGTGATATACATTTTCTTGATGAATGGATATATAATCATCATTTAATTCATAATATAAAAATTGTATTTATATATATATATATATATATTTATATATATATATATATATATATATATATTTAATTAACTAATATATTTTCTTTTAGTTTAATTGGTTTTTCTTAGGATGCCAGAATGAGTATCATTTTCTAACATTATTTGCTTTTGTTTTAAAAAAATTATTTAAAAATGAACCAAACATAAATATGAATAATCTACGGCAACACGTGAAATCAATAAATGTACATATATGTATATAATATAACAAATAATTCTTATGCAATACTCATTTAATAATCTTTGAAGTTTAATAATTTTTAAATTCTGAAAACATTTTTCCTTCCAATTTTGTTTGAAAACATTTAATTGAAATACTAGATAATATATTGTGACGCATGATCATAGGAGTGCTAGTAATTTTTTTGAAAAAAAGAAGAATGAGAACATTTATTTGCATACGTTGCTTGATTATTATTTTTTGCTTAATTTGATAATATTTAATTGAGTTGTATATATTGAAAGTCACCAACAAAGATAAATGTTACTTTTGTTTTTCAATTATGCACAAAGATAAATGTTACTTTTGTTTTTCAATTATGCACATGATTCTTTTGTTTGAATAGTATTTAGTGAGATCGAAACTGATTTTGCGAAAAGGGGAAAGGCATGGAACAACATTGATGTTTTGGGTTTTTGAAATTTTTGAACTGGGCTAGAGATTTACATGAATTCAGTTTGTGTAAGAGTAAATTAATGATATATCACGTGAAATGAAATAATGTAGAACTACGCAAGTTGAGTTTATGCATTAGCTCAACATCTTGGGCAGCAACAAGAAGTAAAATGGGAATGACAAATACAACGAGAACAACGACAATTACAACAACAACAACATCAACAAGCGCAAAAACAACATTAGACACAACGTGGGGAGTAGAGATAACAACAACATGTTGAGGCAAAATTCCAAATTAATGTTTTGATGTAAACAAACAAAGGTTAATTAAAGACTATAATTATGATTATAAATGATGTATTAATTTAACATGTGTTTTTTATTGTAACAATCCAAGATATGTACTAAGCAATGCAAACAAAAATAGTAAAAGAAAAAAGCAAACAATGAACAAAACAGAACAAAGAACGTTCTTGACAAATTCTAGAAAAACCAAGAACGTTCTCCACTTTTTTTCATTTTCATCAAGCAAGTTCAAATCATCTGTTAATGCAAAGAAAACTCTTGTAAATTACGAATGCATTTCCAGTACATCTACAAGGAATATACAACTCTCACATCGGCATAAGAAACACTCCAAAAGATCAAAGATTAAAAGGAACGACTCAAAGTAAAAGTAACAAATGATCATTCTCCAATATGGTAACTAGGGATGAGAATAGGCTAGGCCGTCCGTTAGGGGTCTACTATGGTCGGGCCTACTTATGGCCTGACCTATTTAATAAAAAGGCTAGGTTTAGGCAATTTTTAAAGTCTATTTATTTAAATAGGTCAGGCTCAGGCTTATAAAAAAGCCTATTAGGTCTGACAGGCCGACCTATATATATTTTATTATTTATTAATATTATTTATTATTATTATATTAATAATATTATTTCCTATTTTAAATTCTACCAATTAAGCAATTACTCAGTAAGCATTCCATATTCAGTATTTGTTCCATATTCGGTAGCATTCTATATTTGGTAGTCATTTCATATTTGGTAGTTGTTCAATTAGTCAATCACTTAGTAGTCTTCCATATTTGTTTAAAAGGTAATAATGAGTGTGTTTGTTTCAGAAAAAAAAAATCTATTATTTGACACAAAAAATTATTTTTTAGGGTTTAAAGGATGTTTGTTTCATATTTTTTAAAAATTATTTTAAATAGGCTTCTAGGTCAGGCCAGACCGAAAAAAAAGCCTATGATAGGACGTAGGCCAGGCTTAGACCTAAAAAATAAATCGTAGGCCAGGCTCAGGTCTTTCAAAGCCTGGCCTGCCCTGACCTATTCCCACCCTAATGGTAACATCAGCCTCCAAAATAATAAATATTCTCCAGCATATTACAATTAATCTCCAACATAGGGACATCATTCTCCAGCATGTTAACAACAATCTCCATAATGATAACATAATTCTCCAATATAATAACATCAATTCCCATAATAATAACATCATTCTCCAGCATAAGTACATCATTCTCCAATTTGTTTTGCACGAATCAAAAGGTAGTCTTAATCTGAATACATTAAACACATTTCTGATATGTTTGTGTGTATAAACAAAGGATCAACACAGTAAAAAATGAGAAGCTACAGATCAAACATTATTATCACATAAGCAAAAATGCAGAATGTTAAAGTCTAGAACATTCATAGTTTAAAAAGTATGGTATTTGGTCAAAACTGACACATGACAACTAAACACTTTTCAACTGTCAAAATAGTTGTCGTCAACCTCCTTGTTAAAATGAATCCCATGCTCAAGGAAAAATCAGAACTTCAAGTGATGAGAAAATCCATTACTTACATACACTTACATACTTGAAAACTTCTCAATTGCAAACACAAGATTCAGTTATGTTTTCCTCTTCAAATATTAGAATCATTCCACTGAATTCTTTTATCAAGAATCTATTCTCAAACACGGTTTGAACATACTCAGATTCTACAAATATATTTAAATCATTATGGTGTAAACTCAAGACTATAAGAGTTGTTTATAATTTGAGTAGTTTGTAGAAAATAACTTTACAGTTAAAAGGTGAATTGTAAAATTCTCTCTAAAGATTGATAGGAGATCTGATTGAATCTATTTCTAGGTGGAAAGGAATTGTTGTTACAGATCAAGGTTGATCTGAACAAAACGGTGTAAAACCAAGAACGTTGTTCGTTTGAACGCTTAGTGGAAAATTTCACAGTTGTGAGGACTGGACGTAGTCCGAGTTGGTGAATCAGGATATATCATTGTGTGATATCTTTTCCCTTATCTCTAACTTCTTTCAGTTCTTTTGATTTTCAAGTTAAATAGATAAGCTAAACTGCTAATTTTAACTAACAAAAATCGTTATCTGTTTTCTATTTCCAGAACCAAGAACGTTCTTCATTTTCTGTTTTCACAACCAAGATAAATCTTGAGTTATTTTCTTAAGTTTTTAACAGAAAATTTTAAATAGGTAAATTTATAATTCAAACCATTTCTTTGTAAATTGACATTGCTATTTCACAAGAGACACAACAAGAATAGATCGATCAATATCATCAGGTTAATGAATATTTTGGTGGTATTGTTGATACATTTGCCCTTAGAACATTTGGTGACCATGTGCCACTCGACTTTGGGACGAAGTGATAATTTTCTCGATCATATTAAATTTTTAATAGTTGTTGTCATATTGTGTTTTAACTTACTTTTTTTCCCTTCAGTTATTTCAGGATCGTACTGAGTTAAGAGTATTTAGCAATGAAAAAAATTGAAAGAAGTTTTCATTAAACATGAAGAGTGGATTAGTTGGTTAAGAGTTCAAGGTTATATTCGTCGCAAAAATGTTATTACAAAATGATCGACAAAGGGAACATATTTGTTTTCGTAGAGAGGTGACATTGAAACACCAACAACTTCTATGTTCCGATTAGGGAGAAGACGAATACACTTGATGATGTTTACTCACTTATGCATTTACCCATTACTGAAAAATTCTTTACTGTCACAATATTTTTAAAAAATGAGGCAGTTAAAGTATGCAATCAACATTTTCAGGACTAGTTTTGGGAGATTGTTGCAAGTGTGGTTCTACTCTTTTTGATTGGTTACACACTCTTCAAATACAATAGTGCATTTGTTGTCAATTATGCCTACCTAGAATGCTTATGAGACTTCGACTCGTGTGGATGATACACTTGTGGTGCTGCTGTTTTTAATGGATATTCACATTTTTTAGTCGAAGTACATCTCACAGGTTTATGATTCTTATAAGGTCTATATTTTTCTATTCTTTCACAACTAATATTTACTTTTGTCTTTGTTCTTGGTCATGCTGTGGCAGTTTCAAATCTAAATATGACAATGACAATTCCATTTTTTCTTCCTAACATTTCTAGCTCATCTTAATAAAATCATCTTTTATATCAACAACATGTTGGTGGTAATACATCAGTCAAATCCACCATACCAGATTCAACACCATCATTCATTTCTTCGTCAATATTGAGTTCAATATTAAAACTCATTGCGTCAAAATCAAATTTCAAATTATGATACATTTCGTCAAAATCATGTTCCAGACCTTCATATATTTTGTAATCATTATTTTCTCCTTGCGTAGCGCATGTAAATTCTTAAATTACAGAACGTACATTACAAAATGGTACGTGATTTAACTTTGTGTACAATGTATTATTTACAACGTACATGAAAGCAATTCACGTAAAACTCTCAAATTTTGAAGAAAAAAATATATGAATTCAAACGCATATCAATATACATACTTTGTTGATGGCTTTAACCATAATAAGAAGAGAAGAGTTATAAGGTATAAGTTATGATTGAAGAGTATGAGTTGCGTTAAAAAAATTGAGGTAAAAATTGAGGTTAGTTTTGCGCTGCCCAAACCTAACCCTGAACTTGAATATTTTATTCCATAGCATATCATTCAGCAACCATGCACCTTTAAATTTTCATAGCACATCATTATTTTGACTTTTATTCGTAATAAATATGGTACGATTAGATAAGATACGGACATGAAAAAAAAAAAAGAATCGATATGTGAGATTGACACGTGTAAGACAAGTACAATAAAACTAATTCTTATAATTTTAGGTATCGCAACTTAAAATTTTAGGTTTTTTTTGAATTCAATGAAATCGTCATCTAAATTTATTTTAAAATAAAAAAAAATATTAAAAAAATATTTTAAAAAAAATAATATTTGAAACTAAAATTTGAATTCGATAGTTGATTATATAAGGAATGTATTAACGCCTTACGATATCTATAAAAAAAACAGTTATAAATTAGTGTTAACTTATATAAATGCATTTTTCCTTTTTTTAAATGCAAACATAATCTTTTACAATAATCTAGAGATAAAATTGTATTAAAAATATAAGAGAAAAAGTTATGAGTATGAGATATGAATGTGAGATATTATGTGGCGAGTGACGGTGATGAAGAGAGAAAAAAGGGTAAAATAGTAAAAGATATTTTAAATATTTTAATTTTATGAAAATTTGATGGAGTGTAGATAATAAAATAAATGAGGTAGGTAGCGAAATTGTCTATTATTTTATTTTTCAAATTAAATTATATGCATTATCATGATATATATATATATATATATATATATATATATATATATATATTATAATTGCTTCAATATTTAAAATATGAATATATATTTATTTATTATTTAAAAACCAAATATGAATTATGGAGAAAGTTAAATTGATTTTGGAGCAACTCTTGACAATAGCCAATGATTGAAAAATGTTACTTTTAATATAATATGTTGGATAATATACAGTTAATATATAACAAATGTGTATGGAAATGAGCTATTTTCACGCTAACATATTTTACCGTTATAATATCTTTTGTTTCTTATGTGGAAGTCCTTCAGCTTGTTTGGATATTTTAGATCGAGTAATATATTTAATTTAATTTTAGTTAATGTATTAATTTTTTATTTTTTTAATTTGTTTTTTATTTTAATTTTAAGTGATAATTTGATTTTTTATGTTTTAAAATATCAATAATTTTATTTTGTTTTCTACAAATTTTTTAAAAAATTTCAAATAAAACTCATAAAATTAATTATCATCTTCAATATAAATACAAATTTCATCAAATTCATAACTTAAATATTTAAATAAACTCATATTTTCATTCTTTATTTGATGAATTTGATGTTGTTGGAGATAAAAATATGAGTTTATTTAAATATTTGAGTTATGCATTTGATAAAATTTGCATTATATCGAAGATGATAAATAATTTTATGAGTTTTGTTTTAAAATTTTGATGATTTTTTTTGATTTTTTGTAATAAAAAGATAACATTATTGACATTTTAAAATATAAAAAATTAAATTGTCACTTAAAATTAAAATAAAGGACCAAATAAAAAAAAAAGACTAAAACATTAACTAAAATTAAATTAAGGGACCGCAAATGTTATTTAGCTGATATTTTATTTTGTTGGTTTTTCAATATTAATCTTATTGATGATTGCAATTTTTTTACAATATGATATTTCTTTGTCATATTACTTTCTTTAGTATCTCAATCAATATGTATATGTCACCTGATATAATCTTATTTGATTTGACGATTCACAAACATATTTTACATTTTTTTTTTCTTTTGTAATTAATATTGGCGAGGTTATAGTAGATTTTAATGTTTTGATTTATTTTGTAACCGCAATTAATTGTTAATATTGCTATTTTTAGAACTTTCCTTTTATCTTTATCTTAATTTTTTCATTTTATTTAGATTTTATTTTTTTTACTTTCATGGTATTTTTTTTAGTCTTAGAAGACTCTGATTTACTTAACAAATTAGTCATGACTATTCAAAATTTGACTAGAAAATAATTAAAGTATGATTTAAAGTTATTTCTTAAGATAATTTAAACTTTATTAATTAACCATATTTTTTGGAGTTAATTAAAGTCTGAACAAGCATTATTTAAGTATGGCAGTTTAGAGTTAATTATTTTATTATTTTTATCTATATTTCAAAAAAGAAGCTTACTTACTTAATGCAATTTGAAATTAAAAATACTAATCCATCATTAATTTTGTAATATATAAAATAATAATATCAATCAAGTGGTTGGACTTTATTGATAGGTATAATAAATTGATCGAAAGTTCTCGAATTCAATTTCAATTAAAAAAAACTATAATTAAACTTTAGCAAAATCTCATTTGAATTTTGAATTAATTGGACCTTTTATTTGAGAATCGAAGATATAAAAAAATAAAAAAATAGTAATATAATGATATCTTTTATTTTATCTTTTACATATATCTTATTCACTTAGTTTGAACAAAATATCACAAATAACTAATAATTAAATTAATCGAAGTATAAATTTTCTAGCAAAAGAAGATTTGCTTACTTCTCTGAATTTACGTTTCTTTAATTAAAAGTATTCTATCTACTGATCTTAGATGATTAATTCTCTTTTCTTATTTTAGTTAATAAACAAACTTTATTTTCATAAAAAAAAATTAGGCTAAATTACATATGCGGTTCTTTAACTTAATTTTAGATAACGTTTTAGTCATTTATATTTTTTTTTCCGAGTTAGTCCTTTATTTTAATTTTAAGTGACAATTTGATATTTTATGTTTTAAAATGTCAACAATGTTGTCATTTTTTTTACAAAAATTTTAAAAAATCATCAATTTTTTTAAACAAAACTCATAAAATTCATTATCATCTTCAATAAAATACAAATTTAATCAAATTCATAATTTAAATCTTGAAATAAACTCATATTTTCATTCTTTATTTGATGTTGTTGGAGATGAAAATATGAGTGTATTTGAATATTTGAGTTATGAATTTGATAAAATTTGTATTATATTGAAGATGATTATTAATTTTATGGGTTTTGGTTGAAAATTTCAATGATTTTTTTGAATTTTTGTATAAAAAAAGGATAACATTGTTGAAATTTTAAAACATAAAATATTCAATTGTCACTTAAAATTAAAATAAAAGACAACTAAAAAAATAAAAGACTAAAACGTTACCTAAAATTAAGTTAAAGAACGCGAATGTAATTTAGCAAAAAAAAAAAATTAACAATTAAGTTTTTTTAATTACTTGTTTAACATGACAAGCTTACGGAGAGAGTATAGACTAAACTAAGACCCGGTTCGGTTCATCTTGACCGGCCCAACTAGTCCAAAACACACTCCGGTTCAGTTGCTGCTTATTCGGATTTTGTCTTTCACTTTTTCTTCTTCTTCTTCTTCTTCTTCTTCTTCTTCCTCTTTCTCTTCTTATCTCGTTTTCACATAAACACTTTCTCTCGCTTTTTTCTTCACACCTCAAAAAAAAAAAAAAAACAAACACACCGACCCACTAATACTACATAAAACACACCGACCCGAATTGAACGAGTCAAGTTCAGCTCCGAACCCGTTTAGCATGTACGATGAATCTGTAAGTGCTCGATTTCAATTCCATTTCTCTTTCTATTGATGGTTTAATCGTTGTAGTTGAAGCTTTCTAGCTGTCACAATTAGGGTTTTGTTCACCCCCTTTTACTATGAAGGATTATGATTAATTTTTGTTGTTGATATTTTAGGGTTTTGAAGTATTGAGCTCTATTGTTTGATTTTGAATTGGAGGAGAAGGGAAGTTTAAATAGGGTTAGGGTTTTTCTCTAAAGTATTGGTTTTTAGCTTGAGGGTATATTGGAGAATTGGATTTATCTAGGGTTTTATTTGAGAGGGGGAAGATAGGTTTGGGTTAGAGGATAATGTGTATACTGTGTGTGATTCAGAAGTGCTCTCGCCGGGTTGCTACAATGCTACCTTGGTTGGTTATTCCGTTGATAGGTTTGTGGGCACTTTCTCAGCTCCTACCGCCAGCTTTTCGGTTTGAGATTACTTCACCTAGACTGGCTTGTGTTTTTGTGTTATTGGTTACTCTCTTTTGGTATGAGATTTTGATGCCTCAGCTTTCGGCTTGGCGGGTGAGGAGGAATGCTAGGCTTAGGGAGAGGAAGAGGTTTGAAGCTATAGAATTGCAGAAGCTTAGGAAGACAGCTACTAGGAGGTGTCGTAACTGCTTGAATCCTTATAGGGATCAGAACCCTGGTGGGAGTCGGTTTATGTGTTCATATTGTGGGCATGTTTCGAAGAGACCAGTTTTGGACTTGCCTGGTTCACAAGAGTTGCAGATTTCGAATTCTGGTATTGTTAAGGATTTGGTTGGAAAAAGTGGCAAGATGTTGAATAGCAAGGTTTGGTCTGAAAATGGGTGGATGTGCAGTCAGGACTGGTTGGAGAATGGCAATTGGGTTGGTGGGTCTGTTCTAGGAAATCCTATCAACTGGAGGATGAATGGAAGTGGCAGGAGTTTTGGAGGAGATGAACACTGTTTGTCATCTAGGTCATATTCTAGTATTTTGCTCTTTGTTTGCAGACTTTTGGCATCATTTTTCTTGAGCATTAGATGGATTTGGAGAAAGATATTCAGAATTAGTTTAAGGGAAGAACGTTTGTCTGATGCTGAACGCAGGGCACTCTTGGCAAAAAGGGGTGAGAATGGGGAAAACCTGAATGAAAGTAGAGGAGAAAGAGCACGCAGGAAAGCTGAGGAGAAAAGACAGGCTAGACTAGAGAGAGAACTTTTGGAAGAGGAAGAAAGGAAACAGAGGGAGGAGGTCGCAAAGTTAGTGGAGGAGCGTAGGAGGCTGAGAGATGAAATAATGGAAACTGAAAAAGATAGCAGCAAATTATCACACACCAGTAAGGAGAAAGACCGTAGGAAGGAAGCTGAAAAGAAGCGTCAGGAAAGAAGAAAAGAGAAAGATAAAGGGTCTAGTAAGAGCAATTCTGATGTAGAAGAGCTGGAAAAAAGGGCTAGCAAAGAAAGTGAACGAAAAAGGGACTTTGACAAAAAGAGTGAAACTGATTATAGAGAGAATCAGAAATCTGGATTAGAGTGTGGCAAAGGACAGAGTACATATACTATACATAGTAATTTTTTTGCTGCAAACAGTTATAACCGAGGAAGTACTGGGACAAGGTACCTTGATCGCATGCGTGGTACAATTTTGTCTTCTTCAAAAGCACTTGGTTTTGGAAAGGGTGCCAATCTTCCTGCCACTGTGGTGAAAGAAAGCAAGTCTAACAATTCTGTAGATCATGCTCATACTGCTGCCAGCAAGAGAGATATGCTTCCTCCTGAACGTCCGACTGCTAAATCCAATTTGAATGTAGATGATAAGAATATCAATCATTCTGTAAGTTATCACGCTTACTATCTCCTTTTATTTGCCTTTTTATTATACTGTTTTCTGACTTTGGTGAAGGTTGGTATATATAGGATTACTAATTTTCTATTTAAAGAAAATTTTTAAACTTAAATGGATTCTACCGATCAGTATTACATCCAAATGTCTCGTTTTTAACTACTTCCTGGTTTTTTTTTGTAACATTCTAAAAATTCAATTCCTTGAGATCTATGAAAATTATATGGTGCTCTATTTAGTATTATTTTCTTGTTAAGTATGATAAACTTAGGCAACATGTCACAATTTCTTATAAAGAAAATGACCATGATGATTAATCCTTGCAGGTTCTCCCAGAACCACAGCCATGGACTGCACCTAAAAAATCATGGCAACAATTATTTACTCGTTCCTCATCTGTTCCTAAATCCTCAAATTCAAATGTAATATGTAGACCAAATTCCAAAATTCAAGTTGAAACCAAAAGCCCTCAGTTATCTAGCCAGTCACCAGTTGCACAATCATTTAACAATCCAATTCACTTCGGTCTTCCATCACCATTTAATATTTCTACTCAGCTTAATGGTTCAACCAGTAGTAGTCTAGGTTTTTCTCCTGCAATTGAACCCTTATTCTCTCCTGTTGTAAATACATCACATGACTTTAGACATGATGAGCAAGAGCTTTTTGAAGACCCGTGTTATGTTCCAGATCCATTATCCTTGCTTGGTCCTGTTTCTGAGTCACTTGATAATTTTCAGTTGGATTTGGGAAGTGGCTATTTGAAAGACACAAAAGTAATTAAGCCTCGCTGTTTTCAAAACACATCTGGTACTGGCGTCAACAAGCCATCTCCCATTGAGTCCCCATTGACCCGAGAAAAGAATAACTGTTCTAATAAATTTTCAAGTATACCCCAGGCCCAAGACATACATGCATTTCCGTTGGATGATGCTGCTGCAATTGAGAAGGGAACATGGCACATGTGGAGTACTTCACCTCTTGGTCCGGAAGGTTTAGGTTTGGTTGGTGGCCCAGAAAGTTGGCTTTTATCCTCACAAAGGAACGTACCAACCAATGGCGACTGTATGCTCCCAGCATGTCAGAAGACTATGGCTTATGTTTTTAACAACGACGATAACTTAACTTCCAGTACCCATCCTCCGCAAAATGTTTTTTTAGCTAATGGTAAGAGTGGTGGGACATTCAACCCTGTTGCAGTTTCAAGTGGTTTTGATCCTTGGTTACAAAATGGTCTCTTTCCACCTTTATCCAGGGGCCTTAAAACTCATGAGAGTGCTCAGAATGAAAGGATGTGTGGGAGTCCAATTGGATCTGCTAGCAACAATGTGCTTGAGTGTTCTCAAACTAACGGTTGGTCCAAGTGAGTAAAGAACTTTTTGGCCTAATTTTGCCTGTTGTATGATTAATTTAATACGTCTGTTGTTTATGGATCTAGCCGCTGCTAGAATATTAAACTGCTATTGTATTTGTTTTATTCTTTTAACTTCAACATCATTGTAGTTAGTAGGCTGTTTCACAAGTTATGGGTTGCTGAGACGTAGAACTTAGTCAATCAAAATGTAGCTTTAATAAGATGCTAAACTCTCACTATACAGAGCAGTGCATATTGCTCTAGGGCATTTTTGAATGCTGATGAAATCATTTTAATATTTCCTACAGAAAGCAGGCTTATAAAGGCAAAGTGAGATGCAGTGCATCTAGTCTAGTAGGAAGTGCACTAAACAAATTTATATGCATTTCATGTTTTGAATATGAATGAACGATGTTTTGATGTGCATTAATTGTTTACTGTTTGACTACTAGCATGTTGCATACTCTAATAATAATGTGGCAGGGGGAGGGCTACTTGTTTGAGTGTAAAACAAGATATAGCATTTTGTGTGTTCCATTAACAGCCTGAGTTTTATGAGAGAAGAATTGCGAGTAGCAAATTGGACAGGGATCAGAGTTGAATTAAATTGAAACAGATGCTTTCTATGTGTTCTTATAGAATAGAAATAGATAACCTAATTGAAATAGAAACCTGTTATGATGTTATGAAGGAAATGATTAGATGCATAAAATATAGGCAAAGAAACTATAGGATTCAGCTGTTAATAGCCTTAATTACGCAGTTTCATTTAGTAAAATTGGATATAGTTGCAAAATAAATGATCATGTGGACACATCTCTATGATCATTTGCTGATTTAATCATGAAATTAAGTGATTGGGTATGTACTGCATCGGGGGTGGGACAATTTTTTTGATTCTCTTTTGCCATTGATTCAATCATGAAGTGGTATATTAATATGTAATTGGTAAATTCTAGTTGTAGTCAGTTTTAATATCCTTCCTGAATATAGCTTAGTAGACAAACAACATCAGCAAAATTGTCATAATCTGCTGACTTATTGAACCAGATAAACAAAAGAAACAAAAAAATCAAAATGGAATTCAACATGCATGTCTTGCGACTTGCAAGGCCGTCTTGTTTTTTGTATGATGATATTGACTTCTTTTAACTTCACTCTGGTACGGACATTGTCCTGGATGTGTTGTTGCTTTAGAATATCCATTTTTAGTGTTATTAAAAACAGTTTAAAACTCATGTTCTCACTGGTTGTTCTGTTACTTTGCAGAAATGAATGGCCTGTACATGGTTCTGTGGAAAGCATAAAGAACTCATCAGCTGCAAGGTCCCATAATGGTAGTCCACAATATCCAACATCAGATGTACATTCATTTTGGTCATATGATTAGAAAGATGATAGTGACAGGGTTAGAGGGACTTGATAAACACAACTGTTCTCAAGGCAAACAGTCTCCTGTTTTTTTTTGGGGGGTGGGGGAATTTAGAATACTTGAGCGCATTGTATCTTCCTTTCTTGTTTATGAAGGAAGATCGGTGTTTACTTAAAGTTAGCAACGATAGGATTACATGCGCGTTGGTGCATGGTTTTCTGACTCAGGTAACAGAGGTGTCCCCTTTTTTATATGAAATTGTTCTTTGGAGATTGGAAGTTCACATTCCCTCCCTTGTCACTTATCTTCAATTATGACATCTTAATGAGAAAATAAACTTATACTAACATGATCAGCTTCCGCAGAAGAAATATTTATTGTTTCTGCATCTTATTGTTTATCATCTTATTCACAACTTGCCCCAAGTGGGATTGATTTGGCCAAGTCCTGCTAACACAATGTAAACGAAAAGGTGTTGAAATAAGTTAATGTTATTTTACAGAGTCAACCAGCATTTGTTTTCTAAATGACACATTTAAAAATGTACCTTGAATTAGTCATGCATAACTAGAGATGGTTTGGTCATTCATAACTAGTGTGAGTTTAGTCTTGCATAACTAAAGATCAGTGTCAAGTTCAGTTGCGTTTGCTTTTAGAAGTTATACTAAAAGTGTCACTTGTTAAAAAGTCAAAGTATTTTATCATATTTAAAAATAATTGTTGTCAAGAGCTCTCTACTATTGGGGTTATGAATATAACAACAAGTGTCATATTTTTGCATTGGGCATCATTTTATGAATTGATGACAAGCTTTAAAGCCCTAATAATAGGTATTATTATTAAAAAAATCCCTAATAGGTAGTTACTGATGAAGATTGTTTATGAAAATAGAGTTAGTTAATGATCAAATTGAGAGGCCTTGTATATTTTTGTAAAGGCATAAACTGGTTGAAAATGATTGGGATTTTCTATTTAAGCTCGTATTAGTATAATATTTCAAAAATTATAAAAAATATTTCCGACCTGCCGGATTCGAACCAGCGACCTAAGGATGGCTATTCGGTATGATACCAACTACAGTCCTCCGCTCTACCAACTGAGCTAAGGTCGGGATGATTATTAATTACAAATGTTCATAAATAGCTTTCAAGGAATTAAGTGCTAATCATACGATGCACATTAATATAATTTTTTGATCGGACACACTTATTTTATTTTTATTTTTTTGTCTTAGGCACACTCTAATATTTTGAATTTTAACATTTTTTATATTCAGCAATTTATATTAGTAATATTTACCTTCAATAATATATACCTTCTGATTCCATGGATAAGAGCAAAGTCTTGCTTTAAATAAGAGATTGTGTAGAGACTGAATTAAAAAGCACAATTTAAAAAAAATTCTTAATGTTTTGACGAAGAAAAAGAAGAATTCATTATTTCATGAGTTGCTGTCACACTCTTGGCTAAGAGCTAAGAGTAAAACCTAACGCCATCTCTCTTGTCTTTTTTTTTTCCCTTATTTAAAAGAGATAATTTAAGATTAATTTTTTTTAATCTAAAATCACTCATTTAAATATAAATTCTTTTATTCATTCTCATTTTTTTATTTTCAGTCTAGGTACTATGATCTGATTTCATGTCTTGTTAAGATGTTCACTTGGTTCATATAAACATATTTGTTTCGATTAAGTGCGGACTAAATAAATGACTTTGGAACGTTCCAGCACCGAATACATGAATACTTCAGACACTAATTTTCTTCTTCTTCATATTTGTAGGTTTTGCCACGTTTGTAGATATTGTGATGTTCTATACTATTAATCTCGATGTTGTGTGTTTATTCACAGATTTATCATGTTTGATTTTATCTACTTTGAATTATATTGCTCTCGATAGATATAATTTTTATCAATTTAAATAAATGAATACTGTTTTTAGTAAAAAAAAAAAAAATGAATGGCTGCTACACTATTTAGGTTAAAAATTTCAAGCATTTGTCTTCTTCTTTATCCACCAAAGAGCGGTATATATAAATATTTTTTTTTATCTCGATGTATTTAAATAAGTGGTTTTTACATATATTTAGTTTGTTTTTGTGTTTTGTCTGGGATTCGTCGTCTAAGTGCTACATTAGTTTGTTCGCTGTGTTGGTGTGACATTATTTATTTTCCTATGTTGTTGCAGTGTTCCTTTAGTTTACATTAATTTTGTGAATATGTGTCTCAAATCATCTAACTAAAGTTTGTTAAGCTTTAGTGGTTGTTATAACTACCTTTAGCCAAGTTAGTTATGATAGGTGGTTATAGTTAGTTTGCTTGTGTATACTATAAATAAAGCTGTAATATTGCAGCAACTATAATGTGGTTGTAGTAACAGTAAGAGCTAGAAACTAAGAGAGACATAAGCCGTTCGTGATTCATAGAAATTTAGAGTAAAAAGATTAAAGGGAGAAAAAGAAAGATTGAGAGAAAGACTAGTATTGCTGATTCGTAAATAGTGATAGATAATAGGAGATCAATCTTAAGAAGACTTTAATCTTATAAAAGTTCAATCATTAATAGTGGATTAATCTTGCTTGTTTTCCCGTGATGTAGGTCTCATGAATTGAGATCAAACACATAAATTCTTGGTGTTATTCTTCCATTATCCTTCTTTAATTTTTGTTTGATTTGATTGTGAAAACTGTTTTTTTTCAAAACTGCAGAAAACGGAGAACGATAATCAGTCTCTATTTTCTGGTTTTTGGATTTTTCTGATTTTTTGATTTTTCTGGTTTTTTTGTTTTGTCCAAAACGTTCTCCATTTTCATTTTTTCTCTGCAATTATTTGTTTTCTGTTTTATTGGTTAATTCTTGTTGCAGATTCCAATATTATTTTAACAAATTTCACCCATACCAGATTCAACCAATGCTTTCCTTAAAAGTTTATTGTGATACTTCCATTTTATGAATAATACTAGTATGAGAAAAATGCTAATACTCCTTTTTGGTTTTTAAAGTTTCAAACACATTTTCTATGGGAAAAATATCACTACTCCTATTTGAAATTTATTGAACGAGAAAAGTTGATTACTATGAATATAATACATTTGACATAGTGGTTATAATTAAGCAAACAAATCTTAAGTAATTTATAGTTATTATTAACTATTTTTTATAATTAAATATTAGTAAATTAGTAGTTAAATGAATTTTCTCGAATTTGAACCAAAAATCTCTTTCTTATAGTTCCAAGAAAAAAACACATTGCAACTGATGAAATAAAATTACAAAAAAAAAATCTCATAATCACGTTAGCTAAACAATAAAATTGTTGATGCAGAAAATTGTGTTAACTGATATGCTTAATTTCTAAAATTCTTTGTCTAATTCTCCAATAGAATCATGAACTTTAATGTTGAGTGATATTCAAATTCAAAATTTGATAAATAAAGTTTAACTATAATAAAACACAAGAATAAAGAGAATGAAAATATTTAACTACCATATAATATAATATAAGCATACTAAGAAAAATGACTACTATAAAGTTGAAACCGTTATCTTAGTTGGTTTTAGTTACACTAATGTAAGGTAACTAAGTAACTAAAATATAAAACAAATAACAAATTAATATTAACTAAATTATATATATAAGAAAGTATACACCAAATTTTGAGGGTATTTGGTATCTACTTATAATTACTGAGAACTATATCATCATATAGCAAACCATATCAAAATTAAACAAGTATACACATTGAAATCGATTCATATTAAAATTCAAACACACGTTACATTTATGGAAACATTGCCTTTGCCACTATAATAATACACAATTGCTTCACCCCAAAAAAAAGAAGATAATAATAATACATAATATTTTTTTGAAATTTAATAATACACAATTGCAAGAATAAAAGTACACACATTAACTTGCCAAAAGGCCCATAAACTTAGTTTATTGCCCCGCAGGTGGTCCTAATCTGACCACTAGAGCCAGTAAGTGGACTAAGGTTCCCCATTTTAAGCATTGCATTAGCAAAATCAGTTTCAAAACTTGAAGGGTCACTACTATAACCATCTACAATAGAATCTGTGGATCCTTGATTGAAAAGTTCTTGATCAGAGTGGAAGAGACCCATTTGGCTTTGCAAGTTTGTGTAGTAAGAATTGTCAAATGTGTCTGGAGTAGTTGTGTCAAGTGGAGACAAATTGTTATCACCACCTGATGTAGGACAATTTGCTTGCAATGATGCTGCAAATGTTGGATCTATGTTGTCTTCATTGTATATCCTTGATCTGAAAAATCTACAGCTGGCTTGACCAATTGTGTGAGATCCTAAAACATCTGTTTTTTTTTTTTTTACAAATAAGAGTTAGAATGCATGGTAAATTTAATACTAATAAATATATAATATATATATGATGAGACTGAAATATTATGAACCAATGAATAACTAAATTTGTAGCCAATTGTAGGCACAACTTAGATCTTAAAAATTATGTATTCTCTTCTCTATGTCAAAATATAAATAAAAATTCATCAACAAAAATTGATATATTTAAATTATCAACTTTCTTTAATTTATTTTTATTTATATTACGGAATGATACATTTTAGAATAAATTTTGAGAAAGAAAAAAATCTGATACAAAAACACCCAAAGATTTTATTTTTTTGAATTGTTAATATTTTCTAAAGTATGAAATTTGATATTATCTAGTATATATAATGATGCTTGATATTTTATGCTTGTGTGTATAGTTACCTGATAGAGCAACCATTTCTTGGGTTGTGAAACCTTTTTTATCAAAAGCAGTGATTAGATTAGTTAGATCCGAAGTAGGTCCAGGTAAATTTGTGTTTGCAGAATCCAAACTTGCTGTGGTTGAATCCCTTCTCCCCAATTGCACTGTCCAACTAGGTCCACCTAACTGATCATAAATATTATTTTTAGTTTTTATTTTAATCTCTTCGTCCCACGGTAAATGTAAAAACATATATACTTACTGCGACAACAGAGTCTCTTGCAGCCACAGAGAGAATATCAGCACATGAGACAACATTGGGGCATAAACTCTCCACTTCACTCTTTATAGTGTCAATTACATCAAAACCCCTTAAGGAATTAGCATTTGGACCAGCTGATTTTTCACCTGTGAAACTTGATGTATCGTCTAGCAATACTGATCCATCACATCCCTATTATCAACGTCATAACATTCACCAACTAAATTAAAATTCAGTTTTTTTAGACTATAGTTTAATTTCATTAGTCGACTTTTTTGCTAGTTAATAAAGACGCGTTCTTTTGATAAACGCGTTTTTTAAAAGATTAAACAAATATACCAATGATGGAATTAGTTTATATAAGGATTTTTTAATGAATAAATAAAAATATTTCGTTTGATATGGTCTTGTAAGGATTAGTTATTTTGTTCGATTGTAGAATTAGTCCAGCGGAAAAGCGTGGAACTCTGTAACTAGTATAAAAATAATGTGGAATTCAAATCATAATTTCACCCTAGTGTTATTATGACGTGAATTTTATAAATTTTAAATGTGTTGAAATTTTGGATTCATCTCCTTTAGAAAATTCAATTTAAAAATAAATAAGCAACCTCATTTATTTATATAATTTTTTCATAGTTAAGAAGCATATGCAACCTCATTTATTAATAGTAAGTCGTATATTTTTTGATGAATTATTAAAAGAATCATTTTCTGATGAACAATAGTAATTAGCCAATCATAAGACTTAGTTATTTCAACTGTGTGCTATTTTTTTTTACCATTTTATTTAAATAAATAAAAAATAATAATTAAATATACTATGTACAATGTATTTTTTTCAACATACATTTACTTGCATTTTACACTAACCATTTATGCTAGACTCCATGGTATTGTTAACAATGAAAGGAGGAAGAAAGAGGAAGAAGAGAAAACAACCACTCTAGGGTTTCATATGATATAATAAACCAAAACTGAAGTTAATAGGGTTACAATGAGTATATATAGAGGAAAATAGAAAATATCTAAAATACCCTTACTACTAATATATAATAATATTATCTAATATCTCCCCTCAAACTCACGATGCATTAACATGGAGCATCGAGAGTTTGTCAACTAAAAAACGGAAACGTTTAATGGAATGCATCTTTGTGAACAAATCAGCAATCTGTAAAGAAGAAGGGACAAATGGTAGAGTAATAGTTCCATGCTGAAGATGATGACGAGTAAAATGACAATCAATCTCAATGTGTTTGGTGCGTTCATGAAAGACCGAGTTGTGAGCAATTTGAATAGCACTATTGTTATCACATTGCATCGGAGTTGGCTCAGCAAGAGAGATACCCATATCAGACAAAAGCCAACGCAACCAAATTATTTCAGCGGTAGTGGATGCCATAGCACGATATTCAGCTTCTGTAGAAGAGCGAGAGACAATGTCTTGTTTCTTACTCTTCCAAGAAATAAGAGAGTCTCCAAGAAAGATACAAAACCCTGTGGTGGATTTACGATCAGTGGTATCACCAGCCCAATCAGCATCAGAATAAGCTCGTAACTTCAATGAGGATGACGATGGAAAGAGAAGACTTTGAAATTGAGTTCCTCGAAGATAACGAAGAATCCGAAGAACTGCTGCCCAATGTACTGTAGTGGGGGAGACAACAAACTGACTAACAACATGAACAGCATAAGCAATGTCAGGTCTGGTAATCGTAAGATACACTAAGCTGCCAACCAAAGTACGATACAAAGTGGAATCTGGTAAAGGAACACCATCCGAGGGAGCATATTTTACATTCAACTCAAGAGGAGTATCTGCTGCTCTAGTATCAGAAAGACGAGCCTGATCAAGAATGTTGGCAATGTACTTGGATTGAGAAAGAAGGTAGCCTCTAGGAGAGTAGGCAACTTCAATCCCCAAGAAATAGCGAAGAGTTCCCAAGTCCTTCATCTCAAACTGTTTGGCTAACTGCAATTTCAACTCATTAATTCCACTAACATCATCACCTGTAATAATCATATCATCAACATATAGAGAAAGTATAATGCGACCATGAGTGGTGGACCTTATAAACAATGCAGAATCATGTTCACTAGAGCGAAAACCAAGAGAAGTGATCACAGTAGAGAATTTCTCAAACCAAGCTCGAGGAGCTTGTTTAAGACCATATAGAGCCTTTTTTAACTTACATACTTCCCCTGGATCATGAGAAACTCCTTGTGGAGGGACCATATAGACTTCTTCATGAAGCTCACCATTTAAAAAGGCATTTTTGACATCCATTTGGGAAATATGCCATTGACGAATAGATGCAACTGCAATAAGAGTACGAATAGTGGTCATCTTGGCTACAGGAGCAAAAGTTTCTTCATAATCCATACCATATTGTTGAGAGAAACCCTTAGCAACAAGACGTGCTTTGTAGCGCTCAACTGACCCATCAGACTTAGTTTTGATCTTGTATACCCAACGAGACCCAATAGCACGTTTTCCAGGAGGAAGAGGTACTAATTCCCAAGTGTTGGTTTTGTGCAATGCAGATAGTTCTTCTGCCATAGCCTGCTGCCAAAGAGGATCAAGAACAGCCTCTTTATAGGAAGAGGGCTCAGACAAACTGTGAATAGAGGTTAAGAAAGAAGCAAACGAAGCTGAGTAAGTTGAATAGACAAAATCAGGTAACTGAGTAGACTTACGTTGACGAGAAGGGTAACGAGGAGGATCAACAATCGCAGGAGGTGGTTGGACAGCCGGGGGGACAAGAGGGATGTCATCATGTGGAGTAGTAGTATTTGTCCTGCAATTCTCAACATTACAATCACTAGAAGCGCTATCATTAGGACCAAACGGATCAATATGGGTTAGTTCAGAACTCTTAGTAATCTGCGAATCAGAGGAAACAGAGTAAAAAGGAATGTGCTCAAGAAAAACAACATTACGAGATACATAAAGTTTTCTTGCATGAGGATCATAACAACGATAACCCTTTTGACCATCCCCATAACCAAGAAAAACACACATGGCTGAACGAGAAGACAACTTACTGCGCTCTACTTGAGGGCGAAGAACAAAACAAGTAGAACCAAAAACTTTCAAAGAATAGTAATCAGGGGTAGAAGCATATAATTTTTCAAAGGGAGACAAACCTGATATGATAGAGGATGGAATTCTATTAATAGCATGAACAGCAGTAAGAACTGCTTCTCCCCAAAACTCACTAGGAACTGAAGCGGACAACAAAAGGGAACGAGCAGTCTCTATAATGTGACGATGTTTCCTTTCAGCAACTCCATTTTGTTGAGGAGTATCAGTACAAGATGTTTGGTGGCGAGTGCCATCATAAGCAAGTAATTCAGAAAATTTATTAGAGGTATATTCACCACCTAAATCACAACGAAAACACTTTATAACAGAATTATGTTGAGTTTTGACCATTGCACGAAATATATGATAAATGTCAAAAAATTCAGACCGATTTTTCATAAGATAAACCCAACAATAACGAGTGTAATCATCAATAAACGAAACATAATATCTAGATCCACCTTTGGTGAGCACCGGTGATGGACCCCAAACATCAGAGTGAACTAAATCAAAAGGCGCATATGAAACGGAAACACTTTTACTAAACGGTAAAGCTGGAAATTTAGCAAGTTTACAACCACAACAATCTGAGATATCACAGGGTTTTAACTTTCCTAAGGCTCCAGTAGAAGCCAAATATTTTAATCTAGAAGCAGAAACATGTCCAAGGCGAGAATGCCATAAATAAAAACTAGAAGATAATGAATTCAAGCGAAAACTAGATAATAAGTCAGCAGTAGTTGTTGAGGCTGCAGTATCTGGGAGTCGTAGTTCATCCAAAACGTAAAGTCCCCCCTGTCTATGGCCTGTCCCAATCAGCCTCCCAGAATGTGGATCCTGCACACAACAAGAAGTGGAAGAAAACGTAACCGAATAACCGAAATCACATATTTGACTAACAGAAGCAAGACTCAAAGTAAGATTAGGAATATAATAAACATTAGAAAGAGACAAGTTAGGTGTGGAGACAGAACCAATGCCTGCTAGTGGCATAGGAGTTATAACCGACACAGACGAGGCAGGTTTCACAGACACAAAAGATTTATCATCGTATGTCATATGATGAGATGCTCCAGAATCAAGAATCCATATGGAAGGAGATATACCTGACATACCAGAGGAGTTCAAACCTTTAGAAGAGGTGGCAGACATGGCATGTGATTGAGTGGCAAGAAGTCTTTGAAGTTGTTCTGCAATATCAGATATTTGGGAAGCACTCTCAGATGAGTATACAGAACCAGAACTAGAGTCAATGGTAGGAGGAGCAGAAGCAACAACATTGGACGATGGCCCCCTAAAATTCTTCTTATGTGTTCTCCCCAATTTCGGACAACGTGCTTTCCAATGACCTTTTTCTTTGCAGAATGCACATTCATCATTACCAAGCCCAACTCTCCCTTGAGATGTTTTTTTTTGAACAGGAGCAACAAAAACAGATGGAGGAGCTGAGAGAATTTCCTTATTTAACATACCAGAATGAGTCTTAAGTCTGATTTCTTCTGCCAACAATTCACTAACTACTGATTCAACATTAGGAAGGGGGGAACGATGCAAAATACCCCCACGAAGGCCCTCAAAATCATCACGAAGAGCCATTAGAAACCAAACCAGACGTTGCTCCTCTCTTTGATCAATGTATGCTTTGACAGCTTTCAACTCAGGTGATTCCATAAGAGCCAATTGATCCCACAGATTAGTCATTGCCGAATAGAATTCCTGAATGGTCATACTGCTCTGCTTAAGGGCTCTAATATCACTTTCTAACTGATAACGTTTTGCAAAGTTAGACTGAACATACAAACGTTTCAAGTGATCCCAAATCTCTTTAGCAGTATCATATTTTGCTAGTTGTACTCCTATAGACAACTCAACAGAATTATTAATCCAAGTAATAATTTTTGAATTACTAACATTCCATGTTTTCAGATCTTTTGCATATTGAGTTTCATCCTTTTTATCTGTAGGCTTAACAGAAGTTCCATCAACAAAACCCCACATATCTTTTCCAATCAAAAAATTTTTCATCACATAACTCCAATAAGAGTAATTTTGTCCATTGAGGTGAACACTAACAGCTTGAAGAGAATCATCCTTAACACCAGCCATAACAAATAATGACAGAAAAATACGACAAACACAATCACTGAGAGAAAATAAATTAAGAATAACCTGGTGCTGTGCGAGCACGATTTCTCCCTCTCCAGACGTCGTTTCGTCGATCCGACCGTTGAAGACGAAGACCTATATGTTGCGAAACTGCTGTCCAAAAATCAGCCCGATCCAACGGTTAACGAATGCGCAATCGATGTTTTTCTGAGACTGATTTAACAAAATCGGGAATAGGGTTACTCTTCTCTTTTCTCTTTTGGTGGTTGTCTTTCCTATCAAAATAGTCTCTCTCTTCTCTACGGTAGATCCCAAAATCAACCAAAGCTCTTTGATACCATGTTAACAATGAAAGGAGGAAGAAAGAGGAAGAAGAGAAAACAACCACTCTAGGGTTTCATATGATATAATAAACCAAAACTGAAGTTAATAGGGTTACAATGAGTATATATAGAGGAAAATAGAAAATATCTAAAATACCCTTACTACTAATATATAATAATATTATCTAATAGGTATATCGTTTACAATGTATATAATATGTATATTTTATATAAAAAAACAAATGCTGGTACTACATATTACCTCTATTCCTTTTTATTAAGACTATATTTGGAAATTTTATACACACTATTAAGAAACTTAAGTAATGTATTAAAATTTTCCATTTAAGTACAAACTTTTAAAATTGTTTCAAATAATATTTGAGTTTAACATGATGTTAAAATGTATAAAATTAATTAGAAGGCATCCCTTTGGAAAAAAAAAAATTGATTAATACATTTAATAATTTAAAAATAGACATATTTACGAACAAATTTGATTTTCTTCAAACAATTTTTTCTCAATTTGATCGGGAAAGAATTATAATTTGTGAGATATACATAGAAGGAGGGTTCAAGTTACACTTTTTAACACTTTGATAATGTTACACTATTTAAATAACTTTTTTTTACTTAGATATATATTTTACAAAATTAACCATTGGATTGAAAGTAATTAGATCATTTTTATGATATTTTGCATACATATAAATTTATTTGACAATATCATAGAGATGCATCAAAATTAATGTTGTCTAAAAAAGCATTAAATTTTTTTTATAATCTTTCAATCTAATGATCATTTTGTAATTAAAAAAAATATATATATATATATATATATTTAGTAAAAAATTATTGAGGATATTACACTGTTCATATGTGTATATATATAGAGAAATAATTGAATATAACTCTACTGTAAAATTACTATGACTAATAACTTAATATAAATATTGAATTTTATCATTCAATGGTTAAAGTATGAGTTTTTAATAAAGATATCAACTAAACACGTTTTCATAACAATTTGATAATTGATCAAATAACTTCATGTGAATTGATAACAAACTTTTCAAAAATAAATAAATATATATAAGCATGCATGTGTACGTATATTATGTTTAGAGTCAATTTTATGTTTTGTATCACATATAAACTTGTTTTCACCATTAAATTGATAAATTTCATCGTTAGATAAAATGAGATATGATGAAATTTATTGAAGCAATGATAAAAAATAAATATTTTTATGATACAATATTATCTTAGTTGTTGAATAAGCAATACTATATATGTTCAGCTAATACAATTCATATATATATTTTGGACACAAAAATAAAAAAGATGGAAGAAGTGGAACTTGCTTGAACAAAGCAATCGTGAAAATGGAGACGAAGAAGTGATGCACCCATGCGAGGCTCATCATTCACAGCCAAATCAATTTGTGTCTTAATGGTTGAAAGTACATCAGGACACGTTGTTGCGTAAAAATCAGAGGACAATTGGGCTGTTACTATCCCAACAACAAACCATAACATAAAACAATATGTGAAAATTGGAATAATTTTAGCCATGGTTGTTATGATTAATGAGATCGAATTCTATATATTTGTGTGGAGAGGCTTATGCTTATGCTTATGTATTTTGCGTTGTTATATCTATAAATTCTTATTTATATAGGAGCTAGGCCTACATTGTGATTTTCTCCGGTCAATATATCACAAACAAATCATTATAATTTTTTATATATATTGTACTATAGTGAGCGTGATGTCTTCATATAAATTTAAATCTCGTTTACAATTTGACAATAAATTTTGAATGGTTTAATTATTTATTTATTCATTAAACCCTGTTATACCTAAAATAGATATTATTTTATATATTAGGTACGAAAAAGTAATACCTAAATTTGGTATGTTCGGTTATTGAATTAAATAAAGAATAATACACATCCTAAATAAAGTTATTTAAATAAAAGAAAACGACCGACACAAAAAATTTAATATGTATATTTTTCATATCTCATAATAAATGTCATTTTTGTTTATTGTACATGCATTAAAAAATAATAATAAAGAAAAAAGAGAACGAAAATTTTAACAAATTCTTTTATTAATTATTAATGTGTTTTTTGCTATTATAAATTAAAATTAAAATAAAATGCTATAAAAATAATGTATAAATAATATTAATTAATTAAATGATCCAATTAAAAAAAAAATAGTTAATCTTACATATGAAAATGACCACAATTTTTTTTTGTTCTTAAAGTATCATTAGACAAATGGAGTCTATAGTATAGATATAGTTGTGGATGAGGCACAAGAAAAAAAAAATGGGCATGCAAACATATAATGTTGTAAGCTTTGAATCCCCTCCACAAGTGTTCGAAAGCACATTATAGAGACTTTCAACATGGCCGAATTAATGAAGCTTTCGTTGTTACTTCAATTATAACTTAAGGACAGTTGCCAAGATGTTGATGTGAGGGAGTTCTCTTAACTACACCCTATCAAATTTAAGCAATTCAAATATCTCATGCTTCTCCGTAATTTATGTTGGGTCAACAAGTGAAATATTTTATTAATACAAAATTTTGATATCACGTATTCGGCTAAAACTTTAAGATAAGGAATATAATATTAATCATCTACTTTATATATTCAATTAATTCATAGTCAATATAAAATTAATTAGTCAGAATTTAACAAACAGTGCATATGAATCTTCTTATTTATAGAATACATTTTTCGTCCAACGTGGAATTTTTTCTCACACTCACACATCAATAATTTTAGCTTATAATGTTATTTTTTTAGAAAGACTTCATAATGTTATTATTTTTTAACATTTTTTTGTTGTTGACATTTTCTCGATTTTTTTCTTTTATGTTTTCTTTGTATTTTAAAACATGTAAGTTTGGTTTTTCTTTTTTTGTTGGTACAAACATCTTTATTTGGTTTGTCACTAGGTCGAATCTTTCTTCATTCATTGTGCACAAAGCCTTTTATCTTTTGTGTGACTTCTTAATTTCTATGTTTTTATATAGATTAAAAATGCAAATTTTTACTTTATTTAGGACTACGCAGCTTCTGTTTAGTTTAGTGGTGTTTTGTGTTGAATCTGTTGTCAGGTTTGCTTTGTTGTCTCATCGACTTGTTAAGTTTTCATGTATAAAATTGAGATTTTATTTTGTTTTGTGTTTGTTTCGGTACCAATTTTATTCTCACTTTAGTTCTTTACTATTTCAGTTATCATTAATCTTCAAAAATCTCTCGTATCTATTTAAAAAAAAATATTGGTGTGCACTGAAATAAAATGTTTAATAAATTTATAAACATTTGAGATATATGTATACATTGTTGTTCTTTTTAAGCTTAATTATTTGGATAATTTTATTATCTTTATATATATACATATTGTTTCCATGTGGGTGTTATAATGTTTTACGTTCTTTTAGCTCTTTTATTTTATTATTTTTGTGAGTAATAATAAATATTTTATTTGTCACACAATAAATATAACATTTGTAAAAATAGTTTTTTTTAAAAAGACTATAATAATTTTTGGTTCCTAATACAATTTTTAGCAAAATTATTATTTTATATTTTGATATTATTTCTAATTTGTATAAAACACTAAAATGTGAACGTTATTATATGATAGAAAAAGTAGTATGTTGTATCTATCAAGAGGGTGGCATTTAAGAGAATAAATAAATTGGTGCACTATACATTAGTTGACTTTTGACTTAGTATAAAAAGTTGCCAATAAATACATTCAAATTAATTTTACTTTTTTACTTCCAGTCCAAAAGAATGGAATACATCACATTTAATAAGGATTAGGAATAATTAGACTTTCTCAAAATAAAACCTAAGTTCTCTCTTTTGCTTCTTCATTTATTAAAAAAAGGTGATTTTGGATTATTTTTAGTTTAAAATTACTCATACAAATTATTTTATTCTCTTTTCTTATTTTAATAAGTATTTTGTATTTTCCTATCTTGGTAAGATGTTTGCAAAGGCAAAATATTTATTTTGTCGATACCGTATTTTGAGTAAAAGACTTATAGAAACTATTAAATTCAAGAGTCTCTCAACATTATGTATGACTTGTTAACACGTGTTTGAATTATTAAACCATGTAATTAGATGTGACATCAATGAATAGTTCAATATAAGGAGTTTTTTTAGCTACTATGAAGAGGTAGAATGTATATTTAATTCTATATCATATATTAACGATTTTAATTATCATAATTTTTCCATCAGCAATTTATGTTAATATTTACAATTTTATAAAAAAAACAAAAATATTTAACTTTTATTAATATTGATTTGTTTTTTGTTGAACAAATATTGATATTGAAAAGCCCATAACCTTATACAATAGAAGAAGGCCCAAAACATTAGTTGGTGCTCCCACATTTGGTTCTAATCTGACCACTAGAGCCAGTAAGTGGGCTAAGTCTTCCCATTTTGACCATTGCATTGGCAAAATCAGCTCTGAAACTTGCTGGGTTGTTAACATAGGAATTCACTTGAGTATCTGTGGATCCATTATTGAAAAGTTGTTGATCTGAGTGAAACAGACCCTTTAGCTTTTGCAAGTTCCTATAGTAAGCATTGTCAAATGTGTTTGGAGTAGTTGTATCAAGTGGAGACAAATTGCTATCACCACCTGTGCTAGGACAATTTCCTTGCAATAATGTTGCAAAGGTTGGATCTATGTTTTTTTCATTGTAAATCCTTGCTCTGAAGAATCTACAGCTACCTTCACCAATTGTGTGTGATCCTAAAACATTTTTCAATTCAAAATCTTAATTAAACTTATAATCAAATAAATATAAAAAAATGTTTGATAAATATGCATATACATATTAAGCTACCTGAAAGAGCAACCAACTCTTCAAGTGTGAAACCTTTGTTAGAAAAAGCTGTTTTAAGGTCACTTAAGTCAGATGAGGGACCTGGCAAGTCTGAGTTAGCTATACTTAAACTTGCTGTGGTTGAGTCTCTTCTCCCCAATTGAACACTCCAACTCGGTCCGCCGAGCTAATAAATTTGTTCAAATTTATCAATGTGTATACACTAGTAGAAAATTGAGCTTTTAATACAGCGAGTTAAATCGTTTACGTACCATTTGACTTATAATTAAGAAAAAATGGTTTTATTTTTTATTAAGAAAAATACTTACAGCAACAACAGAGTCTCTGGCTGCCACAGAGAGAATATCAGCACAAGAGACAGTATTAGGACATAACTTCTCAACTTTAGACTTTATAGTGTCAATTACATCAAAACCTCTTAAGGAATTAGCATTTGGACCAGCTGATTTTTCACCTGTGAAACTTGATGTATCGTCCAATAGTACTGATGCATCACATCCCTAATAAAAAAAATCACAATTAACCAAATATTATCAACAAAATGAAGATAAATATTAATAAAATCAATAGGATTGATTTTATTTAGTTGTTATTTTCATCAATTATTATTAAAGACTAAGCTTGATTGTTGGTCGAGTTTTGTTTGATCAAATAATAAATAAATCAACTTGATCTTAACAGATTGTTGAAATTTTGAGACAAATGTTTGTTAGTAAAAAAGTCCACTTTTTTGCCGTTGTTTAGTGCCAAAAATTAATATTATTTGTTAAAACATATTTTAGTTTTTTTTTTTTATGGGAACAAAAATAAAATATTTTAGTTAAAATACCGTGTAAGGGTACATGTGTATTTTTATTTTATTTTAAACATATATGGCTATCACATTAACTATTAAATCATTGTTCGATATGTGTATAGAGCATTCTTAAATTAAACATTATCACAACACAATTTAAAAATATAATAACAATGAAATGGTTAATATTTGCATGCATATATATCTTATTTTCAACTAATGCAACAAATATGCACATGTGTTAGATCAAGCCTTAAATAATTAATTAATTATGGCACAAAAAGAAAGAAAAGAAAAAAGTGAAATTTGACTTGCTTGAACAAAGCAATCATGGAAATGAAGTCGGAGTAGAGAAGCCCCCATGCGACGTTCGTTGTTCACAGCAAGAGTTACTTCACTTTTAATGGTTGCAAGCACAAGAGGACACGTTTTGAGGTAAAAATTAGATGACAATTGAGCTGAAGTTGTGCCAATAAGGCAAAAGAGAAAGAAAAAATGAACTTTGGTTATTGGAAGCATCATGGCAATTAATTGCAAATTTATACTTAAAAAGGAAAATGTTTATATACTAAGAAGATGTTGCTAGGGAAATGAGAGACTTATAATTAGTGCTTGTGGTTAACGCTTGAAATGTGTCACGTATTTATATGAGAGTGCCTTAGACTAATTTGTACTATTCACTTGTCGATATATAGCCACAAGGGATTAAAAAACTATGATTATGGAAAAAGGAGGAAGTGATATGATATGTATAATCATTGAGACTAATTAAGCTGTATTTTCGCAATATATTTGACTTGTTAAAAGTCGTTGGGGACTATTCTACTACTTGGTCTTTAGAGACACGAAGAGTGACAAATTTAAGCTAATATGAGTTTGAAATTTGTTATTTGTTTCTTTTTTATTTATTTAAAATATCCTTGAGCCCATGAGGGTCTTAAAATCAACCTTAATTTGTAACTAGTTTAAGAAAATATTAGTTTATCAAGATAATTAAATGAAGGGTTAGAATTGTTCTTGATTATATGAAGTACGAGCTAATTATTTCACTCACTTGTTTGGTCTTTCTCCTTTGTAGTTGATATTATTTTTCTATTTACCGTTTTATACATTTTTATTTAATTGCAGTTTTATTCCTTCTATTTTTACTGATTTACAAAATTGATTTTTTTATTTTAAAATTGATAGTTTTGATCACTCATTTTGATTTTTTAACTAAAAAATAATGACGTAAGATGTTTTAAATAATGTAACATGTAATAGGATGATGTCGAATGATTAATACTTATAAAATTGAAATAAAATATCATAAAAATTTATTTTTCAACTTCAGAAAATTTTCATACTTTTAATTCAATTAATAATATATGAATAATTAATGTATTTAAATTATTTTATATTATAAAATTATACGTCACGTTATTAAAAATATATTAAGTCATCTTTTTTTGCCATTCATGTTGGTTTAGTATGATACTTTCAAATTTAATTATCCAGATACAAATTTGCTATTTTTAGCATTTATTTATTTTAGTGAATATTCTAATATATGGTGTGTTTTTTTGTATACTTATGTTATTCAGCATTACATTGGAATTCCTAGACAATTTTATCAAGAATATCATGATAGGGTGAAAGGTAGAAGACAATTTCACGATGGACATAAAAAAAAACTTTTTATCCAGCTTAATTTGTGTTTTCTGCATGTTGTAATTAAAGGAGTGAAAGGTAGAGAAGTCGTGGAAGAGTAGCCATTGAGGATTGTCAAAGATTTAGCTAAAACTATATATTATAACGAATTTAACAAAAGACACAATTGTCAAATATGACAAGAGAGCAACAACAACAATGAAATTACGTCATTTTTGAATGAGAGAGCAGAATAATTTGATTTTGAGGGTTCTGAATTGTGGATATTATTGCGCCCAAAATGCACTTAAAGACAGTGTTAGGCATGCACAATAGTAATAAAAATATCAGTATTAGATATTGTATCCACAATTAAATAATAATTACTAAACTAATCTAGTTCCTAAGTTATCTAGAAAAATAGCCATTAGTTGTAGGTTGAGAATAAATTTATATAAGTATCGTAAATGTCTTTATAATATTTATTAAAAAAAAATTAAACTTTTAAAATTTTGAAAATACAACTTTCAATATATTTTTATTTTATTTTTATAAAATTACTATTTTTAAGAATACTTATTAATATTTCTCTTTATATAATACCAATAAGTCATTAAAATGAGAACGATGTTATTTACACCTAAACATTTAACATTATTATGCACCTTATAATACTACATCACTTATAACCAACCATTGAAGCTTGTAAATTGCAAGTCACTAAGTGATGCGATAACACATGTTTTTGGAAAATCTTTATTTCTTTCTTGATACTTTCTTTATTTTAAGTTTTTTTTTTTCATTATAATAAAATTTAATTAAAACATGTATGTCCCATCACCCATGTGATTTGCTAACCAACGTATTTAACACATCAATAAATATAAGTCTCCAAATTTTGCGGTGAAAAAGATCTCTGAAATTTTAAAGATTAAGAATTATATTTCTAAATTTAGAAATGAGATGAAAAAATTTTAATCAATCAAAAAAGAAAAATCCAAAATATATTTATAAGAAGGAAAAGAAAACTATTTACATTACTTTGGGTTATATTATCAAAATTCAAGTGATATTTTTTTACAAAGCATATACATAAATTGTTTCCATCTGTATATTTGAGGGTGGAGTAGATATCATTAACTAAATGGATGTTTCCTCTAAAAAAGAAGTTTATTAAATGGGTGTGATTGTCAATATATGAGTATTTAATTAAGATTAATCATGAAACTCACATGCATTAATGTTAAGAAAAAATGTATTTTAAATTAAAATTAATATCTTAATGTTTTAAATGTTTTTGCACGTATCGATCCAGTTAGATTGAACGTTTTATCTTAAATTTAAATCTAAATTTCACAACTATAAAAATTAATTATAGTGAAATTAATCATCTCTTTTAAAAAAAGAAATATTTCTTCAGCTATCATCTAATCTATTATTATGAAACGAAAGCAAATTTATTTTAATACATGTAACAATGATGTACGAGATATAAAAAGTTATATCAATGTTGAAAGCATGCAACTAACAAATAATTGGTCAGACAAACAAATCATTTAGAAGTTTAATTAACATTATAAAAATATTTATATTGTCAATTAATTAAAATAATCATTCACATAACATTAAAAGTTATTATGATTAAAATTTAATATCTTCAATATATTATATTTATATTGATTATAATTGATTAATCATGTAGAAAAAAAATATTCATATTAATAATGTATGCATATGAATTAATTAATTTCTAACTTTAGTCACCATTAGAGATGAGAAAATGCTAGGCTGTCCGACAAGGGCCTATGGTCTGGCCTACTTATGACCTGGTCTGACCTGGCCTATTTAATAAAAAGGCTAGACTCGGGCTATTTTTAAAGCATATTTATTTAAATAGATCAGACTCATACTTATAAAAAAGACTATTAGGCCTGACAGACCGATCTATATATATTTAATTATTTATTAATGTTATTTTTTATTATTATATTAATATAATTATTTTCTATTTTAAATTCTATCAATTAAGCATTCACTCAGTAGTCATTCCATATTCGGTAGTCATTCCATATTTGATAGTCGTTCTATATTCGATAGTCATTCAATTAGTCAATAACTCATTAGTCCTTCCATATTTGTTTGAGAGATAATAATGGGTGCGTTTGTTTCAGAAAAAATAATATATTCTTTGAAACCAAAAATTATGTTTTTAGGGTTTAAAGGATGTTTGTTTTAGATTTTTAAAAAATTATTTTGTTAGAAAAATTATTTTTTGTTTAATATATATAGATATGTACATTGATATTGGTATGTGGAGAGCATGTGGTATGAGTAGAACATTTAAATATTTTAATATGAATAAGACTTTTAAATAGACTTCTAGGCCAGACCAGACTTTTAAAAAGATCAGGTCATGCCGAAGAAAAGGGCATTGATAGGCCGTAGGCCAGACTTAGGCCTAAAAAATTAATCGTAGGTCAAACTCCGGCCTTTCAAAGTCTGATCTGACCTATTTCTACCCTAATCACCATATATCATGAAATGCAGATTTTTTTTTTTGCTGAAATCGATGTCAAAGCGAATAGTTTATCTGGAATAAAAAATATAAGTAAAATAAATATTTAAAAATTAATGTATATGATTTTAAAATTTTAAATTAAATATATTGATTTTTTAAATATAATTTTTGTGTGAAAAGATAGTGTCTCATTTTTTTAAAAATATTATTTTTGTTTATATTTTAAAAGAGAGTGATGTATGATTTGGAAGATAGTGCGATATGTCAAAGAAGCAATGTTCTCTTGTTTATGTGCGTTAATTTAATCGAACAAGTTGCTTACTTGCTTTTTTATTTATTAAATACTTGCCTATCTTTTTTGACTAATAAGTAATAACGCGTCCATATGATCGCTAAGAATAAGATCTCTATTATTATAAATAAAAATATATAATTCTATGCTTATAAAATATTTAATTAGTTCATTCTTAAAAAAATTAAATTAGCAACGATTAATTTTCTTAATCTAATAAGTTATGTTGAGTCAAAATAATAGAAAATATAGTGTTATTGTATTTACTTGTATTTGAGACCATGAAATTAAATAAATTAAATACAAACATGTTTTAATAATATAACTATATATTCAAAATAAAAAATCAAAAATCAAAAAAAGTATATAGATTATTTACTTCTAGCAAAGTCAATTACGTAAAGCAAATCGTTCCCTGCTTGCTACATTCAGTGGCACCAGCTCACTTCCCCATTCGCATGTTCTTTTTCGTTGCTGATTTCATCCTTTGTTGGACTCTTTTCGACCGTGTTTAAGGATCCTGAACGAATTAAGGAACATGTTAATAGATGTTCTCGAGCACTTGTTACCATTTCCTTTATTTTTATAATGTCTTTGTTTTAGAACAAGTTTTAAGACCGAATATTATATCTTTCAAGATTTGAAGTTGGTATGTTGCAGTTGTTTGTAATTTTTTTTATTATTACATCTGTCAATAAAAAAATAATAATTTGACTAGAAATACAAAAGAGTTATAATATATGTATTTTTTTTAAAAAGAGTTATAACATTTAGTGTTATTTGACCGGTAAAAAAATGAAAAATGAAAAATAATATTGTTTAAATAAAGGATAAACTTACAAGAAAAAATTATTACACAAAAACTTGATATCATAGTTTTATATAAGATATAGTTATATACGTTCGCTTGTCTTTCTAAATGTTATTTTGAGAAAATTGAAAAATTTATTTCAATTGATAAATGTCAAAATTAAATTTATAAAAACTTTTGTCTGAGTTTCAAATGATATTTATATTTTTTCGACAAAAAATTCACTTACATTTAATTTATTACTTTATATTATTTTTAAGGATTAAGAAGAAGACACATTTGAATTTTATCATCCACAATCGGTGGTACGAAGATCTTGCGGTGTATTTTTTTATCCTCCTCCCAATGTCAAATAAATTTCTTTTTTTTGTAGGTACATGTATTGGTAACTTGTTTGGCCTCTTAAGAGTTTAGAGTATTGAAAATTTAAACAAAATTTTACCCCATACCTCCCTAATTATACCTATACCTCTAAATTAAGAATGAAATGACGTTTTTGTCCTCGTATAAATAATAAAACCTCCAAAAATTTATCATTTCTAATTTCAAGATTTCCATAACTCGAGTGAGTTTTTTTCTAAATTTCTGGAGAACTTGAATACAAGTTTTCGGATACACAAGATACACTTCGGAAAACTTGTTTGGAGTTGTCCGGTACAGAAGCTACTACCGGAAAATATTTTTTGAAGTTCTCCAGTACAAAAGGCTCTTCCGGAAATTTTTTTTCAACTTCTTCAGTACAGAGTCTTGTTCCGAAAAACATGACGCTCAACATTTCCGGTAGTTACCGGAGAACTTGAACATCAAGTTTCCTGGATATATATATTAATTATAATTTTATAAGTAATTGTGATTTATTTCTTTTAACTTTTTAATTTTTCAGTGGGCACACGAGGAAGAGACGACAAAATCATACAAATTACACGTGACACTGATACTTTTACATCGTCCGCGATGAATCCCCTAGAGAGAATTCGACCGACAGCTTCAAGAAGAAGAAGACGGATGATAATTGAAGATGATGATGAGGGACATCATGATCATGAATTTATCCCACATGTGACTATATATCAGCCTGAGGAGCCTTCTATAGTGCATGAGGAGAATGTGGTACATGGGCAGGAGGAGGCTGCAACTGCTCATGAGGGAGAGCATTTGGAGGAGGGGCATGATGGAGCTGAGGGACTTGGTGAGCTCACACGGTATCCTAGAGGATCTTATGATTTGTCTGTCCTTACACGATACCGTCATCATGTTTCAGCTAGACTATGGTTTGGTGATGTATATTAAATTAATTATTACTTATAGAGCATTAAAAATATTTAAATTAATTATTATTTTTGGTCTATATTTAATTTTAATGTCATATATTTTCTTTGTATACAGGAGCGACCATTGTTGAAAATTGTTGCGCATTGAAAAGAAAATGCAACAATTTACCCGCCTGTACTTATGCAACCCATAGAGAACTGGATGAATTTGTCTGGTTTGAACCCATTACAACGGGGTAGTTTGAAGATGATCGAAAACAACCTGATATATGTGTTTGTTGAAAGATGGCATTATGAGAAATCGTCATTTCACATGTCATTTGATGAAATGACGATTACTTTGGATGATGTTGCCAATCTTCTGGGATTGCATATTAAGGGTGAGTTCTACAGTCCATCTAATCTAGATAGAATAACGACATGTAATCTTGCCATCACTATATTAGGAGTGACCACATAAGAGATCTGGGAGGAGACCAAAAAGACTAGAGGTGTGCACTATAAACTGGATTGGTTGAAAAAGGTCTTCAAAAGGCAGTGAGCAGCAGAGAGATTTGACTGTGCTGCTAGGGCATATCTGTTGAATTTAGTAGGGAGTACTATTTTCGCTGATAAGAGTCATACTATAGTTGATGCGAAGTACCTTCCTTTATTTAGATATTTAGACGAGGCAAATAAATATGCATGGGGTACTGCTGCACTTGTAGTGCTTTATGACTACCTCTCAGATGTTTGTTGTTATGACACCAAACAGCTAGGTGGATATATGACACTGCTTCAAGTATCAATTATTTATTTAATTTTAATTATTAAATATTATATTAATTATGTTAATTATTTTTAATTTATTTTTATGTTTATTTTTATATTTAATTATTAGTATTAATTATTAATTGTTTATTTATCATTAATATATTTATTTTTATTTGCAATAGTGTTGGATTTATAAATATTTTCCAAATATTTGTAATAAAGGCGACCAAAGTGCTGACGTAGAATGTTTTGCCGGAATGAATAGAGGAGGCTAAAACAAGGCAAACATAAGGTCCATGAATACATACGTATTATTGATGCATTGACACATGCAGATGTTATATGGAGACCATTGGAGAATCATAGGGGTGTCATTCCTTTTGATGATATATTTTTACAATATTAATATTAATTATATTTATTCATACATGATATGTGTCAAAAATATTTGTAGTATCGACACATATTTTATCCATTAATAGTAGTATTGTCTCCATATCTGTTAACATTTTTTTTTTTTAAAAATTCAAAAAACTTAAAAAATAAATTTTAAAAAATTGTTCTGTACTAGAAAACTTGTATATGAAGTTTTCCGGAAGCCACTTATGTACCGTATAACTTGTCAATTAAGTTTTCCAGTACACAACGTTTCCCTTCTGTACCGGAAAACTACGTTTTAAGTTTTCTGGAATATACCTTCTGTATCGGAAAATTTTAAAAAAGTTTTTTCGTAAATACACTGTGTATCGGAAATCTTATTACAAGTATTAAGGTAGTTACTGGAAAACTAAAACCTACCGAAAAACTTTTTTACAGCTCTGAAAATGAGAAAAAGGGTGGGAAAAAAAATTTACCATAAATTATATGAAATAATAAAAAAAAAATTTGAAGATCTTTTTGACATAAAATTTTTTTTTTTTGGGTATAGGATAAAATTTTCAAATTTAAATGACATCCATATTCCACTACTTTATAGGTGGCTATATACTTTCCACCACTACTTTGGGTTACAAGTTTTTATTGGGCCTTGCAAGTCTAAGCCAAGCCTTTATGACACAACAATGCATTAATTTATAAAAGATGTAGATTAAAAATTACAAGCTCTTAATTAAGAAGATCATGGATAAATATATGTGGATGTTAGAAATCTTAGAAAAATGGTAAACAAAATCATTGGAGACTAAATTATCTACTTTAGTGGCTTTAATGACTCCGAAAAAAAAAAATCCTTGCACCACCATTGATATAAATTGTTCCTTTCCTCATTCGACCAACAAAGTTTTTTCTTCAAACAACATACTCAATTGCACTTATAACACCATATTAAGGTTTCAATTGAAAACCAAAAGCAAATAATAGTGAACAAATGTAAATGGAGTAACAGCTAACAAAACATGTAAACGGTGCCAAAGAGACTGTATTTTTTTTAATTTTTTTTCTGAAAAATGAGTTGTAAAAAATTACAAAGTTCACCAAAACAAGACTATTATTAAAATAGTACCTCCAACAAGTTAAAATCAAATAACTTTTTACCCCAATAAAAACATCAAGATGAATCATATTATTTTTGAAAGGCAAAAGCAAAATATAATAGAATAGGAGTATAAAGAGTATTCAAACCAATTACAATATAAAAAAAAATCAAAGTTCAATAAAAAAAAACATAACAAGATCGAATAAAAGACAATACACGGTGACTAAGATTTCTTCCATAACTAATTCAGCCAGATAAATCTACAAAATTATGTTGTCCAATGCGAAAGATAACTAATTGAATGTGCAGACACGAAAAGAAGGTTGAATGTGCAAACATGAGAAAGTGCCATCACGAAATGGTTCAATCTAAAATCAAAAGGTAAATGCACTATCATGGTGGAGACAAAGAATGACATGAGATTCATCGAAGACGTCTTACTAATTCCTAATCTAAAAGAAAATCTTTAGAGTATTGGTCAAATGACGGAGAAAGTTTATTTTTCACTTTGAGGGAGACCCGTGCTCAATATACAATAACAATCACAAAAGATAAGAGATAGTCAAAGTGAAAATAGAGAAAAGAAATAGAAATTTTTCAATAAACTTCAAATATACTTCTAAATTTCCATGAGGGTGCAAGTTGATGATTCAAGTCTATGACATTGAAGGTTTGTCAACTTCAACACTCATGCCTTGAAGATGTTATATCAGAAAAATATGATGGGAGATCTTCCCTACTTGAAAGAAAATAATGAATCTTGTGAAAGGTGTCCTCTTGGGAACCAACACCGATTCCCATTTTCAACAGGAAAAACAAAGAAAGCTAAGGACTTGCTAAATTGATACATACAAACGTTTGTGGACCGATAACGACACCCTCACTCCACAACAATAGGTATTTCATCATCTGCATTGATGACTTTTCTATAATGATGTGGGTCTACTTTATTAAAAAAATTCATAAATTTTTGGAATATTTAAAAAGTATAATATCTTTGTTGAAAAGCAAAGTGGAAAACATATTAAAGTACTCAGAAGTGAGCGCGGTAAAAGATACAACTCCCATGAGTTTGATAAATTATGTGAGGATGAAGGAATTGAGCAACAACTAACAGTTACATATTCTCCCCATCAAAATGGTGTCTCCGAGAGAAGAATCACAGAATCATGGAGATGGTCAGATCAATGTTGAAAGAGAAATGATTGCCTAATACTTTTTGGGTTGGAGCAATTTACATGTTTAATAGATGTCCAACTAAGGCAGTTCAAGACAAGACTTCTTTTGAAGCTTGGACTAGAAAAAAGCCATCAACTAAACATCTAAAAGGTTTTAGACCTATTTTCTATATACATGTTCCTAACCAAGAAGGTTTTAGACCTATTTTCTATATACATGTTCCTAACCAAAAGAGACACTAGCTACAAGACAAGACCGTAATAGGTATCTTCTTGGGGTATAGTGTACAATCAAAAGGCTACAAAGTCTATAACTTGCAAACACATAAACTCACAATAAGTTGTGACGTCGAAGTTGATGAAAGTGCTAGTTGGAATTGAGATGAAGGAAAAGTTGAGAATCAAAATATTTCCATACCAATACCATTATCTGAAAAAGAAAATATATTAGAAGTTGCAGAAGACTCACGTATGCTACCTTCGCCTCTTTAACAAGAAACTTCATCACCAATATCTACTCCAAGACGCGTAAAATCATTAGTGGACATATATCAAACTTGCAACTTGGCCTTACTTGAGCATGAAAACTACAAAATGGCGTCAAAACAAGAAGTATGGGTCAAGGCAATGTGAAAAGAGTTATAAATGATCGAGAAAAATAATACTTGAAAGCTTGTAGATTGTCCACATGGAAAAGACATCATTAGAGCTAAATGTGTATACATAACAAAACTTAATTCCGATAAGACCATACAAAAACACAAGGTTTGATTAGTCGCAAAGGACTACTTGCAACATCCTGGAGTTTACTATAATTAGACATTTGCTCAAGTTGCTTGTCTAGATACTATAAGATCCTTAATAGCTCTTGCAGGACAAATAGGATGTAGTATTTATCAACTACATGTGAAATATGATTTTCTTAATGGTGTGCTTGAGGAAGAGATTTATATAGAGAAACAATAAGAATTTGTAACCAAAGGCATTAAAGGCAAAGTTCTAAGGCTACAAAAAGCTTTGTATGGCATGAAGCAAACCCGTTGAACATGGTACAATAGAATTGATCGCTACTACATCGGTAGGGGATTTAGGAGGAACAAGAGTGAGCCAAGACTATACATCAAGACCCAAGGTCGGCATGATACTTTCATAGTCTCTTTATATGTAGATGATATTATCTACATTGTGAACAACAAAAATATGATAATGGGATTCAAAGAAAACATGACTTTCGAGATGACCAACCTTGGAATATTGGTGAACTACTTTCTCGACATAAAGGTAAAACAACACGAAGAATGCATATTTATATGTCAGAAGAAATACACTGAAGCACTATTGATGAAATTCAAGATGAACGATTGGAATCTAGTCACTACTCTTCTTGTGACAAATGACAAACTACAAAAGGATGATGAAGCCTAGAATTTGATGCATCAAAATATAGAAGTTTGATAGGAAGTCTATTATATCTTATTTCTACGCGACCAGACATCATGTATGCTACAATTCTACTATCAAGGTTCATGCAAAAACCAAGTCAAATTCATTTGGAGCTGGTAAAATAATTTTAGATAATTGCAAAGCACAAATGAGTTTGCATATGGTATAAAACCACGACCAACTCAAAATTGCTTGGTTACACCAACAGTGATTGGGCATGATCGATAATGACATAAAGAACGCATCAAATTAAGTCTTCTCACTTGGATTGAAAATATTCTCTTTGACATCAAAGAAACAAGCACAATAGACTGGAGAGGTAGAATACGTGGCATCAATTAAAGCTACAAGCTTCGAAGAATACTTAGAGAAATTGGTGAAATACAATAAGATTCAACCATAATCTACTGTGATAATAAATCAACAATTGCAATCACAAAGAATTTAGTACATCAAAGTAGAACAAAACACATATAACCAAATATCACTTTATCAGAGGAGTAGAGGAAACTAGACAAATCAAGCTCGAGTATTGCAAGACATATGATCAAGTAACAGACATATTTACAAAGGCATTGTTAAGAGCAAGATTTGAGCAATTGTGAACTATACATCAAGGGGGAGTGTTGAGAGGTGATGCGCATTTCTAAATCTTTCTAGAATACATTAATAACTTATAAAATAAATATTAATTTATAATGTACATACCTAGACTTTTCTAGAATACTTGAGTAGTTCATAAAATAAATAAATAAAATAAATAATTACTACATTTGTATTAGGAAATGTCGTGAATAATCTAGAAAGAAACATCTAGAATATAGTTTCTACAACTATAAATAGGTCAAGGTCAAAAAGGTTCATTTTAAATAAGTCATTTTGAGAGTAATACAAATTATTTTTTTCCTCTATACTTCACACAACTTGCCCTATTTTTTACCTTCAAACTATCAACTAAAACCTTCTAAACTATCCAACTACAATCTAAACTAACTACACTATCTCAAATATTAACAACAATTAACCGTAATATTATACAAAAAATAAATAAATAATAACCACAAAAACATAATGAGGGAGAAGAAGTGTGTCCATTCATTCTTTGTTTTCCACTATCCAATTATAAGATGCTGATAAGCCATATGAATATATGTAAGGGCCATTGATCGAAGTGGTAGGCACCTCATATTTTTGGCAGATTAACACTTGGATATATATATATGTGAAAATTTCAAGATCATAAAAGAAGACAAAAAAGTGTACTGGAATTAATATATATTTTGATTAGTCCGTGTTCTTGATAGCTTGCAACACAGCTTGCTTCACCACTTGCGCGTCGATACTGTCGACCTTGTGACTCTGCATAATATTCAACAAGTTTTTTTTTTTTGTCAAAGTTTTTCTTTTTTGGATATTAAGAATCACATGAGAGTGGATTCATTTGGCAGCATCGTATATTTTATTTACCTATTAACACTTTTTAGACAATAAAATAATAATAAATGAAGCTCTTTCTTTTTGTTGGTTAGTTTACTAAACATGGTTTTAGATTTGAATATTTTTCAATGAAATAAGAAAAGTGTTTCATAATCATCTATACACATGCACAATATACACAGAAAAAGAAATAGAAAGATTAGGAATGTATAAATATCATAGTTGATGAAATAAACATAAGTATTAGGAGAGTTTTATCTTTTTACTAGAGAAAAAAAAAAAACCAAAATTTTATTAGGAGAGTATATTGTTGTATGTTGTAATTTGTAAACCGTGAAAAGTTTATGAGTACCCTCCCTTTACATCTCAACATGAAAATTCTGTTTTGCTGGTAAAGAAAATGACAACTCTTATTTTCTTGCTGGAAATTTTTCCTCTACTGGAAACACAACATATATATTATATTTATTTACCTTTAAATTAAATAAAATATTTAAAATTAAGTATTATCTACAACTCATTGAGTATAACTACAAATACATTTGATTTTGTTGGAGTGTAGGTTTTAAATTCAAAATATTCCTCTTTTTCTATATTTAATGTGTATGAGTTTGTCTATGAACTCTTTAGTTAGAAGAAAAAAAAAGTAAACTTTAAGAGTTTGTCATCAAAATTGCACAATCCACACGTGTGTTTCTTTACATATATATGTGATGTGAAAACATATATACAAAATAAGAAAGTCTTAATTAGGTTTTAGAACTAATCATGTAACCTTAATTATTTTAGCGAATCGATATAGACACTTAAAATTAATTTATTAAAAGTAAAAGTGAAAGAGAATGATTAATTAAAGAGAAATATACTAATTAGTCTTACATCTCCTCCAAAAGCTTCTAGCTTGAAAGTGTCTTCACAAGAAACCCTAGCATCAAGCACATCAAGTCCCAGATCTTCAAAAGCTTCAAGTATTGATGTCAGCATACCAGGACTATTCTTTTCTATAAGGACATTAATTAGGAAACCCTTTTCTAGGGTTTTCACAGTCACCTATATACAAAGAAAAATTATAAGATATGGCAATTGCAGTTTTTAGAAAAGTTATAAGATGTGTCAATGTCCGCAATTAGTTTGGTGAGCCGAGAGATACTAAAAAATAATAATAATAAGATAGTCTACGGCTCAAAATCTAAAAATAACATAATTCATTAATTTATTAATGTACTCTAAGTCTCGACCAATATTATTCAAGTGGCCACTCGACTCGAATATTTTAATTAAGGTTTTAGGTTTGAGTCTTATAGATAGAAAAAAAGGTGATTGTAAAGAGAGATTGTATTAAGTGTGGCCAATCAGATTCTACGATGGAGATTAATCACGGACAAAACCAGTGAATTAGTACTTTGCACCATTAACATGATTGAAAAAAAAATAAAAATCTTGAAATCTCTAACTAAGAAAAGTGTATATAGAACAATAATAAATATACCATAGGTTGGTCGTCCTCTATTTGAGGGGTTGATGACTCAACTGCTCCTAACTCTGAGTTTAGTCCCTCCACTTTTTGTTTCAACACTTTTATGTATTTGGAGGCGTCTACAATAATTGAGGCTTTGTTCATCTAGCAAATTATCGATTTTAACTTCATTATTCGTAAATGATTAAAAAAAGAAAGAAGAAGCATCATCACTTCATTGGAATATATTGAATCCAAATTAAAGTGAGTACGTGCTTTATAACACACATAGATATATATAATTAAACTAATTCTTACAGCACTAGAGCTTGTGACATCTCGAAGTTGTCGAAGTTGTTGATCCCTTGAACCCATGTTTCTTGTCCTTCTTATAGAATGTGTCTACTTTGTTTTGATTTTCTCTCCCTTTGGCACCATATCTGGCTTTGGAGAGGTTTTCCAATCTATATAATGTAGTGGGCAATGCTAATAAGCTTACACAAATTATTAATATGCGATCTCTTGTTTGTTTGTTTGGCGACTATATCTATATATTCTTCACAACAAATTATGATTTTTCACTTATAATTTACTAAATTGACCATTAGCTTGACTATAAATATTATCTATGATTTTTTATTTGGATCGTTTAATCAATTGTCCGATGCAACAGTTGTGAGAACTTATAGATCTAATGAGAAAAAACTAATAATCTATGTAGATCAAATGGTTTTTACTGATGTTGCACCATATAGCTACTTCAGGAGATCCATACATCTTACATCTTTCTTTTTTGGAAAAATTCATTGGTTTCATTTCAATTAGAATTGTTAAACTTCATTGAGACAAACATAGTGTTTGGAAAAAACATATTAAGAGAAATTAAAATAACACGGTTAAACACAAGATTTTTCACATTAAAATTGGAGCAAAAATTGTAATTATTGTGTAATGATAACCAAAGAATAACATTACGTGAACATTTTTTACAACACAAAGACTTATAATCTTAAGGTACCCACATTCTGCAAAACAAATATTTGAATTAAATCTTATAAATACTATAACACTTAAGTGCATAAGAGAAAAGAAGAAAATCATATACAAATTTAATGTGTCTTTGAATGATACATTTTATAATGAAGAAATGTGAGATTTATTAACTCCAAATCAATGATGAATTTTACTTTATTCAACCGTCAAATTAAAAGTTCTGATTAAGTAGATTAACTCCACACATTTTTATAAAATTTTAAAATTATTTAATACTTCATTAAATAATTTCAAATGAATGTATAGTAAGATTTTAAAAAATATAAGTAAATATCGATGGTTAGATAATATAGCTATGAATTTTGGATTTCTATAAAATTTTGTGTGTTTAATCGTTAATATATTACGTCAATAATTCACGATTTGAATAATAAAATTCATCAACTATATTAAATTATTTAATGGAGTAACTCATCACATAATTATTTCTAGAATTAAAAAATCTTCACTTATATATATATATATATATAGTTGGCATGTCGGATACATATTGTCTCCACCCGCAAACCAATCATGCGCCTACTAAACCAATGTCATTAATATGCACATATAAATGTACATGAAATAGAAGAGAGAGACAAGAGATATATTTAAAAGAGATTAGGAAAATGGTTAGAGAAAATGAAGATTTTTATATATGAATTAAATAAATGTAAATGTAAATGTATGAGATTAGGAAAAGAAATAAATATATAATATAGTATATATGAATAAATGCCACGCATAAATTGTGAAAGAGAGAGAGAGAATTGAATGGAAGCCCGTGAACAAAGTGCTTGGAGGGAAGTGTGTGTAACGGCCCCCCAAATACTTGTCTTTGACGCATTTGGATGATTCATCATTATCATGGAATGGAATGAAGTTGATTCTTTAAACTTTCAAGGCCTCATCTATGCATGCTTCTCTAACCGCGTTAATTAAGTCCCCACTAAAACAATTATATATATTTCGAATAAATTTATTAAGTTCAATGTCTCCTTCTTTGTGTGTCGATTAATGCATCGTAAACTACCAATCTAATATATTTGTTAGTGCTTGTTATTACCATATTTATGACATTACTCTTTATGTTTATATCTCTCAAAATGTTAAACGGGTTTTGAATGTAGACCAAAACATTTTTCTAAAATATTTTGTAACATAATTTAGATTGTCCGCTAGTTCCATTAACTAATTTAACTCGGATTCAAAACAAATCATTCTTTGATTGGATATTTTAACGAAAAATTATAGGAAGTCCAAATCACAAGATGAGCCACGCCTATACTACAATTCCCCTTGATGATGGTAATTAAGAGGAAATTTCCGTCATATCATTCTTTATTTATCAAGATAACGATGAATTAAGATGGCCCCATTGAGAATAATTATTTAATTTTCATAGACATGAACAACGAGTTATATTAATTTGGAGCATATATATTAGAAGTAGCCCATGTTTGTCTTATATTAATCTTGAATTTCACATTATTGTTAACAATAATTTGAAAGATATTTTTTCTTATAATATTTGATATTTTCAATAAGAAATATGATTGATTTTTTTAGTATAGATTTTGTTGATGTCTATAGGTGTTTAGTGTACTCTTATTTTTTTTACTATGGTTTAATCCCTATTTTTTTGTGTAAGATTTTTAATTAGATAATATTTTATATCCTGGAGGATTGCTTTCTTAGATTTTGGTATAATTCCTCCAAATATTTTGTATTTTTATTTATTTATAATAAGCTTAATTGCAGTTTTGGTCGCTATATTTTAGTTTAATCGCAAAAGTAGTCTCTCATTTTATTTCTCCTCAGTTTTGGTCCTCAAACAGAATTTTGATCCAAAACTTGATGAAGTTTCATTTTTCAAGTCACACCACACCATTTATAATAATAGATTTCAGGTACAATTGTTGCACCATGAGATCTTGCGGCATTGTGTGACTTAGATAAACGAAAAAAAATAAAATTTTATCAAGTTTTGAACTAAAATTCTGTTGGGACTAAAATTGGGGAGAAATAAAATGGAAGGACTATTTTTACAGCTAAAATATGAGAACCAAAACTCCAATTAAACCTTTATAATATATTTAAAGTGTCGTTATAAATGATAAGTAATTAATTTGTGATGTCTACTTAATTAGTGGAAATATCTAATTAATCATGCGATGCATAGCAGTCTATTTTTTAAATAAATAAAAATTATTTTAAATAAAACGATTGATTTAATTATCAATGAAAAAATAAAGTTATCAATGAAAGTGAATTTATTTAGTTAGTAACAAATTGACTCATGATTCATCATAGTATCAGTTCAAATTTCGTTGTAAGAAAGACGACCTGGTTGATAGGTGCATTTAAGTATCCTTATTTATGCTTAGATTGAGACTTTCTCAAATTCAGTTGACCCCTTAATTTCTAACTCAACTAATTTTTATTTTTTTTTATATATATATATATATATAATTGTTTGATGAAATTTAAAAGTAGGCTCTAAAAAAAGTTAGATTTAATTGTATTTTTAATTTTTATTTATTTACGAAATTGATTTCTTTATTAAATTTTAATAGATTTGATTTCTTTTTTATATTTTTAACTAAAAAGTAATAATATAATATATTTTAAATTACGTAATATATTATACAATTATTTTGAATAATTAGTATTTATGAAATTGCCATAAAATTTTGTAAAATATCAATTTTCATTTTAAAAATTATTAATTTTTATAATTTAATTAATAATAGAGGAACCCTTATATGTATCATCTCGGAATTAGTTGAATCTGCATTTTTCGAATTAAATGATACGTTGTTCTATCATTCATTGTCTCTGAATATGTATATGTTATTAATGATAGTGTATATAAATTATCTTTTTCACTTATGATTCACCTTTTGCATCATTTATGCAAGAAGACAACAAGTAGGCATGTGAAGAGAATAACGAGGAAGTGATTAGCAATTTATCATGTCACAATGGATTTAGTAGAGTGATTTTTATTGTGTTTTGTTATATGACCGCCATTTTTGGTTGGTCTGGATTTATGATCGAATTTGAGATTATGTAGCATTAAGTTTAACTCTATTTCTAAAATATGTAATTTCTTTGTATGTTAGACCCATTGATAAAAATAGAACACATTATAAGATGCAAAAATGTGAGAGAGCTTAGGTGATGAAAAGAATATGAATGATTGCATATTGATGATGTTAATATTAATGAGACATTAGTATAATTGTATTGTGAAATTGTGGTTGATGTGGGGTCCGTAATTGAGAGAGTCCAAAAACAAAGGAAATGCCGCCAAGTTCACAATCTGTTGTATCTTAGTTGACGTGAGAGTTGTAAGTGACATTCAAGTTCACGGGCTACGTTCTACTTACACAACACAACATCTTCTTGTACACTTGTTATAGCTGGAATTTATCGTGTGTAAAACAACGCTTCTTTGTCTCTTTTCCTCACATGTTGGATCTACCCACCATTAATCGGAAGGCTTTTTTTTTACTAAAATTCATTCATTTAAAATCGCTAGATATTATATATCATTTGTGTTTTATCCAAGACCGCTAATATGGGTGGTAAGTCCTCTTGTTGAAAAAGTATATTACCAATTACCAATAAAAATTTGAAATGGAAAAAAATTCATCTTTAATTTCATCTCCAAGTATTAGAGATGCAAAATTGAAGATCAATTTCATTTCTAATTATATTTCAAAAAAAAAAGTATACTATCGTTTTTCAATAGACAAATATTATTAACCAAGGTTGGAATCTTTAACCAAGGTTGATTTGGGATTGAATTTTGTGGTCCTTGCTTAATTAACAATATTGTTAAACATCTATGAGCTAATTATGTTAGGCCAGGTTTGGCAAAAAGCACATGCTACTACTTCATATGTGACTAGAAATTAATTAGAAAGGAGGTGAGAATTAATTCATCAAGATTGGTTGTTTTTTGTTTATGTTTTTTTATAAAATTTAATTTGTTGCTCAATGATGTGGATAGCAAAATTTCAAGTGAACAATGAGTGTGTCTATCATGGTACTGTACCGTTTACCACATAACAAGTATTTGGTATTGGTGTTTAGCCGTGGAATCATGTGTAATTTGGATACCATATCATGCAAACATATTATTCGCCAAAATAAAACTAAAAAAATCATACAAACACACTATGTTATTTATTATGAATCATAATATGTCGTCTATATAGCTTCACTCAATCTATTATGTTATTTAGTTTTTACTTGGTTATTACCCATTTCGTTTTATAATTAGTATCGTCACATATTAAAAGAAATCATTATAAATAAAAATAATTTTTTTTATTAAATTATCCTTATTAATATTTTTATATACTTTTCACTGTCATAAATGGGTTTTATTTTTACAATACCCTCTTTTTGAAAAAAAAACACCAAAATACCCCATTTGAAAAAAATATACCAAGATGTCCCATTTTTTTTTTCTTTACTTACAAGTCGCCATTTGGAATGGCGACTTCCTTAAGAAGTCCGAGTTTCAAATGGCGACTTCCTACTTGATTTTTAAAAAAAGGGACATTTTGGTATATTTTTTTCAAATGGGGGTATTTTGGTGTTTTTTTTTCAAAAAGGGGGTACTAAAAAAAAAGACCCTCATAAATGTAAGGTGGAAGAAAGTATTTTGAAATTAATACATATAGTATTAATTTGAGATGTATAATTAAAAAATAATAATAATTATTATTAATGTTATATTAAAAATTAAAAATGACATTTATTTTAAGATAATTTTTTTATTTAAATAATATTTATTATGAGATAAAGAGAGTACATATTCTTATTAGATAAATCTTATGTACATGCACCTTTCTTGCACCGTTGTAAGTAGCTTTTTTAGTTTATAGGTAACTTGATACACTCTAAAAAACTCGAGTATATTCTCTACAAAATCATCACATAAACGTAGTAGAAATATTTTCTTGCATTAAGAGATAAAACAGAAGGCATGATTTAAAACACAAAATGAGAATAGATGCTAATGGTTATTGTTCTTATTATTTCAGCCTTTTATAAATCCTGTTGGTCTTTTCTATTTAGAGCTATTTAGTTACCTTTTACTCAATTTGGAAGTGTACTTTGGTCAAGAACTTTAAATTATTAAGATATTTAAACAGTAAAGTTAGTCCGAGGTAATTGTTGTTAAATTAAAATATGATGATGTATACTAATAATATTATTAGAAAATTTGTTAAAGATATAAAATAAATAAATTTTGTATTGAAAATAACAAATTTTTAATACACTTTTAATGGAATATTTTTATTTTTAAATACTTAAAAAGCATCCCAATTAGTATTTCTTTAATTTTATGATTAATCTCGTCCAAAAATATATTTTCTATTATGTGTACAATTAGAAGAAAATAATTCGCATAAGTTTTTAAGAAATGAAAGTGGTGGAGAAAGCAACACTAACCAATGCATGGGCTAAATTGAGGCCCATAGTTTCTTCAGGCCCTAAACTCCTAAGATTGACATACAGATGAAATATTTCCCTTCCCATTCTTCAATTTGATTGAATATTTATCTGTGTACAATATTCCAATGTGACAGTAGGTTTTCCAATAAACAAATTAGATAATTTTTCTTTTACTTAGAAAAGTTTCAGCCTTTATATGAAACACCAACGCAAACACATATTAAAACAAACACATATGTCAGAATCTAATATCAGCATATTTTAGATATCAGATACACCTTTAATATAAAGTTTTAATATTATATTAGTTCAATAAGAAAATCAAATTCAAATTAATTACTCTAAAAAAGTTCACATTTCTGTTTTCATCACTTATAGATAAAGCTTTGTATAAGCTACAAATAAGCAGCATTTTCAATTAGTTGGATGATCTATGAATGTCAATCTCAACCAAAATTATGTATACATGTCAAAATAAATCATTTCTATATCTTTTTTCTTTCTTTATTTTTCCACAAATGAATTCAAAAGTTAAACCTGAACTTAACTTCCTCATGAAGTTCTTGATCATGAATTCAAGCTATGACTTCTCCTTTTGATCAACCAATAACCAAAACCTCCAACAAGAATCAAAATAATAAAACCATCAAAAACTCCTACTACTACAAATATCCATCTTTTCACATTATGCTTCTCATCATATCTACCACTTCCCTTTGGAACTTTAACCATATAACTAAATCCTGTTCCTTCATCTACCTGTTTGAGACCAAGGACTAGTCTATAAAGATAACATTCGGCCGCGGCCGCGCTCGCGTTCCTAATATACAAAGCAGCAGCACATTTACAGTCCTGTAAGCATAAATCAGAGCACGTTCCACGGCTAACATTGATGATTTCAGTAACACCTTTGAGCACACTATTTACATTATCAATTTCCAACATTTCTGCTTCTATACCGCCACAAAACCCTCCAGAAAATCCTTCATTACAATCAGAACTACTACCCTTTCTGTCATCATTTGTAAAAAGCTGAATGCATGAACATGTATTGGAAAATGTACATATACCATAAGGTTTACAAGAAATTGGAAGATCACATGTTCTGTTAAGTGCTTGAAATGAAGCCTCAAACTTTGATTTCTCAGATGAGTAGTAATAAAGTCCAAAATTTCCTGTTTCATTTTTCAGTGCTAAAAACTTTATTGGATGAATACTTTGAGATGGAATTTGTGCTATTTTCTTGTACTTGACATCAAAAAATAACAACCCTTTTGAACTTAGCTTAATATATGTAATACTTCTATTCATAGAAGGTTGAAATTCCCAATAAGAATATTTCAACTTACCAGAGTTCACATATAGAGCAACCTTATTGTTTTCAATTTCAAAAGAGTAGAACAAGCTTGAGTTGGTTCGCGACGATGTCAATCGAGTTGCGATGTCGAGTTGCTGGCTTCTGAGCATTACATCAGTTGGAAAGTTGAAACTTTGCCATTTTATATTGTTGAGTTCATCTAAAAGCACAAGGTTGCCTGTCTTCAGGATTTGTAATCTCTGCATCAAATGAGTCAATGCAACATACCATGTATTAGATTCTGTGCAATGCAGCTTAATTGAGTATCTATAGACAACATTAGTTACATAGATTTTCATTTATATTATGACATTTCAATCAATAAGTTGTTTTTAGCTTATCAAGATAGATTATAAAAGCAGTCTATAGTTTATATTTATTTTATCTATTAGTATAATCACTCATGAGGCTCAAACTGTTTTTATGAAAATAGTTTATGACATATTTGATAAGCTTTGATAATAGCTTATGCAAACTTCATATAACTTATAACAAGTCATCTTGACTTAATTTTACCTTTTGTTATTAGAAATTACTTATACATAAACACTTGTATAATACACACTTATACTATAAGCACTTAATTAAGCTACAGTATATCTATAATCCTATGAATCATTGATACAAACATAAACATCAACAATGACAATTATTTAAGAAAAAAAGAATAATTGCAAGAGTATAAGTCTGTGCAGTGACAATGTCAAGCCATGTAGTACGGACATGTGTCGAAGACCAATACACCTTCAACATGAAGTGTTAGTATATTTATAATCTAAGCATAATATAATACAGGTAACACTAATGGCTAATATATGGGGCTAAAGATTTTACCTTCACACCTTGTTCTGAAGTCCCAGTTTTCCATCCAACTTTTTCATTAGGACCTTTAAGCCTTAAATCACCATCCATAGTAAACTCTACCAAGCATTTCTCAGTAACATAAAACTTGGAGTAATGACCAGAATCCCAAACCTTAACATCACCAACAAAAACTCGCAATGAGCATGAATATTTCCCATTAACACCTTCAATGCTCAATGCAACTCTGAAATTTGGTTCTGTCTCATTAGTCTCCATAAAAAAACCACTTCCTATGAAACCAACATCATACTTCATAGGAACTACAACCATAAATTTGTATCCAACACCAACATCAGATTCAGAAAATGCAAAATAATTGAACAGAAGAACAAAGAAAAGGAAAGGGAAAAAAAGCTTCATTAGTAGCAACAAGTTTTGTTTTTTCTTTTTTAGAATAAATATTTGATGTATTTGAGAAATGGGTTTTGAATATTGTGGTAAGCATGATTAAAGAAACTATGTAAGACCCACCTCACACTCTCAAAAAGGTTTTTAGCTTTCATGTTGTTGTTAACTTTGGCTTAAAAAATTTGCAAATGAATCAATACACGATGTTATTCATATCAACATTTTTTTTGTTAATCATATCAACTTTTTTTTTATTCATATTAACTTTATGATGGAGTTATTAGAAATTTGAAAAATAAAAGTAACGCACCACTAAGATTGTTGAACACTGACTACTCCATGTGAGAGTTTTTTATGTGAGTAAATAAATGACATTGATGTTAGTTTTTTTATTTGAATTTTAGGTATAGCATTAATGAAATTTCTAATTTTGTAACTTTGATGTTATCGAATTTCCTTTAAAAGAATTGAGCATTTAAAAGCCCTGCCCCAAATTAATTAATTCTTAACCTTTGATTTTTGCTGTCATGAAATTTTTAAGCTGCTAATCATTGTTGTCTCATATTAAAGAAAAAGTCATATTTTTGTTTATAAAAGAAAAGTTTTATTTAAGTACATTTGTTAAGCAATTAAAAATAAAAGTTTTACATTAAAATTCATCACAACTTAGATTTTCAATGAGTTGGAATATACACTTTTCAAATTATATTTAACTAGTTTGTAACCCGTGCAGCCGCACGGAAATAATGATTTTAATAAATAAATGTTTATATTTTATATATATATATATATATATATATCAAATTTCATAAATTTTATTGACATTAAAAAAATAAGTTGACTTCAAAAAAATAATTTACAATAAAAAAATTAAAAAAAAAACTACTTTCTTATAAGCTCAATGTTATTGATAAAAAATATAATTCTAACACCACTCTTTAATCTTACTCAAATGATGATGTCTTATTTTTGAATTCTACACATAATCTTTTTTCTTTCCAAAAAACTTATTATAAAGCAATACTTTTAATTTTAAACAAATAAAAACAATAATTATTAAAAAAAAATTAAATAATTAGATTAGATGAAATAATTTTTTTTTAAATAATAGACATGGACATATATAAAATAAGTAAATTAGTAAATGTAAAGATGAGTAAGTAACCTAATAATGAATTTTTATTTTTATTATTCAAAATATGTTATTTATATGAAATACATGACATTTAAGAATTAATATAAATTTTGCTGTATCAAGTGACAAAATATATTTTTTAGTACTACTCACAGAATGAATCGATGAAATGAATTATTTTTTTTAATTCATACATAAATTTTATATTTTCTTAAATAAATTATTATTTTTCTCTTCAATATTCTGGAAATTTAATTGAATTCATGTTAAGAAGTCTAAATAAATTTTATATTTACTTAAATAAATTATTATTTTTTATTTAATATATCTGTGTGCCAACACTATTATTAGACAACCTAAAATCAAAATTATTAGCACGTGCAGCAACTATTTGTGAGAGAATTTAAAATGAGAGTTATTAAGACAAATCTGGAATAGAAATATAAATATACAAATGTACAATTTATTGACTATTTATGAGTGAATTTAAAATCGGAATTATTAAGACAAATCTTATATAAGAGGATAGAAATATACATATACAAATTTACAATTTTTTGAGACAAAATTAAGAAACATAAACAATACAAAATATATATATACATAACAAAATAGTAATCTTTTTATTGAACAAAATTTACCATTTAAGAAATTCGTGCGAACGTATACTCCAGAAAGTTGTTAGAAGCACGGACAAATACATAGTTCACCAGGAATATTAATCTCAAATCGAGAATATAAAAGCTCGCGAATGTCAGTACTATTTCCGTTGCATAAAAGTTTTGTTTGACATTGAGGAGATCAAGACAGAAACCACATTCGCACAACTCTAACAACCAAATTTCATGACTCATTTATTGGATAAAGATGAATAAGAAAGTTTTGGTAAAGAAAATTTAAAAAATGAATTGTATATACCAAGATAATATGAATGATATTTATAACGAAGACACAAGAAATGAGAGAGTATTGAAGAGAGACGGTTTACGCAGCACAGGAATTAAGAAAGAAAGTACGAGGGAATTAAAAGAATTCGTAAAGTAAAATAAATTAATTTGAAACTGTGGTCGCTAAAGTAGTGTTTAAAAAACAATTCCAAAAAGTGTCACGTCGTGGTGAGTGTAATTGAACGTATTTTGCTGTTATTCTTTTTCTTTTCTAACTGACCACTAAATTCTCAACGGTGAAACGTAAGTAGTGGTGTAGTGTATTTTATTTTTAATTAATTCTTTTATTTTTTAATTGGCCACTAACTTTTCAACTGACGCATGTACAAAGTCGTGTAACATAAATTTAATTTTATTCCAAAAAAAATATTATTTCAAACTTGATATCTTCATAACCCTCTATTTAGCTGACACGTGTCAAACTTTCTAAATTATCATCTTTGCTTTATTATATCGTATAGATAGATTTGAATTGACGGTTGCTAAAGTAGTGTTTTAAAAATAATTACCTTTCAATTGGCCACTCAATTCTCAACCGTAAAATGTGAAATGTCAGGTGGTGCATTTGATTTTATTTTTAATTTATTTTCTTATTTTTTTAATTGGTCATTCACTTCTGCATTTCTCATGTAATGGAAGTTTTATTTTTTTCTTAAAAAGAATCTTTTATTTTTAATTTATTTTTCTTATTTTTTAATTGACCATTAACTTCTCATGACACATAGAAAAAACTGTTAAGTCGTGGTGTATTGTATTTTATTTTTAATTTTTTAATTGATCATTAAATTCTCAACGGATGTATCGTGGACAAAGATCGTGATGTAACAGATGTTTTTATGCTTTTTTTTACAAAAAAAAACTTTTTATTTTTAATTCATTCCTTTTATTTTTTAATTGGCTCACGTATTATTTCTATTAATAGAAACTTGATATTTTCTTAAAACTCTAGTTTGTTGACACGTGTCAAAATTGCCAGTTTATCATGTTTGCTTTATTATAATGTATAGATTTATTAACAACTGCTCACATCTCTTTGGGGTACTTATTATTTCTTTAAAAAAAACATATTTTTATATAATTGTTATTACAGACAAATCAAGTAATTAACTTTAATAAATTTTAATTAAAGATAAATTTTAGAAGAAAACTTGAGTTTAGTTTGAATCTTGCCTGAAACAAGAGGGATAAAATAAAATAATTGTTAGTGATGATAAACTTTTTTAAACTGAATTAGTAACGGATATTGTTAAATGGGTGAATAATAGAAACAGTTTACAAAAAAAATTGACCGATTTAATTATATATATATATATATATATATATATATATATATATCAAAATTTAAAAATTATTATTATTAAATAATATGCAAATTTGAATGTCATGCAATTATTCTTCTACTAATTAAATACTGTTTTTAAAATTTAATTTAACTGATAATATCGACATGTGTATTAATTATTGTGGAATTTATAATATTTAAATACATTGTGCATTACACTAATCACTTGAACCCGCTGATGATATCTTGAGGCATTTTAATAGCCAATTTAAGTTTATTAGAATTAGACAATTGGTAAAAAAAATTAACTCTTAACATAAAGTATAAATTTATTTCTTGTATTAGTTTCTTAAAAGTAACATTTATTGAGGAACAAATGGTCTGATGAGAGTTGGAGATGCTCGTAACAAAGAAAAATTGAAGATGCTATAGTTAGCATACATAGACTCTAACTATCCTTATAAACTCTATCATACAAAAAGAAATTGTAGCAGTATTGTATTGTCCTAATTTATCTTCCATATGTGTATACTAAAAAATTATTTTCTTTAAAAGATACAGGGTAAAAATAATTAAATAATTAGACCAAAGATAAATTATTTGACTCAATATTAAATTAAAACTATTTCAATATTAAAAATTATTTAATATTGAGTCTAATTAATAAAACTATTTCAATATTGAGATATTGAGTTTAATTAATAAAACTATTAAAAATATTCAATTATTGAGTCTAATTAATAAAACTATTTCAATATTAATAAGATAAATTATTTAACTCAATTATTTAACCAAAACTAATCATTTAAGTTTCGACTAAAGATTAAATTATTTGAGAAAATTTAAATTTATATTGAAATAGTTGTATATTAATTAAACTTTACTTACTTATGTATTGTATTTATATATCTTTTTTTAAAATTAAAATATTAAAATATATATATATATATTATTCAAATATAAATAAAAATATATAATAAAATTAATATATTTAATTTAAAAATAAATTAATTTATTTTAATTTATTCTAATTTATTTTAATTTATTTTGATTATATGTGATATAGAAGAGAGTAGTGAAAAAAGGCTTTTGTACTGAATATTTAACTAAATTAAAGTCATATACATTATGTTATTGAAATACTGGTAGATGATGATTTATGTGGGGTTGAGTTTTGAAAGTGCGTTATATTTAAGGGGTTGAATTGACTTTGAGCGTGGGTGACCGAGATCTCACGTGGGACCCTCTCCATCAAATTCTGTTTGATTCAATTGAGTGCCATTCTTAGTGGGCATACAAATTGCAAAGTGTCTTATGAGGTTTTTGAGTGGTGGGTTTAACAAAAAAAACTGTATCTTGTCGTGCATACATGACACGTGGACATGACTCTCTCGTGACACGTGTACCATTGCTCCTGCTGATGCTTCTCTTACGGTTGTGTGACATGTTAAGGTTCCATCTTCCAATTTCCAAACCTCCATGTGATGTGGTGATGTCAATGTTCTATTGCAATGCTTATGTCCTCTTTTCGATACTATTCTTGGATTGGATGAAACGACTTGCTACTATGTTTACTTTGTGAAAAAATTGGCTCATCCCATGCTATATGAATTATCATCTTTGAACTTCAAGGGAGATAATCCTATAAAATAATACATTTGTCTTTAAAAATCGGCTAAATTACAATCGTAGTCCCTTAACTTAATTTCAGGTAACGTTTTAGTTTTTTATCTTTTTTTTTTTTCGACTTGGTCCTTTATTTTAATTTTAAGTGACAATTTGATATTTTATGTTTTAAAATTTCAACAATGATGTCATTTTTTATACAAAAATTCAAAAAAAAATTCAATCAAAACTCATAAATTTAATTATATTCTTCAATATAATACAAATTTCATCAATTTTGTAACGCAAATCTTCAAATAAACTCATATTTTCATACTTTATTTGATATTTTTAGGAATAAATGACTAAATCGGGAAAAAAAAGATAAGGGACTAAAACGTTACCTGAAATTAAGTTAAAGTAATTTAACCTTAAATATAATATTTTATTAATTAAATTACTCGAGAATTAAGAAAATTAATAGAAATATCAAATTTGTTGGTAATTTATATTTTTTTTATAATTTTATATTTTTTAAATTTTAAGAGAGAAACAATAGGAATTTGTTTATTTTGTGAAAACGTCTTTTTGTTTTCATTTCTTAAAATTTATGTCAATTTGACTCATTAATAAGAAGATATTTTTTAAATGAACAATTGTTTATATTTCTAAAAACAGTAAATATATAAAAATAAAAATAAAAATAATTTTTATTATTTTTAAAATACATCTTCGTTAACTAACATTTAATTTTATTTTTATAATAATAATTTATTTTAAAAGTTTTTCATCAAAACTAAACTTTTATTAAAATGATTATATATTTTAGGACGAATGTAATAATCCCTTGTATAAAATTTGAAATATTGATTCAACTAATATTATAGATTTATCTATATGTCAAAATCTCCCCAATACAATAAATTTCTCATATAAGGCATTTATCTATTTTATATGTTCAAATCTGTCAAAAATCATGAAAATATCACTAAAAGTTATCACATAAATAGTAAAAGAGTCTTTTAAACTCTATTAGAAATGGTCAGTTTTTTCGTATAAATAGAGAAATATCTATTAAACTAGAGAGAGAGTAGTCATTATAAAGTTGGATTAAGTCAATAGTACATGGATAAAAAGTTTATACTAAAAGTCTAAGTTTATCACACTTAAAGAAAGTTCATAATATTTCTTACTTAAAAATATCTTTTATTTTTACTTTAAACTTTGGGATACACAATATTTAAAACGACCCAAAATTTACAACTATACGTCTATTTCTACTTCATGAAGAAGGTACACACACCCATGTTACCTTTTTCGAACTTCCCCTCCAATTTAAATAGAATGGGATGGAACAACTTTTCTCCATCTTATCCTTAAAATATATAAACAATAGATAGAACGATGAGATTCTTCTGTTCCACTCTATACCTCTACATCTCATTCCACTCTCCATTATATATCCAAATAACATAAATTATTAGCAATATAAAAGAACTACACTTTTCAATTTTTATATCTCAACATGTCAAGATGTGTAGCTAAGTGTCCTACAAACATGCGGTTAATCTAAGTGGTAAGGAATTCCAACATTTTAATTAAGTGGTTATCATTTAAACTTTAACTCTTTTATATGAATTTTTTTTTGGTAATTTTAATTTTTAAAATTAATAATAGTGTCTTATTATAATTTAAATATTTATATTTTTGTCAAATAAAGTATTATATTTATAATAAAAATAATAGAAACCGTTATCATAGAGAGTCAAACCATGAACATAAAATTTATAAAAGTTTTCGTTACTACTAAATCACTTTACAATTTGAAATAGTTAGCAAAACATTCATTATATACACTATATATTATAGATAAATAATATTGTATGTAAATCTACTTTTATCAGATAAGAAAATTTAAGAATGGTCGTAATTTTCCATCTCTAAGAAGATTTTTCTCAAATTTGAAGAGTAAAATTAATTGTTTTAGATGTTCAACAAATTTCGTGAAGTAGATTAAAAAAAATGCTATAAATTATAACAAAACTACCGTGATCAAACAGATTTTATAGTTTATAAGTTCATAAACTAGTTATAAACTAATTGATTTATCTTGCTAAACATACCATAAATTTTTTAATTGTCATAAATTCAAAATGAAAGAAGCGAAAATATGAACTTAAAAATCAAATTTCGAACTAATTTTTTATAGAGAAATTTTTTACAATGTTGTAAACATGTTTGAAAAAAAAAAATCATTTAAAAAATATATGTCGACATTTCAATATAGACTAAAATTACTTGCATAATAATTTTATAGGGACTAAAAAATGTTAATTTTTTTTACATGGACTTAAAATAAAATTTTAAATTTTAAAGGGACTAAAATTTACTTGACCTTAATTTTTTTTTAATAAGAAAATGTTATAAATGAAACGTTAGTTTCTCATATTTGAACATCAAGCCTCTTTATTATTATTTTTTGAGTGTCTTTTAATTCCCCAACCAAACTATCAATGTAAGACTATGATTGACAACTTAATTCCTTCAAATTCCACTATCTAAAGGAACCAATAATTGAATCTGAACCAAATCCAAAGCAAGTGAAACTCTTGTTTTAGGCCTCACAAAATAAGTATTTGTTAGTGGTATTTCTTTCCTCATCCCTAATATTTTAAAATACACAAAATATACATTTAAATTAATCAATTCCAACGTGTAAAATATTTCTGAATTAGTCATTTTAAGAAAAATAGAGCCTTTTGAGAAGACTCTAGGTGATATAAAAAATAAAATAAAAAATAAAATAACTTTTCATTTACTAGTTAGAAAAAAGCATCTAATCTAAGTTTTTGAATCCATACATTATAAGGCCTGCATGCATGGTGTCGTGAAAGATACAAAAATAAGAAATAAAAATGTACTCATATGGCCAATGGGCCAGTTGTTGAGTGAACTCACTATTCATTCTTGTTTTTTTTTTCAAAAAAACCTAGAAAAATTTCCCTTGTACCCCTACACTTTGCCTTGTACCCCCAAAAAAATTCGAAAATGCCAAAACTACCCTCAATTTTTTTTTTGCTATTTCAAAGAAAGTAAATGTAAATATTTTTTTCACCATTTTGTCATAAACTCAGCCGTAAAACAGAATTCCAGTAAGTTGCAGTTTTCCGGTAACTACCGGAATACTTGAAAGAAGATTTCTGGTACAGAGTAAAGTACCGGAAATGTTAAAACTGAGTTTTCCGGTACAGAGTATAGTACCGGAAATGTTAAAACTGACTTTTCCGGTACATAAGGGAAAAGTTGTGTACCGGAAATCTTGGTTGGCAAGTATTCCAAATATATTTTTGTGATTAATTATAATTATTTTATTTCAGATATTTGATTCAAGGGATACTGTTGTGAAATGGGCAAAAGAAATTGGTATAAAAAATAAAGTTACCGTTATTATCAGAAGATCAGATATAGAGACGGGTGAGAAAGGACGGAGAAATAAATTAATATTAGGTTGTGACAAAGGGGGAAAATACAAGTGTGCTGCTAGTTCTATTCGAAGTTCAACAAAAAAATGTGATTGTCCTTTCAAGCTTAGATCAAAACCATTAAAAGATGGTTCAGGATGGATAGTTAAAGTAATTTGTGGAATTCACAACCATGAATTACCTGATACTTTGGAGGGGCATGCATATGTTGGGCGCTTAAATGAAGAAGATAGAAAGCATGTTCATGAATTAACAAAATATAATGTTGCACCAAGACACATATTACTCTCATTGCAAGACCGATATAAGAGTAATGTTACTAAGATCTCACAAATATATAAACAGAGAAGTATCGTTCGATTGCGCGTGAGAGGTAATAGAACAGAGATGCAACATTTATTCAAGTTAATTGAAGATGCAAAATATGTGTGCTGGAATAGAAAGCGCGAAGACTCCGATGTTATGAGATATATTTTTTGGGCGCATCCAGATTCAGTGAAGTTGTTGAATTTGTTTCCGATTGTGTTGATTATGGACAGTACCTACAAAACCAATAAATACAGAATGCCATTACTTGAAATTGTTGGTATGACATCAACAGAGAAAACATTTGTAGTTGGATTTGCTTATTTGGAATGTGAGCGGGAAGAAAACTTTTGTTGGGCATTAGAGAGACTAAAAGATTTGTTTGTTACACAAAATAAATTCCCTCAAGTAATTGTGACAGACAGAGATCTTGCGTTAATGAATGCAGTTGGCATTGTGTTTCCACATGCTGTTAATTTACTTTGTCGATTTCATATCGAAAAAAATGTTGGAGCAAAATGCAAGCAATATGTCTTAAAGGATAGACAAGAGTCAATATTGAATATGTGGAAAGACATTATGTATTGTAGTAATGAAAAAGAGTATATGATGCGCTTGCATATGTTTGAACAATCATGTGTTGATACTAAAGTGTTTGTTGATTATGTCAAAGAAACTTGGTTGACTCCACATAAGGAAAGATTTGTTGAAGCATGGACAAATATAGTGATGCATTTGGGGAACACAACGACTAACAGGTATTTAATATAATTTTATTATATATTGTTGAATTGTATTATATTTTCTAATGTATCTGTAAAAAAAATTTACAGGGTTGAGTCAGCTCACTGGAAACTGAAGTTAATGTTAGAAAATAGCATGGGTGATTTGTGTAAATGTTGGGAGGCTATGAACAACATGATAAGGTTACAACATAAAAGAATCAGAGCCTCGTTTCAAAAAAGTTTTTATGATGAAGAGCATGAGCACAGAAATCCATTTTATCAGAGATTGAATACATTTGTATCAACAGAAGCTCAAAGACGTATTGCTGAAGAATACGACAAAGTTGAGTGGGTGGGTACTGACAAATCTATATGTGGGTGTTCTCTGAGAAGGACATACGGATTACCTTGTGCTTGTGAATTGGGACAATATAAATTAATGGGTGAACCAATTCCTCTAGATTCTGTGCATATTCAATGGAGAAAATTAAACATGGAATGTGAACTCACTCAAGACACAGAAGATGGATCAGAGTTGGATATGTCTACTGAGATGAATGCCTTATGGAAACGCTTTCGATCACTTGATGTTATTGGGAAACGAGTGTTGAAGAGTAAAGTGCGTGAACTTGCTTTTCCAAGTACAAGTTCAATATGTCCACCACCTGAAAAAGTCAAAACCAAAGGAAGAGTGAAGAAGAGTAAGGGTATGAAGCCAGATGGATATGATGTATATCGAGACCCTTCTTACTTTGAGCATGTTAATGCAACATATGGTGAAGATATTGGTTCCCAACCCTCTCAATCAAAGAAGAGACAAGCCTCTCAATCAAAGAAACACCCCTCTCAGTCATCTCATTCTTCAAAAAATTTGTTATTGACACAATTTCCTGATATTATTCAGCCATACATTGATGACATATTTGACGTGGCAGCTGATGGAAATTGTGGTTTTCGCGCTATTGCATTATTGCTTGGTTTCGGTGAAGAGTGTTGGTCTTTGGTCCGCAAGAGATTGGATCAAGAGATTGTTTCTCATGTAACTCCATATGATAGATTGTTCACAGGACGCATTAAAGAAGTAAGAGATTCGTTGATGATATCCGGCTTAGGTGTTCAACCCATGGATAAATGGTTGTCCATGCCTGATATGGGTTACGTGATAGCGACAACATATAATATTATTCTTGTCACGTTCGGTCTGACATTTTCAATGACTTTCTTTCCTATGAGGGGTTCACATTCCGGATCGACAAAAAATGATCGCATTTGTTGTATTGGTTTTGTTAATGGAAATCACTGGGTTCCGGTAATTATTTTCTTATACTTTTTTAAATTTTATTCTGATAATTTTGTCTTATATTTTGTTAATTTATTTAATTTTTGCAGTTAAAGATGAAAGATGGATTTCCAATGCCAGACATTGCACCAGGTTGGAAGCAATATCGTACCAATGAAGCAACTTCTTGGGCAATAGCATACACAGGCCGTCTACAACACTGGGGGTATTTATTAGGCCGGTTGTCACGTGTTACCCAAAATCCACCTACGGAACCCGTAGAGGCAATGTCTTTAGATGAACCTTAATGTTTTAAAATTGATACAA
>NC_021162.2:58954863-58966595 GCF_000331145.2 Cicer arietinum | reverse complement strand
ATTAATAAAGTAACCGACATTACAATAATTAATAAAATAACTATTCAGAGACGGGTGAGTCTAACATAACAATAATTAATAAAGTAACCGACATTACAATAATTAATAAAATAACTAACATAAAGTGTTCATAAAATAACCGACATAATAATAGTTCATCAAAAGTGTTCATAAAATAACCTACATAACAACAGTTACAAAAGTGTTACTACTAACTAGTGCGACTACGTGATAAATACAAAGCTTTATAAAAGTGCCTATACAACTCATCATCTGGACTAGCTTGATGTTCACTCAACCCCTGCTGTATAAGATCACCGATCTGCTGTAGGATAGGTGGCGGCTGTGAACTAGAAGCATCTGCACTGGTGGGCGGTACACTATAACGTGGGACCTGAGGTACACCATCTGGTCGCACCAGCAGTGGATGAGACACCTGATAGAACCACTCCAAATATCCATCTTCACACTCAGATGGATATGTAGCTGGACGAAGCTTGGGAAATAGCTCTGTCACTGGCGTCACATATCCCAACCATTCCACATCTACATCAAATAATCTAGCAGGATCTGGAAGTGGCGGTGAAGGAATATACTGGATATATCCGAATTGTCTCAAACACCTCTCTGGTAGATATTTCGCTACAGTGCTGCATAATCGAATGTGACCAGTATAAAGTGTGATATCATCAAAAGGAATGACACCCCTGTGATTCTCCCATGGTCTCCATATAACATCTGCAGGTGTCAATGCATCAATAATACTTCTGTATTCGTGGACCTTATGCTTGCCTTGCTTATAGCACCATCTATTCATTCGGGCAAAACATTCCACGTCAGCACCCTGATCACCTCTATTACAAATATTCGGAAAATATTCGTAAATCCAGCACTGTTACAAATAAAAATATTAAATAATTAATACTAACAATTAAATACAACATAAATAAATTAAATAAATAATTAACAATTAATACTAAAATATAATTGATACCTGAAGCAACGTCATGTATCCACCTAGCTGTTTGGTGTCATAATAGCAGGCATCTGAGAGGTAGTCATAAAGCACCACTAGTGCAGCAGTACCCCATGCATATCTATCTATACCATCTAAATATCTGAATAAAGGGAGGTACTTCGCATCAACTAGAGTATGACTCTTATCAGCGAAAATAGTACTCCCGACTAAATTCAACAGATATGCCCTAGCAGCACAGTCAAACCTCTCTGCTGCACACTGCCTTCTGAACACCTCCTTCAACCAATCCAATCTATAGTGTGCACCTCTAGTCTTTCTGGTCTCCTCCCAGATCTCTTCCGTGGTCACTCCTAATAGATGGACGGCAAGATTACATGCTGTTACTCTATCTACATCGGGTGGACTGTAGAACTCACCCCTAATAGGCAATCCGAGAAGATTGGCAACATCATCCAAAGTAATCGTCATTTCACCAAATGGCATGTGAAATGACGATGTCTCAGAATGCCATCTTTCAACAAAGGCAGATATCAAGTTGTTGTCGATCATCTTCAAACTACCCCGTTGTAATGGGTTCAGACCAGACAAATTCACCCAATTCTCTATGGGTCGCGGAAGTACCGGCGGAGTAAATTGTTGCATTTTCTTCCCATGCGCAACAATTTTCAGCAATGGTCGCTCCTGTATACAAAAAAAAAATATGACATTAAAATTAAATTTAGACAACAAATAATAATTAATTTAAATATTTTTAATGTATTATAAGTAATAATTAATTTAATATACCTCGCCAAACCATAGTCTAGCTGAAACATGATAACGGTATCGTGTAAGGACATACAAATCATAAGGTCCTCCAGGATACCGTGTGAGCTCACCAGGTCCCTCAGCTCCATCATGTTCCTCCTCCATATGCTCTCCCTCATGAGCAGGTGCAGCCTCCTCCTGCTCATGTACATCCACCTGCTCGTGCACCATATGATCATGTACCACATCTTCCTCATGCACTGTAGAAGGCTCCCCCTGATCATTATGTCCCTCATCATCGTCTTCAATAATCATACGTCTTCTTCTCCTTGAAGCTGTCGGTCGAATCCTCTCTGGGGGATTCATCGGAGTCGATGTAGAAGTATCAGTGTCCCGTGTAATTCGAATGATTTTGCCGTCTCTTCCTCGTGCACCCACTGAAAAATTAAAATATTAAAAGAATTAAATCACAATAAGTTATAAAATTATAATTAATTAAATTAAAAAAAAAAAATATACGTAACTTCCGGAAAACTTGATGCTCAAGTTCTCCGGTAACTACCGGAAATATTGGCAATCAAGTTTTCCAGAACGCTTTCTGTACCGGATATGTTAAAAATAAGTTTTCCGGAACACTCTTCTGTACCGAAAAACTTCCTAAAAAGATTTTCGGTACCGGATAACTTTAAAACAACTTTTCCGGAGTACAACCTCTGTACCGGAAAACTTGTTTCTCAACTTCTCCGGAAATTTTGAAAAAAAACTTACTCTCTGTTCCGGAAATGTGAAAGTGTGGAATGGTAATTTTGTGAGGTTTTATTATTTATACGAGGGCAAAATAGTCATTTCATTCTAAATTTGGGGGTATAGGTATAATAAGGAGGGTACAAGGGAAATTTTTCAAAAACCTATAGCCTCTTTCTTTATCTTCATATGATATGCAAAAATATGTACTCCATACCCCACCCAATTATATCTCTACCCTATTTTTTAATAAAAAAATTAATTTATCTATTTTTTTAAAAAAAAAATTAAAATTTAAGTTTTTTCAAAGCACATTTATACTTTAAAAAAAATTTGTTCAAGATTTTATATGTATTTGTATTTTAAAAAAATTAAAAAAGATCCAAAATAAAATGTGTTTCAAAACACAAAAACAGAGGAATTACACAAAGTAAATTTGTACTATATCATATATTGTGTCCTTGGATTCAATTTCTTGTCATTTTAGCATAATGAAATTGATTTTTAAAATAATATATTGTTAAGAAGTATAATTAATTTTTCATTAAATTAATTTTAATTTAAAGTTGTAGTTTGAAACTCTTATGTCTATAATTTAATTATTTTTTAATTTTAAAATTTTTATTTCAATTTACTTGTACGTGAATAAATATAAACATAAATTATAATTTAATTTTTTTCAACAAAATAAATTTAAAAAATTGACTTATTGAAAAATAATTACCGCTAAACCAATCACTTGAAACTAAAATTAGAAGCATTTAGATCTAAAATTAAATTTTAATTTTCAAAATAATTAAATACAAATTGTAAATTAAAAAGTAACTCTTTATAAAGAGTTATTTTTTAATTTACAATTTGTATTTAATTATTTTGAAAATTAAAATTTAATGAACACCTTGCTGATCTTTATGTGATTTATGTTTCAGATATATATCATATATATCAATTATAATACCCCCTACGGGATAACTGCAATGTATATGAACTTTATGTGTACTTGTGTCGATATATATAAGATTAAATAGATAGAGACATGTCACATGTATTTTTTCTTATATAAATATTGCTAGCAAACAGAACAATTTACAAATGAGTAATGACACATGGACAACACTGCAGATATTGGAAGCCAATGAGTTATTAGAAGATGGCTGAGGGAAGATACACCTTCAGACACATCCAACAGTTTTGCACTCTCTTTTGTCTAGTTATGTCGATAACCTCATTTGAGAAAAACAATATGTCTCTCAATATATATATTGATAAAGTTTATACATAAAATTGAGTGATTGAATTTTTTGAATTTTTAATATTAATATATGTACAAATTACAATGGAGACTTATAATTAACCATTGAGGCGTAAAATTTATAACCGGATTGTAATTTATCAAATAAAATGCAATTTTTTACCATTTGAACTACAACTTAACTAACGACTACTAATTAAAATAAACATTTTGAGATTTTAAATTTGCCATATGTTCACGTTATGATGTGAAGAGTCATTCGAATTTTAATTAATATCTACAATGAATTAAGTGCGATAATGGTATAAGTTTTAGCCATAGAAAATATAAAAATTAACAATAATATCGGTATAAGTTTTAGCCATAGAAAATTTAAATCTATAAAAAAAATAACTATTATAAATGATAATTATTTTATTTTATTATTATACAGTATACACTCTGATATCATTATTCATAAAAATAAATATATAAATACTGAAAAGATAAAAAAACGAACATAAAAATTTTTCAACAATATTTCCAACAATTAATTACAAATAAGTAAAATCTAAATTTATCTTCAAAATTATAGAACGTGGTCAAACTAATTTCTAAATTTTATTAATTAATAAATATATAATTTGTGATATTTAATATATCCATTAAGTTAATTAAAGCTATGACATAATACATTAAAATACAATAATAATCTCCTATCACTAAAAAACTTATTTGACATGTTAAAATTATGTATTTCATGTCACTTCTATAATTGTCACCTCAGGATTCAAACATGTTAAATAAGGTTTTACCTTATTAATGTTATATGCAATTTTTGTGATACAATTACTTTCATGTTATATGCAATTTAGTATATACTGATGTGACATCTAAATGGACGGTCACATGATCGTATATGCATAGCTTAGTTTTTAGATGGAGGAGCCGTGACTCCCTTATTTTTTTATACAAATTTTATATATATCATAATAGACTGCCGACAAATATTAATTACTATTAAACAATAAATAACATTTTATATTTAATATATATTGGTGCTAATAAAATATATATATATATATATATAACATAAGTTATTGATATCATGATAAATTACTTTATTTAATAATTTAATATAAATGATAAATTTTATTAATTTAATCGTCAAATTAAAAGATCATATTGAGTGCATAATTTTACAAATTTTTATAAAATTTTAAAATTATTTATTATTTTATATATTATGTCAATTAAAAATAATTGAATTATTAAAATTCATATTTTATATAAAGTTATTAAGTATAATAATTCATCACTTAGTTATTACTAGAATCAACATGTTATCAAAATATATATATATATATATATATATATATATCTATATATATATATATATATATATATATATATATATATATATATAATATGTTTGTGATTTTAGTGTTAATTAATAGTTATACATTTAATAATATATAATCTAAAATTGAGTTTTAAAGTGGGAGGCATCTCTCTCTTATATTGGTTTCATAAAAGTTGAATTTATCACAATCTAAATTTAAAGATCGAATTATATCCTATCAAAAATAATTAGATATTTTACTATTAGACCACTCATGCCCTGCTCTTGATATTTAAGTCTAACATGATTTAATTATGAGTTTATAAATGAGAGAAATCTCTCACCATACAAATTGATTTTACAAATTGATTTTGTAAAGTTAAGTTAATCCAAAAAAAAAATTATACTTTGTCTAGTGGATAAGTGTGATTTTGAAAAAAAAAATATATCAGTGATCGTAACATATATTTCTTTATAATTTGTTTTTCTTTTTAGTTGTTGAATATTATGTATTTTTATTATTATTATTTGGAACTTTTCATTTTATTCTTTATTTGTTTTCTTCATGTTCAAGAGAGAGATAGAGATATAAAAAACACAAAAATAATTTTTACAAATCCTACATACATCCAAATAATTTGCTTGTGTGTCTATCTAACATGATGGAAAAAAAAGAGAGAATAATAAGAGATGATCCAAATCCTATTTATTTTCTCTTGAGATTTTTGTGATTTTTTTATGAATAGGAGTCAAACTTAAAAGATTTTTTGGATTAACTAATTCATGAGCTTGAAAAAAGAGATTCTTTGAAGTCTCGAGTTCGAACCCGAAATAAGACATCTAACCTAACAATATCAGTATTTGTTATGACTTCAGGACAACATGTGTTTGCACTTTAATTGATAAATAAGAATATGAAATAGCATGTATATCATAAAGACCCAAGGATTTGGATTCAAAACATGGATATTATGGTTCTATATCTCCTTTTTATTTAATTATTTTTTAATTATACTCTAAATTGAAATTTATATATTATTTTATTTTATTTTTATTTTTAGGAGATCGCATCGATCCTTACCCTATGACCACTTGAATGATTTTTTTTTTTTTTCTGCTTGAAGGAAGTTGCATATGTGAGATGCGACCATCTATAACATTTTATTTATTTTTTATTTTAACAAATGAATAATATTTAATTTTATAAAAATTATATTAATAAAATCAAATAAAATACATTTAATAAAAAAAAATACATCAAAGTTAATACGGTTTATTAATTGTGTCAAAACAAATAAGGTGTTATATTATTTTAACAACATGAAAATCTACTAGGAGGTCGGAGGGAGTTGTTATTTTTATTATTTTTTATTTATTAAATTTAAAGAAAAAATAGGAGAAAATTATTAATAAAATATAATAAAGTTATTAATTTATCTACAAAATAGAAGGTAGTTGTTAATAAGTTGTATTTTTTATTTCTATCAAGTGTATTTTGTTTGATTTTATTAATATGATTTTATTTTTTAATTACTTTTTATTTATTAAAATAAAAATAAAAGATGATAGATAATCACATATTGTAATATAAAAAAATTTATAATTGAAAAATTTAAATAAAAAAATATAGAAATAAAATATCCACATGTTCATTTAAAAGTAAAGAATGTTAGGTAACGTAAGAAATTGAAGCCTCGTCAGCAACGATGGGTTGTCAAGATAAGATCATCTGCTCTTGCAAAGAATTTATTTAATATTATTAGCTTGTTCATCATCCATTGGATCTTCATCTATTTAAAAGACACATATCTAATCTCGATATGTAGGTACTAACAACTACTTGAGTCATATTAGCTAGTACCTAGTTTGGGTAAAATAATTATGAAGATTTTACTTCCGGATTTTGGGTTCAGTGGATTTCATATATATCATTTTGTCGGATTCAATATATATATATATATATATATATATATATATATTGTTAAAAAAACAAAAAGACACGTGCATGCGTTTCATTCCATTTATATCTTGAGTTCTAATTTTTCAAAAGATAAAAAAAAAGTTATAATATATAATATAAAAATTAGTATGCTTTTGTATTATTATACATTTATTACATTAAAATTGAAAACCCTGATATAAGCTAGATTTATTGTATTAAGAATAAATAAAATTACTTAACCCCCTAATATTTTTCAATAATAATGTAAAACATTGAATGGAATAGAATTTGGCAGTAAATGAGCGATTTGTATTAGATATTTAAGTTACTTACGGAGACAAGGTAAGTACAATACTGAATTACTTAGTAGATATATTATTATTCAATATGTTATTATGGTATGAGAGAATGAATTTTTCAACTTTTTTATGGGAGAAGAAGAAAAAAGGATAAAAAAAATGAGTTTTTTTTATGTGGAATAAGTACTCTTTTTGTGAAATGTTAGAGAAAGAAAGAGAGGGAGATGAATAAATTGCTCAATAATTAAATAAATAAATAAAATTAAGTTTTAATAAAAAAATTCTCAAAAGAATTTTAAGAGAGAAAATAGTTGAATAATTATTTATATATGATGGAGGAGAATCAACTAGTTATTTGTACTTCATTTGAAGAAAGAAAGAAATAAGAGATTTGTTTTAGAAAGAATAAGTTTGAGAAGAATGTTATATCACGAAACAGAAGAATTTGGAAAATAATTGTTTCTCTGGGTATACTTTCTTTAGTAAATATGAAGCCTTTAATATTCTTATCTTTTGATTTTTTTTTTTATCATCATAATTATGAAATGATTGTAACTTGAAATTTAAAAGATAACGAGATAGAATGAATAAATTGTTCAATTCATATTTAAGTGAAAATGAAAGTGAATATAAATTGGACTGTGTACAACAAAAAGATGAATAAGTAATAATTCTTTTTTATGGGAGAAGAAGGAGAGAGAAAAAAAAAATCAAATATAAACAATTTCTTTCTGAAATTATAATAATTTGCATTCAATAAAGAAATAAAAATACGTAATAACCAATGTCTGAGTTTAAGAATTTACAGAAAAATTAAATCTTATCGATGTCTAAAATAAACTCTAAATAAAAATGGTAATAATAATGTCGAGTTTAATGGTAATAATCATATTTTTATTTATATTTTATCTTTATTGATTTTGGAAGTGCACAAGGTACTTCTATAGGTGTATATTTTTACTCTTGTAAATCTTTTTACTTATTGTACTTAAAAAATTATTTATTTAAATAAATAAATAAATAAATAATAAAATTTTAGGAGGACTAAACTTGTTTACTATTTGATAAATGTCTTGTTTTTTTCTTTTTTTTTTTTAAATTATTTATTATTTTACAACATCAACACAATATTAATTATTTTTTTTATTAATATCTATTTATTTATTGTACTTCAACTCATCAAATTTATTTACTAACTATAATTAATAAAAATATTTAAGTAAATAAAATTTATTTTATCATTCAAATCAATATAATTAATTATTTTATCTATTAAATCTCTATAATCTTTATGTATTTTCCAATTAATTTTATATTATTATTAATTAGTAATTAATATTTTTAATTATTTATAATTTTTTGTTTGTTTTATCAATATATACAAAAAAATATGTCCGTAGAAAGTCACATATTGAGGATACGATCAACTGTTATCCTAATTTTTCTACATGATCATATAAAAAAGAAGATATTTTGATATATTAATTTATAAAGTATTTTAAAAAAAATTAAAAAATGGGACAGGTATACAAAAAATCCGAAAATTATTTAAAATGCCTTTATTTTATTGATTAAAAGGTTGAAGAATCTGTTTTATCTGGAAGATTCCATCTATAATACTAAGCTACTTTGGAAATTAACATCAGAGATGCTGACTTGTTATGGCCCTTTCCAATAATGTTGTCTTCGTAATGGGTTTCAATGACTAAACAATAAAAATATAAAATATTTACATCAAAACATTCACATCGTCATTGGAATTAAGTGGTGGAAATCCTACACGGCAAACATATACAAATAAGTTCATTAGATTAAAAAAGCAATGATGCTGAAATCCATTTTGTTTTATTGATATTATAATTCTTTTTGTTTTTATTTTACATATATTCTGATTGAGGCCTATACCTGATCGTGATCTTAATTAAGACATTAATATGTTTAATATTGATAATTACTATTCTCACTCCTAACCACAGCCACAAACAACTCTTTATGTTGTTTAGTTTGCTTATTTTGTTAAGTTATCAATAATGAAAGAAAAAGTACTACTCTTGATCAAGAAAAATGCATTCTCAAAAGTATCATTCATAGACTTCTTTTCCATGAAAATAACAAAGTAACTTTTTGTTAAAAGATACTGAGAAATGGAAACTTATTAATCAAAGTGGTTCTATTGTTTGAATTGTGTCCTTATAAATAAAAAGGTTATTAAAAAGGTATAAATTACATTAATTAAAAGATTTTTTAAGATTTTTGTTTTGACTCAAGATATTTTAGATACATATCATTAATAGAGGAAGAAAAATTATGTTTCCTTGCATTTTCTTTAAAAATAAAAAAGATTATTTACATTAAAAACAAAAATTAAAAATACCATTTCTTGTTTATATTTAAGAGAAAATACAATTATTTATTGAAAAATGTTAATTTTTACGAGATTTTTTTGCAAGAAATAGAATAATCTTAAGTGACATTCTTTAATATATAATAAAACAATTGTTAATTGGTTAAATTCTTTATTTTTATGCATTATTTTCATTCTTATCCAAGTCTCTATTTTTATTTTAAAATATTTATATTTTTAAGTGGTGATGGACTTGACCCAACTCACCCAAGTATAGAAGTAAATGAGTGGCTTTGAAACACGGTCAGATACATTTTTGATCAAGGTTTACGACCAGGTACATTCTTATATATGGCCTTGCTTTATAGGTATATATTTTAATTGCACGACTGTTTGTTTGTTTGTTTTGGTGTAGTGACAAAAACAAAGGTTCCGTAGAGTGCGCATATTCATCTCTCTAAATTTGTTTCCGAGCACTATCCTTTCAGAACAAAGACATAACATAGTTTTAGGAATATAATAAGTGTATTTGGTTGATAAAAAGTGAGGTCAATAATTAACTTTAAACAATAAAGTTATCAAATGAATTAATGTTATACTATACACATATATGATTAATTATGTGTAGATATAATAATATCAACTATTAATGTAATGTTTCACTAATTTTTCTCTTTAGAAAAATCAATCCATAATACTAGAAAAAAGTTTGTTCTAAAATATACACTACACGAAAAAAATCTATTTTACATCGCTTTTTTTAAGTCATTTACAACGCTTTTTCAAAAAACTAAGCGTTGTAAAAAGATACAACAACGCTTTTTAAAATAAAAAAAAACTATAAAATAGGCAGATATATTGCGCGCTTTTTATACTCATTTTACAACGCTTTTGAAAAAAGTATTGTAAAAGGTGCATTCAATAGATGCATTATTATGCACCTATTACATCGCTTTTTCAAAAAGCGTTGTAAAAGATGCAAACAATATATGCATTATTATGCACCTATTACAACGTTTTTTTGAAAAAGTGTTGTAAAAGATGCAAATAATAGATGCATTATTATGCAGCTATTACAACGCTTTTTTGAAAAAGCGTTGTAAAAGGTGCATTCTTATTTTAGTTTTATTAAAAAATGCTGTAAATGAAATTTTTAAAAAACGTTTTTTGGTTTTTTATGGCATTTTTTTAGAAAGCGTTGTTTTTAATTTTTTTTCCAAAATCATTTTCATCAAGAATCAGTTCACACAATCATTTCACAATCAGTATACAACAACAAAACTATATAACTTTATAATTTTACATATTTACACAATCAGTTTACAACATATTCATATACATATTCACATATTGACAACATCACATAACTATATACATATTCATATAACTACATATTCACAACTTTTCAAATGTAACTATTCATATACATATAACTATCAGAACTACACATAACAAAACTACCATATATTCATATAACTATCCCTTGCAGCATGCCATTTCCCAACAAATCAAATAATTTTCATTTCAATCACATACTGACACCAGTCTTCCTTTATTTCAATTAGATCTCTTTCAGAGTATGTTGGACTGGAATTGTCAAAGTACTGTGCGATATAAAATTGAACATAAATAAGTTAGAATCAAATATATACATAGTTTATATATGAAAATCAAATAATGAAAATACCGTACCGTTTCTGGGATTATAGTTTGATTCATATCAACAATCTCCTTCATGAATCGCAATATATAGTACCCACAATCGATCTTATTAGTTTGACGAGAGCACTATAAAATAAAACATATAAGTCAATAAATATTTGTGTATTGAATGTAAATGAAATTTTAACGGCATATATTTCAAACCTTTATTGGAATCCATATGATGTTATTTGACTTTTGCTTCGACACTGTAGCACCTCTTTGAGCTCGAAAAACTTGTAAAGCACTATCGAATAAATAAATGTGATTATTATAGCATTAACAAACACATTACGTATATATATATATATATATATGTAAGAAATAAATGAAATTACTTACGTGTCAAACATAGTCTTTATATCGGAGTGATTGTTGTAATTGTCGTGCAAGGGATCTAAAT
>NC_021162.2:58948522-58954416 GCF_000331145.2 Cicer arietinum | reverse complement strand
TTTACACAACTAATAAATTAAGATCTCATAAATTAAAAAAGATATAAATAAAGAATATATAATTACGTATCCTGAATTATATGGTGCAAGGAACAACTTTTCCTTCTCTCTATTTCCTAATAGGATATCTACAATGTATTTCTTTACATTCACTGAATCGAGTTTAAACATCGAAAGCTTATGCGGAGACAAGAATGAAAATCTATTTGACAATTTGCGCGTGCACACCAACTTCTCATACAAAAACCTTCAATGAAAATTTCAAATTAGATTAATTACCAATAAATTAAATTAATTACCAATAAATGCAATTAAAAGTAATTTTTACCTAATGTATAAGCTGATGACAGTAGCATTCAGCTCCTTATGGTTGAGAAGTTCGTATATGTGCTCTTTTTTAAGTAGTTCTTCATACTCATCTCTGAATATAGCTTTATCCATGCTTATGATGCGTGAATCGTTGTTGCTGCCCCAATTCGTTTTTACCTGTATGTCAAGAAACGACCCCTATCGAGCAAGGCATGACTGACTTATTTTAGGAGCAGGAGCAACAACTGATTTTCCCCGATCCAGTTTTTGAGCAGCAACTTTGGCAGCTTTATTACCCTCCAGCTTTTGAAGTTTGCCAACTTTATTATCCTCCAATTTTTGAAGTTTGTCGACTTTATTTTTACCACGAACATCCAGTTGTGGTGCGGCAACTGGTTTATTCTGGCAGCTGGTTTGCTGTGCGGGGTGGTTTATTGGATTTAATCTGAAAAAATGAGGTTAATTAGTTTTTTAGTTTATTGAATCTGAAAAAATGACAAACCTTATAGAATAAATGTGACAAACCTTTTCCGGCGATGTGACTGACTCGTTTCTGGGAATCTTCTTATCATTCCCTTTAGACTTTGTCTGAATCTAAATAAATGTAAAATTAAAGTTAACAGCGGAAAAAAACTAGCAATTAAATATAATCAATCATAATCATATATCGTGCAATTAAATATACATATCAATTAATTAAACATACCTTATCAAGGGCAACAAAAAGTCATACCACGTAACTACCAATTGCTTCTCCCAAATACATCATATCTGCATTGTTGTCTGGTATAGGCAACGATGCATTTGGTTACAAAGCAACAACTGATGATACTTTGAAATGGCCCGCATGGATCGGTGTGTTGTGCAATACTTCTCCCAAAGTATTGTACAATGTTCCTTTTCCAACCTTGCGATGAGTAAGGGAGGATAAGTACAACACACAAGGAGTGACACCCTAAATCAATGGTTAATACATAAGTATATGAAACAATTAGGTTGAATGAATTTCTTATTTTATTTAGTAATTAATTACCTCGGGAAGACTTTTGAGACCAATATTGCACTCGCGTTTTCACTCTCCATTTGTATTTCATGTTGGAGCTGATCCAAAAGTTGCTTGTCTTTATTCGTCTTCACCAAGAGTGCCACTTGCTCTGATAGGAATTTGAGCTTCTCTAATACTTCCTCATTAGATGGATTTTGGCGTTTCTCTTGTGAAAAATAGCTTTCAGGAGTTACGCCAAATCATTTCCCCTCACGCAACCGGAATATTCAGGAACATTAAACACTTTACCGAGAATGTCCCTGCAACTAGCTTTGTTGTCCTCTTGACTTTCCGAACTTTGTTCGAGATTCTCCTAAAATATACGTAGGATTAAAAAGATAAGTTCAATATGATTTTTAAAATACAATATTAAAAAATATTAAAGTGATAGTATACTTACACAAAGTTCTATTACTTTTTGAACATTTTCGTTATCAACCACTCCATCTTTATTTACACGAGCTTCCTTCCACAAGATATGACGACCCAACGGTTGATCGGATTGAGTGTCTTGTAGCTATTCGTTAAGATCATAAACAAAATATTAGTTAGAATCTATAGTTTATAATGTACCACATTATATAAAAGTGATGTTTAATTACTTACAAGTTTTTGCTCTAGACGTGCATATCCCATACAAGATTTTTTGTATGGGTGCGTTGGATTTTTTGCCCTCTGGTGATTTGCCTTACTTATATTCTATATAAAAAAAATAACAATCGTGTAAAAATTTAAAATACGCTATGAATATGAATAATAAAACACAAATGTTAATAAATTAATCGCTTACCACAAACGCGTGGTCTGAACGTTTTGCTACAAATGCGCTCCATTCTTCATTTGATATATAATGTTTATATTTTTTTGGAGCTTTAGCATTCATATTTCTTTCACGATCTTTTAGATAGCAATTTGAGAGGTGAGATCTAAAACCCCGGTGTATTTTCCCAGCAACTGTCAACATGTAAGCCTTTCTCACCTCGTCAACAGCAAAAGCAGTCTGCAAACGAAATAAAGATATAGTTTGAGTAAAGTATTTCAATGGAAAAAATTATAAGTAACAAAAAAGTGGATCAAAAAAGCTACTTGTATAGCAGTCCACATTATATCTTTCGCATCCTTCAACGCCTTATCTCTCCAATCGTCAATTGTGATGGAGATATTCTAACGAACAACAGCCCCAATATAACTTACAAACATGGAACTGTTGGGGTCAATTGGCTGACCACTCTCATTTCATCCAACCTAATAAACACATATAGTAAGTACATGCTTTCAAAAAAGATAAAAAATAAAGAGCAAACAAAGTATAGTATACCTCAAATTTTATGTCACTACTCCTTGCTTTTATGACATTTTGCATGATGGTTGCACCACGTTTGACTTTATTTTCATAAGTCTTAGGATTGAAACCTTCCTCATTTTGATGATCTAAATTCTTGTTGGTATCTATTTATCTACAACAAGTTCAACATGCAGTAGTCTAAGTACATAGCAGTATAAGTTCAACATGCATTTCAGTGACAACAAAAAATTAATAAATACAATACCTGAATAGTGAGAAGAAATATGTAGGGTTCGTAGGAGAAGGAACACCGAGAATACGCAGAAATACGAACGGTTCGTAGGACAGAGTATGGTTCGCATAAATACATAATGAGGGTTACGTATTTCAATGAGAAGAGATGATTCGCAGGAATAATAACACAAATGAAGATGGTTAGCAATGAAGATGATAGTGGCAATATGGTTCGTAGGGATAATAACACAGATGATAGGGTTCGCAATGAGAAGAACAATGAAGAGGAGGAGGACACTAGCGTAGTGAAGTTTACGTAATGTAGATGAAATTGAAGCGGTTTTCAGTTATATATAAAACTCTATTACACCGCTTTTTCGAAAGAGCGCTATAAAAAACCTCCTAATTTTATTTTTTTAAACCCTATTTCAGCGCATTTTTAGAAGCCTTTTACAGCACTTGGACAAACGCTTTAAAAGACCTTTTTGTTTCTTATGTAACAGAGTTGTATTTTTAAAAGCCTTTTACAACGCTTGTTGGAAAAGCGCTGTAAAAGACCTCCTTATTTTATTTTTAAAAGTCTTTTACATTGCTTTAGCAACAAACACATTAAAAGACCTCTTTGTTTTCTTATGTAATAGGGCTGTTTTTTTAAATGCCTTATACAACGCTTATTGCCAAAGCAATGTAAAAGACCTCCTTATTTTATTATTAAAAGCCTTTTACAACGCTTTGGCAACAAACGCTTTAAAAGACCCTTTTAACTTGATATAAAACAAAGCTTGGTGACCTCTTTATTTTTTTAAAGGCTTTTATATCGCTTATGGACAAAAGCGTTGTAAAATTACAAGTTTATATTCAGTTCAGTTCAAGTAAAATACCTATATTTGGATTTTTTTTTTCCAAATAATTATTTAACTACCTATATATATATGTCAATGCTAAATTACATGATCAGCTCATATTGGGATGATCAATTCAAGTTCAAGATAAATTCCCAGTACTCAAACAAAGCTTTTTCAAGTTCAATATAAGCCGAAAATCAGTTATGACAAGTCAAACATACACTTAAATTACATGAACTTAGTATCAAATACAGTTCAAGCTAAATACTAAAATGCTCAATTCTGGCAGATCAAACAATTAAATTACATGAACTCAGTTCAGATTACATGGCTTATATAAAACAATTAAACACATTAAGATGTCATTCTTCTTTTCCTGGAGGGATTCACATTTGTTTGTCCATTAACGATATGAAACGATGGATTAATCCAAATTCCCTCATCATGATCATCTCTAAGATATAAACCATCATCAGTTGAATCAATTTCATGTGGTTGTGATGTTGCAAATAAAAGATCCTTACCAACATCTTCATCATTATTGTTATCACTTATTTTATTGGTCGATAGGACAACATGCCATTTATCATCAGCAGGATCAGTGACATAAAACACTTGTTGAGCTTGCGACGCTAAAATAAAATGTTCATCTTTGTATCCCACCCTAAAATCGACAAGCAAGAACCCTGACTCATCAATCCGAATGCCATTATTATTATCAACCCACTTGCAACCAAATATGGGAACACGAAACATTGTGTAGTCTAACTCCCATATGCGCTCGATAACCCCAAAATATGATAGATTTGCATATATTGGGTTTTTGTCTTTTGCACTTGAGACATGCATCGCTTCAGCTACGAGAGTGACTCTGCTATTTTGCATAGTGGTTTGATCATCTTGTTCTTTGGTATAAAATGGGTAGCCGTTAATTACATAATCGGTGTATGAAAAGACATGTAAACTCGGACCATTTGCTAGCCACCTCAATCTCTGTGAAAATGATTCGGGGATCAAACTTTGACTTTATGTGATTATTTAACCATGTTATAAAACTTCGATTGTGCTCTCAAGTTATCCAATTTTGATTCTTATTCATGTTCAAACTAGATAACTGATTCATGTGTATTGTAACATACGGTTGAACCTTATCATCATTGTGCAGAACAAACAATTGTGTCTGCTCCCATTATGTCCTTGATATAGTCATTAGTCTATTTCCAATTATCTCTTCTCCTGATATTCTTCCCGAATGATGAAACATGGGAAGCCCTATGGATTCAACATTGGACAGATATTCAGTACAAAATTCAGCAGCTTCTTCGTCAATGTACCGTTTAGCAATACAACCTTCTGGTCGACTTCTACTTTTTACGTACCCTTTTACTATTTTCATATATTTTACGTACCTCTTGTGATGGTGAACGTTCTTGTGAAGGAGCAGTTGGAGAACGTTCTTGTTCTGGAGAAATTGGTTTTTGACTGTTTTTTAGGTTTTGTTTTGGGGCAAGCGTTCTTTCTTTTTGAGGATTTGGGAGATTTTTTCGAGCAAGAAACTGAGCAATAGTGATTGTGTTTTTGGTTTTCATGGGTTTAGATGGAGGTTTTGGTTGAGAGAGTGGTTCTTTTTGGTTTGGAGAAGGAGAAACAATGTCATTTAACGATCTCCGTTTTTGATGAGGAGGAGTTGCGTGTGAAGGTTCAGAAGAGAAAGCCGATTTTGAGGGTGTCGAAGGGTTAGTAGTCGTTGGTGGATTTTGTGGTGGAGGAGTTGGTACTGTAGGCATCGGGTGTCTTTGTGGTTCAGATTGTGTTGGAGATTTTTCTACCGGAGGACACGATTCAGAAGAGTCATCACTCTCAGAGTCTGAAATGATAAAGTAGTAAGGTTTACGGTTCATGGACTTTGATGTTCCAATGCCAGACTGGACGCGCATGGAGCGGCGTGGAGGGGTGATTCTGGTGCGAAGATGGGGAGGCACTTGAGCGTAGTTTGGTGTAGGTCGAGTGTATAGTGGTGGAAGAAAGGTGGACAGAGGCAAGAGATTTAGAACTTCTTGACTGTTTTGAGGAGATGGAGAGGCGGAAGATGAGTGTGGTGGTGAAGGGCGAGGTGGTGGAGAGGGAGAACGCTCTCTGGATTGGTATGAGGACGATGAAGAGGGTGGTGTACAGA
>NC_021162.2:58934005-58943611 GCF_000331145.2 Cicer arietinum | reverse complement strand
AAAAAACATCACAATGCGATTTATCGGATATTATTATTTGTAAAGACAATTTACTAATTGTAGAAAATGTTCGCTCAAAAATAGAATAACTCAAGTTTTTCCTAGCAGAAGGACCCCGCCTCCGCATTTCTATTAAAAATCAACGATGAGAAATAAATAAACTTAAAAATTGTATCACAACGGTTTTATCACTACAAACATTATTATTATTATTTTATTAAAGTACCCCTTTTTCCCACGCGCGTGCGCCAAGCAAACGTCATTCATGCAACCCTTCAAGATCGTTAGTACCTAAATGTTGGTGTAAGGGGTCAGTTCATCCCACGGCAAAATTAGACCAAATAATAAGTTAACAACCATAAAATATAAATATAAAATCTTTTTGTAATAAAAGATTTAGAGAAAATGATTTTTATAATTCATAAGGTGTACCAAAAATTATAAAATATATCTAAACAACAAGTAGTAACTCACCTTAGAATAAATAATTATATAAAAATAATAATGGCAATAAAATGTATGCAAATTATGCATGTCCTAAACATACATGATCCGGATATAGCCAGCCACTAAGGCGTCCATCCAGAAGTCACCCATACCAATGGGGAAAATTTAACCAGCCACTAAGGCGTCCACAAAGATGCATATGGTATGTCATGACAATGATAATGATGTTCGAAAATGTACAAATCGCTAGCCACTTAGGCAACCACAAAGAAAAATCATACACAAATAACCAGCCACTTAGGCAACCACAAAGAAAACTATTCATTAATGCATTCAAAAATCAATTTCCTCATATTGGTAAATGAAAAATAAACTTTTCATCAATTTCATCAAAACACGTATATTGTTCATAAAAGTCAAGTTTTAAAATTTAAATACTCAAGAATCAAGGATTAAAATTAAATACATCATAATAAACATGTTAATGACTACATCATTATAAAAATTATAACTTTATAAGTAAGTACTCTAAAACATGTATGGCATTGAACGTTTTCACAACAAACATATTGATGAAGGTATGGTAATAAAATATAATTCTATAATTAATTTCATCAAAATAGAGATATTACTCAAAAGAAACAATCAAAGCATGATAGTTAATTTCTTTACGACGAAAATAAAATCGACATTTTTCTTTTAATACATCCAGACATCATATCAATATCTTACGAATCGCTAATTTAATATCTAACCTAACTCTGCATGGGGAAAAGCCCTTACCTTGGACGCTTTCCTTCCACGTACCACTATATAGTCCTCGAAAGTCTCACCAAGGTGAATAAAAGTTTATAGCTCCGATCAAAAAGCTAGGGAATGTAAGGATGGTTGTTTGAGTAGCTTAGAAATTTTTTGAGATAAATGTAGTGTTGGTAATGCGTGTGAGTGATTATGACTTATTTTCCTCTACTGTAAGTTTAATCGTGTCCTAAGAAGGAGAGGTGTATGTGACTAATAAAGGAGGCATAAAGCTGATCAGAGAGAATGAATAATTCTCTTCATTGAGTTTAATTGCACACATGAATAAGGAATTAAATTGGAATAATGCCATTCAATGACCAACCGTTAAGAATTAATTGGCATTCATGTATTTATTCTTGCTAGTTACACATTTGAATGGACACAATATAAATTAAATTTTATAAAATATGGTTATAAAAATAGTAGTGTGAGTGATTAAATTTGACTTAGTCAAAATTGGCTTGGTCATTGTTCACTCTAAGACAAATATTTCTACGAGTTTTAATTAGTCAATAATAAAAATCCCAATAATAAATTATTTAATATGAAAATACTTTATCAAATAATTAAACATTCAAAGAATAATTATCTTACTATCGTCACACTAAATTAATAAAAGGATAAACAAAACTAATGATTTTAAATTAATTAATAAAAAAAAGGGTGTTACAATACTTACCCCCTTAAAATAGTTTCGTCCTCGAAACTAAGAGGTCTCTAAAAGGTATGGGTAAAGCTCTCTTATCTTCTCTTCCAACTCCCAAGTAGCATCCCCAGTTGTCTGGTTCCAAATCACCTTAACCAATGGAATTTCCTTTCCCCTCAAATGTTTGGTAGTTCTGTCGGCGATGCTTATCGGTGGGACCTCGAAAGTAAAATTCTCCTTCAATTGAATATCATCTGGCGCAATAATATGGGATGGATCTGCAATGTACTTCCTCAATTGTGATACATGGAACACATCATGTAAATTAGCTAAATTCGGTGGTAAAGCAATTTGATACGCCACTGGACCTACACGTCGAAGAATTTGGTATGGTCCAATAAACTTTGGAGTAAGCTTTTAAGACTTCAATGCCCTACCAACTCCAGTAGTAGGCATCACTCTCAAGAATACACGTTCATCCTCCAGAAACTCCAAGGGTCTCCTATGTCGATCAACATAACTCTTTTGCCTGCTCTGTGCTGTTCTCATCCGCTCTTGGATCTGACGCACCTTCTATGTAGTCTGTTGCACCAGCTCTGACCCTACAATTAAGTTTTCGCCATCCTGATACCAATACAAGGGAGTTTGACACTTGCGCCCATACAAAGCCTCGTATGGGGCCATACCGATGCTTGCATGATAGCTATTATTATAGTTAAATTCAACAAGAGGCAATAGATCATCCCAACTTCCTCTGTTATCTAATGTACAAGCTCTTAGCAAATCCTCTAATGTCTGAATAGTCCTTTCAGTTTGACCATCGGTTTGAGGGTGGTAGGCGGAACTCAATCTCAATTTAGTACCCAATGCCTCATGCAATGCTCCCCACAAACGAGAAGTGAACTTTGGATCTCTATCAAACACAATGCTAGATGGTATCCCGTGTAATCTAACAATTTTCGCAACGTAAATCTCTACAAGCTTTGATACATTGTAAGTAGTCCTTACAGGTATGAAATGTGTAGATTTAGTGAGCCTGTCAATAATCACCCAAATGGAGTCAAATTTCTTCTGAGTCTTAGGTAATGTCACCACAAAGTCCATAAATATGCTATCCCATTTCCACATTGGTACATCTAATGACTGCAACAATCCAACAGGTTTTTGGTGTTCGACCTTAGCCTTTTGGCAAGTCAAGCAAGACGCCACATATTCCGCCACTTGTTTCTTCATTCCTGGCCACCAAAATCTTTGCTTCAAGTCTTTATACATCTTTGTAGTACCAGGGTGAATACTCAGTTTGCTCTTGTGGGCCTCATCCAAAATGGTTTTTCTCAATTCTGCATTATCCGGCACACAAATACGTTTATTACACCACAAAATGTTATCTTGACCCATTTCAAATTCGGGAGCCTTGCCGGTCTCAACCAATTTTCGTTTCCCCTGAATAGCCTCATCGGTCACTTTAAGGGCTTTATCTCATTCATTAATTTATTGTCTACAACGATCATTCCACATTGTACTTTTCCCGACAAAGAATCCATATTAAGATTTGTCGCGACCTAAAATTTCGAGTTTTCATCGAATTCAATGGAGTCGCCACCAAAATTTATTTTAAAATAGGGAAAATATTGGAAAACCCTAAAAAATGTAAAAATGGTCTTTGAAACCAGATTTTGAGTTTGGGAGTCGATTATGCGTAGGGAAGGTATTAGCACCCTACGACATCCGTTAAAATACGGTTACCTTCAATTAATTGTGCAAAATTATATCAACTTAAATATATATTTATAAAATGTTTTTATAAATGTGATTTTTTGAGATAAAAGTGTGTTAAATATAGTAGAACAAAAAAAGAAAGTTTTTATTAGCGTGCTTGACAAGAGTGTAATCCTTGCTCCTACGTATCTCCCGGTGCGATGGAGAAATCAAAGCTACGTAGTTCTTGGTAAAAAATGTGAATGCGTTGATTGCTTTTAAATAAATTGTATTTTGTTACTTAAAAAAATTAATTTTGACGAACATAAAAAAAACTTGTTTGATTAAAAAAACTTGTTTAAGACGATCGAATTGTACAACTCGTGTCTCAAAACTCAAGGAGTAAAAAAAATATGTCACATCTAATTTTAATCATTTTAAGGAATTTTTTATTTTTAAATTGAGTTTTAAAACCAATAAAATGTTTAACTTGTGTCTTAACAACTCCAAAATTAAAATAAACACATCTAATTAATTAAATTTAAAAAAAGTTTGATTTTAGATCTATTTATTTATAAAAACAAATTTTAGAGCTACTAAAATATATAATTTGTATTATGTAACTCCGGGATTAAAAAATGTTATTTTTAGTTAACTTTTTAATAATTTTTAATTTTTAATTGGTTTATAATTTATAATTTATTAATTTATTTATGAAGATGAGATTTAGAACCACCAAATTGTCACAACTTGTGTTCTAATAACTCAAAGATTAAAAAGATGTTTGATTTAGATAATTATCTTAAAATATGAGTTTTAAGACGATCGAGTTGTACAACTCGTGTCTCAAAACTCAAAGAGTAAAAAAACACATGTTACATCTAGTTTAATACTCTTAAGAAATTTTATTATTTAAAATTAAATTTCAAAGTAAAAAAAAACAACTTATATTAATATCTCCAAAAAAAAAATGTCATATCTAAAAAAAATAAAAAGAGATAAAAAAATAATAATTATTTTTTATATTAGAAATTGATTAAATATTCAAGCATGTATATTTTAAAATAAAAGGCAATGATCAAACTAAAAAAAAGGTTAGACCACAAAAAAACGTAAATGGGCTGCAAATAACCGTGGCCCAATACCTTCAGAAAACTGATTTGTAAAACAAACCCTAAATTGAAACAAGGCATAGGCAAAAACCAGAGTGGCGGCTAGGGCAATGAGGGTTGCAAATCAAAAGTTTCAAAAGAGAAAAACAGAGCCATGTTTCCACGCGAACTTCATCATCAAGACCGTGAATAAGAACGGCGTTGGAATGAGGCCGCTGGATTAGGTCGTCGAGGAAGAAGGGGAGTCAGACGAACGGAGTGACCAGGAAACACAGTCGACATTCCGGCGACGACAACGGCGTTCAAGGTTTGAGTTTTTTAATCCTATTATCTCTAACATTTTTTATACTCAGATCAATAATAATAAACAATTTTCATCTTTTATTCATAACTCAAACTCAACAGATTGATTAGAAAAATGAAAAAATGAATAAACGAAAATACCTCTTAATCCTTCTATTTGTTCCTCTGTTTCTGTATGTTTGAATAGTGGCAAAATTTAATCTCTGCTTCAGTGTATTTTTTTTACAAATTTCTCTCCCAAAAAGAAAATTTACTCTCTGTTTTTAAATTTCAAATTCTTTTTCTCTATTTCAAAATTCTGAACCTGTGTTTAGTGTCTTTTTTTCTTTTTTTGGTATCAAAACTTCAAACTCTATTTATAAACTAAAAATAAATTAAAGTGGTGAATTCTTCTGTTTATTAGATAAAATCAGGTTCTAGATTTTGTAGTGTTTGTTGCAAAATACAGATTTTGAGTGTAGAGGTTATAAAGGAAGGTTATACAAGTAATACCTTTATTAGTATATCTCAATCAATTAACTGGTTTTTAATATGTTTGTACTTGGAAATGCTGTAAATACAGATAATATAAAGCAAAGTTATGACAAGATGCTGGGAATGCAAATAATATAAAGGAGGGTTTGCAAAAGCTTTTGCACAAAGTCAAGCAGATAAAAGGATGTAGAATGGAAGATGAAGGTGAAGTTGAGTGTTGGCAGGGTGGAATGGATTGGTGTATTGGGTATTGATGTGTTGCCATGCCAAATCAGAAACATTGTTTTTATTGTAATTCAATTCTTTTATTTTATGTAAAATAAAGATGTTTAGATTTTTTATGATAATTGTAAAATATATTATTATTATTATTAAAATAAATTTAAATTATTTTATAGGACAAAATTGAGGTACTACAAGATTCAAGTCGCGGAAATTCTCTAACAACTCTAATCCTTTCAATGTTATGAATGACAAATGGGCTCGCTTCCTGCTCAAGGCATCAGCCACCACATTGGCTTTTCCTGGGTGATAGTGCAACGTGAACTCATAATCCTTGATGAACTTCATCCATCTCCGTTGTCGGATATTAAGCTCCTTCTGGTCAAACAAGTATTTCAACAACAATCCAACAGGTTTTTGGTGTTCAACCTTAGCCTTTTGGCAAGTCAGGCAAGACGCCACATATTCCGCCACTTGTTTCTTCATTCCTGGCCACCAAAATCTTTGCTTCAAGTCTTTATACATCTTTGTAGTACCAGGATGAATACTCAGTTTGCTCTTGTGGGCCTCATCCAAAATGGTTTTTCTCAACTCTGCATTATCCGGCACACAAATACGTTTATTACACCACAAAATGTTATCTGGACCCATTTGAAATTCGGGAGCCTTGCCGGTCTCAACCAATTTTCGTCTCCCCTGAATAGTCTCATCGGTCGCTTGAAGGGCTTTTATCTCATTCATTAGTTTATTATCTACAATGATCATTCCACATTGTACTTTTCCCGACAAAGAATCCATATTAAGATCCAAGTCGCGAAAATTCTCTAACAACTCTAATCCCTTCATTTTTATGGATGACAAATGGGCCCGCTTCCTACTCAAGGCATCAGCCACCACATTGGCTTTTCCTGGGTGATAGTGCAACGTGAACTCATAATCCTTGATGAACTCCATCCATCTTCGCTGTCGGATATTAAGCTCCTTCTGGTCGAACAAGTATTTCAAACTTTTATGGTCACTGTATACATCAAAATTGCACCCATACAGATAGTGCCTCCAAATTTTTAGTGCAAAAACTATTGCAGCCAACTCCATGTCATGCGTGGGATAATGTTTCTCATGCACCTTCAACTGTCTTGAAGCATATGCTACCACCTGTTTGTTCTGCATAAGTACACAACCCAACCCTTGTAAAGAAGCATCACAATAAACTTCATATGGTTCTTCTGGTTGTGGTAACACCAACACCGGTGATGTAGTTAGCTTCTCTTTCATCATCTGAAAACTCCTCTCACATTCCTCCGTCCATGCATAAATATGATTCTTCCTTGTGAGTTGTGTCAACGGCGCTGCAATCTTGGCAAAATCCTCAATGAATCTTCTATAATATCCAGCCAAGCCCAGGAAACTTCTAATCTCTGTGACGGTCTGTGGTTGTTTCCATGCCACCACAACCTCTACTTTAGTTAGGTCGACAACAATACCTTCCTTTGAAATGACATGTCCCAAGAACTTCACCTCCTCCAACCAGAATTCACATTTCCCCAAATTAGCATACAATCTCTTGTCCTTCAAGACTTGCAAAACTTGACGTAGGTGAACTTCATGTTCCTCTAGGCTCTTAGAATAAATCAATATGTCATCCATGAAGACCACTACAAATTTGTCTAAGAAGGGGTGAAATATACGATTCATGTAGTCCACGAAAATAGCTGGTGCATTGGTGACACCAAAAGGCATCACCAAATACTCAAAGTGTCCATAGCGAGTTCTGAATGCAGTTTTAGGAATGTCTTCTTCCTTCACCCAAATCTGATGATACCCCGACTTCAAATCAATATTTGAAAATATCATTGCTCCTTTGAGTTGGTCCATCAAGTCATCAATGCGTGGCAATGGATACTTGTTTTTGATGGTGACTTTGTTAAGCTGACGGTAATCGACACAGAGTCTAGACTTTCCATCATTCTTCTTCACTAGGAGTATCGGTGCTCCCCAAGGTGAGACACTCGGTCGTATGAACTGTTTAGATAAAAGGTCCTCCAACTGATTTTTCAACTCTGAAAATTCCAACGGATACATTCTATATGGTGCAATAGATATAGGTCCTGTACCCGGAGTCACATCAATTGAGAATTCAATATCACGAACTGGGGGCAATCCTGGTACATCCGGCGGAAATACCTCTGGAAAATCTTCGACCACAAGTATCCCATCTACCTCCACCTCTAGCTTCGTACTGACTGAGTTGAGGGAAACACACTTCTGAACTCCCCCTTTCAAAGAGAAGTTCAATTTATTGGTATCGAGGAATCGAGAAACACCTGGGTCTGGGAATATCACAGACTTACGAGCACAATCCAATAGAACATAATGGCTTGACAACCAATCCATTCCAAGGATCACTCCCACATGCTTGAGGGGAATACAAATCAAATCAACATTGAATCTCACATCAAACACAATTAACGGACATTGCAAGCAAGCCGTATTACATTTCACCGATTCGGTAGAAGGTAGGGTAACCACCAAATCAAACGGCAAAGTAGTAACAGTAAGTTGGAGCGAATCCACCCAATCCAATGAAATGAATGAGTGTGTTGCCCCCGAATCATAAATTACATTAAGTGATTTTCCCGCAATTAAACACTCACATTGGATAAGTTCAGAGGAAGATGGGGTTTCATCTCCATTGATGTGGTAGACACACGTCCCTTGGCAGTAGGGCGTACAACATTGTCGTTGATATTGTTGCGGTTGACAGCTCTATCGTCCTTCCGTTCAGGGCATTCATTTGCAAAATGGTCTGGTTTTTGACAAATGTAACAAACCCTTGGTCTGATTGGACACTCAGATATCTTGTGTCCTTCTCTGTTGCAGCGAAAACACTTAACAGGGTACGCTTGGTTCTGACCTGGAATTTTTGGCCCTTGACCTTCCCCGTTTTGAGGTCGAGGTTGATCTCTAGCATTCCCCAGTGGTCAGGCATATGGCTTGTGTTGTTGATGCTGCTTGCCCCTATTATGTTGGTCGTTATGCCCCTGTTTTCAAATATTAACATTTAGAGGCAATTATTAACATTTAGAGACCAAACTTATGACTCTCATGATATGGATGGATTTAAATCTCTACCTGAGGTCTGATGGGGCCACCTATAGCACCCTTATTCAGGCGGCTCTGTTTCATTTGCTCCACTTTCTTGCATTTCTCCACTAGCACTTGATATTGGTGTATCTCCAAGGGACCCACTAACTCCTTAATCTCATACCTAAGCCTGCTTTCAAACCTCTCACACATGTATTCTTCATCTATCTGATTTAGGAAATAGAGGAAGTGCTTTGCTAGGGACTCGAACTTTGCCGCATATTCCGCTATTATGAGATTCCCTTGATACAACTTCAGAAATTGGGCCTCCTTCTCAGCCCTAGCACTTTTCGGGAAGTATTTTTCTAGGAACTTATTCTTGAAAGCCTCCCAAGTTAGCTCTTCATGATTTGTCTCCATCATTTTCTTCGCACCTCGCCACCAGTATTCAGCTTCACCAATCATCAAATAGGTCGCATACTCTACTTTCGCATTGTCAGAGCAGTGTAAGATCTTGAAGATCTTCTCTATTTCTTGCAGCCAAAGATCAGCCTTGTCGGGGTCATGTTCCCCTTTGAATTTAGGCGGATCTTGTCGACGAAATTCATTCAATGCTCTTGCTGCACTGGCTAATTCATCCCTCTGATCCCTCTGTGCATCTCGTTGAGCCTGGATCGCAGCTTGTTGGGCCATTGCTGCGGCCATAACATTCATGGCTTGGATTGCTTCAGTCATGTCGTTTCTTCCTTGGGGAACCGATCGGTTTGTGCGACGAGCCATAACGCTTCCTAAAATTATCTAATTAGTAAAATATTATAA
>NC_021162.2:58895755-58933728 GCF_000331145.2 Cicer arietinum | reverse complement strand
GATCACATGATGAAAGCTCACCAGTTACTTTGTGATTTAGCTTGAAATAATTTTAAATCGTGGTAATAAACTCATAATTCACAATATCATACAATCATAAATGTTTATTGCTTGATTAAAATTATTTCTAATCATAGGATCAAGAATTTAAAACATATTTTTCATCATAATTATTAAAAGAAATTAGACATTTAAATTCACATAATTGAGATTTAAGTCATTAATGACATAAAATAGTTAGGAAATCAAACCCTTAGTATAAAAGAAGTAGAGAGTTTAAAATTAATAAAATAAAACAATCATACGATGAACAAGTAAAAATCATAAAGATTATAAAATGTAACAACTTAAATAAAATATAAAAGACAATGCCAATAAAAGCATGCAAGTAGTTATAGAGATTTCAGGTTTGAAAAATTTAAATAACACTATTAAACCCAATATTTAAAACATATATTTAATGAAAAAAATCATGGAGGTTATACAATTGATGACACATAATAGAAATTTAAGTAAAATTTAATAATTAGAAAACCAATCAATTAACATATTTAATTGCACTTAATAAGAATTTAAGTAATTTTTAAAAATTCAAATTCAAGAAGGTTACACAATTTCAAGAAGGTTACAAAATTAATGACACATAATAGAAATTTAAATAATTAGTAAAACTCAAATAATTAGAAAATTATACAATTAACATGAATAACATATCACAAGAAAAAACATGCGACATACACGAAGCGTCCCATCCCACCAATGTCCGAGAATTAGTACTTTGATACCACAATGTAACGTCCCGGATTTAGATCCAAGACATTACTTAAAATATTTATTTTCTTTCAAAAACGGCTTAATTTAATTTTTTTTTTTTAAAAGTAGTCCATCACATGATCAATAAAATTTCTCTAGTAAATAGTTTTATTTCATTTTAAGAAATAACACAATGCAATTTATGGGATATTATTATTTTTATAAAGACAATTTACTAATTGTAGAAAATGTTCACTTAAAAATGGAATAATTCAAGTTTTTCATAGCAGAAGGACCCCGCTTCCGCATTTCTATTTAAAATCGACGATGAAAAATAAATAAACTTAAAAATTATATTACAACGATCTTATCACTACAAGCATTATTATTATTTTATTAAAGTACTCCTTTTTCCCACGCGCGTGCGCAAAGCAAACGTCATTCATGCAACTCTTCGAGATCGTTAGTACCTAAATGTTGGTGTAAGGGGTCAGTTCATCCCACGACAAAATTAGACAAAATAATAAGTTAACAACCATAAAATATAAATATAAAATCTTTTTGTAATAAAAGATTTAGAGAAATTGATTTTTATGATTCATAAGGTGTATAAAAAATTATAGAATATATCTAAACAACAAGTAGTAACTCACCTTAGAACAAATAATTATATAAAAATAAAAATAACAATAAAATGTATGCAAATTATGCATGTCCTAAACATACATGATCCGGATATAGCCAGCCACTAAGGCGTCCACACAGAAGTCACCCATACCAATGGGGAAAATTAAACCAGCCACTAAGGCGTCCACAAAGATGCATATGGTATGTCATGACAATGATAATGATGTTTGAAATGTACAAATCACTAGCCACTTAGGCAACCACAAAGAAAAATCATAACACAAATAACCAGCCACTTAGGCAACCACAAAGAAAACTATTCATTAATGCATTCAATAATCAATTTTCTCATATTGTTAAAATGAAAAATATAAAATTCTCATCAATTTCATCAAGACACATATATTGTTCATAAAAGTCAAGTTTTAAAATCTTAAATATTCAAGAGTCAAAAATTTAAAATTAAATACATCATAATAAACATGTTAATAATCATATCATTTTACAAATTATAACTTTATAATTAAGTACTCTAAAACATGTATGACATTGAACGTTTTCACAACAAACATATTGATGAAGATATGATAAGAATTAATTGGCATTCATGTATTTATTCTTGCTAGTTATACATTTGAATGGACACAATATAAACTAAATATTATAAAATATAGTTATAAAAATAGTAGTGTGGGTGATTCAATTTTGACTTAGTCAAAATTGACTTGGTCATTGTTCACTCTAAAACAAATATTTCTACGAATTTTACTTAGTCAATAATAAAAATCCAAATAATAAATTATTTAACATGAAAATATTTTATCAAATAATTAAACATCCAAAGAATAATTATCTTACTATCGTCACACTAAATTAATAAAAGGATAAACAAAACTAAAGATTTTAAATTAATTAATTAAAAAAAAGGGTGTTACAAACTTCGTGTAGAAATTTACATAAAACACTTTTTTCCTTTCTAGATAGAGTATGAGCGGCTAGAGGTAGATATGAGCGATTTCCTTTCTTTACGGGACCCAATTCATTTCTTATTCCCATATCGACCAAGTTCAATCTTGCATTGATGCCATCTTTAGACTTTCTTGAAACATTTAGTAACGTATCAATAACAGTATCAAATACATTTTTTTCAATATGCATCACATCGAGGAAATGTCTTATATACAATGACTTCCAATATGACAATTCAAAGAAAATTGACTTTTTCTTCCACCCAGTTTTGACCAGCTCTCCCGCAAAAGGTTTGCCAAATTTATTGGTCAAACCTTGTACTTTTTCAATTATTTGATATCTAGTCGGTGCTAATGGAGCTTTACCTTCCTCTGATTTCCCATTGAATGCATTTCTCTACCCACAATACTGATGACTATAAGGTAAAAATCTACAATGTCCAAGAAATACATTCTTCTTACAATGTTTCAACCGCATCCAACTTTTACTCTCTTCATATATATGACATGCACACTGACCTTTAATGCTATATCCTGATAAATTACCATATGCTGGAAAATCATTAATTGTGCCGAACAACATAGCCCTCAAATTGAAACATTCTTTCTTATACCCATCATAAACTTCCACATCTATCTCCCACATATTTTTTAAATCTTCAATTAAAGGAGTCAAGTATACGTCGATATCATTCCCCAGTTGTTTGGGTCCAGGAATTAACAGAGACAACATCATAAACTTACGCTTCATACATAACCATGGAAGTAGGTTATAAATCAACAAAATCACAGGCCACGTGCTGTGTGAGATGCTTTGAAGACCATGTGGATTCATTCCATCAGTAGAAAGTGCAAGTTGTAGATTTCTTGACTCTATCCTGAATTCAAGATACTCGTGATCAATTTTTTGCCCATTATGGAGAACCTACAGGGTGTCGAAACTTTCCATCTCTAATTCTTTCATCTGCATGCCATGTCAACTGTTTTGAATCTTCTTCACTGCGATACACACGCCTAAATATTGGTATTATAGGAAAATACCACACGACTTTTGATGGAGTAGATTATTTCTTCTTATATCGAGAGACATTGCATTTCAGACACGCCTTTAGTAATTCATATTCGTTTCGAAATAAAATGCAATCGTTAGGACACGCATGAATCCTTTCGTAACTCATGCCAATAGAGCACAAAATTCGTTTAGCCTTGTAGGTTCAACTGGGAAGTTCATTATCATCTGCCAACATATCTTTTAAGAGTGTTAATAATTCTGTGAAGCTTTAGACCATCTATTACTCGCTTTTAAGTTGTACAACTTTAATATCACTGACAGTCTTGTGAATTTAGTACAACCATTATATAATGGTTTCTCTGCATCACTCAACAAACTCTCAAACATTTTAGGACAATCCCGAAGATCTTCTTCAACTGCTTTTGCAATCTCCTCAACTCGGTCCGGCTCATATGTATCTGTGTCGAAATTAGTTGAAGCATATGCCGAACCATTTTCAAAATTAATGTTTCCTTTTTTTTTTCTCACCATGTCTTATCCAACATGTATAGCTTTGATCAATTCCATGCCATACTAAATGTCCTTCCAATTCATCTTCTCTAATGCGTTTTCCAAAACAACATTTTAAACAAAGACAAACAACTCTATTTGGATCTTTTGCATTCTTCATTGCAAACTCAACAAACTCCTTCACTCCATTTTCATACTCTTTTGAGAATCGATTGACAGACATCCATTTCTGGTCCATATTATATGACCTATATAAATGCAATTACATAAATAATAAGCTACTGATAACATTATACCAATATATAGTACACATATCTAATATTGGAAAATATAAATCAAGGTCTAAGTCTGATTTCAAAACATAACAGGTCAACAAATTTCAAAAAAGAATAGATTTTATATGATTTATTATGTAACAATTTATTAGTTTTAGTGACAACAACAAACTAATAAATACAGTACCTGAGACAACGTATCAATTTTTTTATAAAGGAGGAGCAGTAGATGGCCGCACAGTACGTAGAGGAGAGGAGGGTTCCTAGAGTAGAGGATATGAGGGTTCGTAAATTTGTTTTAAATTTGTTTTTATTTATTTAAAGTGAATGATTTTACAGCGCTTGTGTAATAAGCGCTCTAATAGGTCCTTTAATTATGTGAAAACGCAAGATTTTTACAGCGCTTATCAAAAAAGCGCTTTAAAAGCTATGTAATATAAGGTGGGAGCGCTATATTTTACAACGCTTATGTTTAAAGCGCTCCAAAAGTGCTGTATAACATTATGTGAGGGCGCTTCAATTTACAGTGCTTTTGAGAAAGCGCTGTAAAAGCCTTGTAAACATTATGTGTAAGCGTTGTGTGACCCTATATGACCCTACAACAACGTTTTTTCCACAACACTTGTCAAAAAAGCGATGTTGTAGCCTCTGTTATTTTTACGTGTATTATACAACAACGCTTATATTTATTAAGCGATATAAAAGACGCGCTATAAAATGTCATTTTTTGTGTAGTGTATAAGTCATCATTCTTAAATTACTAGCTGGATATTTATTATTCCTCTATTCCCAATTATAAATCCCTTTAGCAATTTTGCAAAATTACAAAATGTAGTTAATTATATATAAAAAAATTATGAATTACTTTACAAATTTATCATTTATTTATGGTATGAGAAAAAAATTAATGTAAAAGTTTAATTATCATACATTGTTAATGTAAAATGTTTTATATTGTCAGTCATTACAACTATTCATGAATATGATTTTAGATTTAGTTATAACATAAATAAAACATCTATAATAATTTAATGATTGTGATTAACGAACACGATTTATATATGAATTAAATCTTTAATATAACCAGAAAAAAATATTAGATAAACAGTTAGTTTAATAACATTTTTTCTTTATCATTTATTAGTAAGTTATATGCAGTTTTATATTTGGTATAGTTAATTAAACTTGTTAAGGGATATTAGAAGTTATTCACAATATATAAAATATCTCATTTATAATACTTGTTCAATCAAGAGATTATTTTCAATTATTCTATTTTACTATTTTTTTTCTCAAATTTTTGGTGAAAAAGTTTTAACCAATTAAAACTTCAATAAATTATTTCTAGTACATTTTTTATTTTCTTTTATGATTCTTGAAATTTTCTATAAAATTTTTAGATGGCTCCGACATATTTTTCCAACCACTTTCTTTAGTCGTCATAAGCAATGTATTTCCTTCAAGAAGCAAGAACTATATAGTTTCCAATATCACAATGAACGAAGAGGAAGAATATGAGTGAGAAAGATAAACAATAGTGAAACAATAAAAACACCTGAAGTAATGGATGCATACAAAAAGGTGGAAAATACATCAAAATCATTTTTCAAAGTCAAAAGTTAAATCTTCATAAAAAAAATCAACTAAAAGTATTTAAGCTCCAATACACCTAAAGAACAAAAGTTGTTGTGGAGAAAAAATACTTAACCTAATTCTCTATATTTATAATAACTCTGTACTTTATTTTTCTTCCTACAATTTGATGTCGGACTTAGATGAGCGACACTTTGGTACAATATATCCTTATTTTATCTAAAGTCTCACATTTCTTCACTTTGTCATTAACTTCATTCTTAAAGAGTAAGATATCATTTTCATAACTAACCACATTTGTAGAAGGAGTACTCCTTAATGTCTTTGTCTTCTCATTTTGGACATTTAAATTGTACATGACCAAACTCTTCACAATGACATTTGAAAGTACTCATGTCTCTACTATATTGATCACCATATTTCTTTTCTTACTCACCTTTAGTTATATCCATTTGATTGGCTTCAAAAGATTTATCAATATCCATCAATTGTTGACTCCCCTTTGAAGATCTCACTATTTTCATCTAGTTAAAATGTATTATTTCCTACTAACATTGATTTCGAGAGTTGTTTATATGATTTTGGTAGTAAAGTTAACAAAAGTAATGATTGCTCTTCATCTTTGATATTTATGATGCATTCATAACTATCAACATTCGTTCATTGAACTTATTAATATGATCAAACACATTACCATCATTTTTCAATTTTAACGAGTACAAACTCATTTTCATAATCAATCAATTGGTTAATGTGGTTGACAAAAACTTGGGCTTCAACAAATCACATAATTTCTTTGGAGAAGTTTCTTTCAACACAATCACTTTAATTTGTGGAAAAAGTATCAATCAAATTTTTGTGCTCATTAATGCCTTTTTGTGTACCGTACTCTATTTTGAATCTTTCAACTCACTTGGTTTATCTATTTCTAAAGCACAATGGAGACCATGTTGGACTAAATAGTGTTGGATTGTCCATTACCATAACAAGAAATTCATCCTCCCATCAAACAAAGAAAAATCCAACTTCAATATAGTCATAACTCATATCTTTAAAAAACACCAATAAGATGATCTCTCTTAAAGCAAATGGCACAATACGCTACAATGATATATTATCTTCTTTCCATGCTCGGATAGTTGCTTAAATGTCAGCTGATAGAAAAATCTCCGCACAAGTGAAAATACACTTTCACAAAAAACAAGAAAGAAATAAAACAATTCACAAAATTTAATGTGGTTCTACACTTCATACCTACACCACACTCTTACAACAAAATATTTTATTACTCAACTTGCAATTTTTACAAGGACAAAATTGCAAACTCTCAATTTATTTACATGAAAAAAATGTAAACCCTCTCAAACACAACTTTTACAAGGAAAAAATTGCAAATACTCTCTAAGACACACAAACCTAAGCTCCAATACATGAAAAGAACTAGATTTGTTTTGGTGAAAAAAATTTAAACTAATTCTTTATATTTATAATAATTCTTTTTTTTTCTTCCATTATTCAATGTAAGACTTGAATGAGTATATACTTTGCGCAACATCACGATCTTTGCATAAAATTTTCAATAAGTTTTCCTATTTTCTCTTTCTTAGGAAAACATATAAAATCCAATAAGTTGTTAGGATGAGAGACATATGTGTTTGATATTTTGCTTGGTATTTTAAAGTGTATTTATTGTTTAAATCTGTTTTTATTTTTATTAAAAATACAATTAATTTTAATATTAGTAGATGAAAAACATTTAATGTCATGTTATTTTAGCAAAAAATTTCCAAAAATAACACATTAAATGAGTTTCTTTGGTCTTTGGGATTTATATATATATAGTATATAGAAATAGATGGAGTATGAACATGTTAATTAGCTCAAAAGACACAAATGCCTTAGAAATATGACATATATTTCCAAGCACAAGGACCTAAGAAGAGAAAAGGCGTACATTGTAATGACAAGATTCTTCAATCCAAAAAATCTAACAATTTGAATTTGTAAGTTATATTATTGGTTAAATACCACCCGTGGTCCCTTAATTTAATTTTAACATTTTAGTCTTTTATCTTTTTTTTTTTTTGATTTAGTCATTTATTTTAATTTTAAGTGACAATTTAATATTTTATGTTTTAAAATGTCAACAATATTATCCTTATTTTTTGCAAAAATTCAAAAAATTCATAAAAAATTTCAAACAAAACTCATAAAACTAATTATCATCCTCAATATAATGTAATTTCATCAAATTTATAACTTAAATATTTAAATAGACTCATATTTTCATTTCCAACAACATCAAATAAAGAATGACAACTATGAGTTTATTTGAAGATTTGAGTTACGAATTTGATTAAATTTGTTTTATATTACAAAATATAAATAATTTTATGGATTTTGTTTAAAAATTTTGATGAATTTTTGTAAAAAAAAAGGATAACATTGTTGACGTTTTAAAACATAAAAGATCAAATTGTCACTTAAAATTAAAATAAAAGACCAAATCGAAAAAAAAAAATAAAGGACTAAAACGTTAACTGAAATTAAGTTAAGGGGTCACAAGTGATATTTAGTCTATATTATTTTATTTTCATCTATTAATTGAGTTTGTAAGTTGTATTTTTTTATATATATATTTTCAATAAATTTTATATGTTTTTAATGTTTTTGACTAAACAAACTTTTGTTTAGATAGAATGGTAAAGAAACACACAACTCTAAGATAAAAAAAATTGAATAACCTAAATTTGTAAGTTATATTTTTTTTTTTATCTATTAACTGAGTTTGTAAGTTGTATTCTTTTATATATTTTCAGTAAATTTCATATATTTCTAATGCTTCCGACTAAACAAACTTTTTTTTAGATGGAATGAGACAACTGTGAAATTTCATATTTAAATTTACATATAATATCCAAAATGTGTTTGTATTATTCAGTCATTCTAATATTAATGATGTGTGGATTATTATTTTTTAATTAAATTTAAAATAATGTTATCTATTCTATTAAAAAAATAAACATTTTATATATTTAATTATGAACGAAAAACGGTAAAAGTAACCCACACAATTGAACCTAAGTTTGTCCTAATTTAAACATAACAAAACTCATTCTCCGGTCCAAATAAAAAAGCAAAGTGTACAGAATATAAGTATACTAATTAATGATTCGAATACAAAAACAATACATATATAGCCTTTTCTATTTTTATTTTTTAAATTCTGTTAAATTGTTTTTAATAAAAAAAAAAGAGACTTTTAAAGTAAATAATTATTCATATTTTTTAAAATAATTTGAATGTCAAAAAATTATTTTTATTATTTCTATAAACATATCTTCATTAACTATTATATCATCTTATTTCTTTAATAATAATTCACTTCAAAAATATTTTGTTATATAAAATCAACAGATATTTAAAAAAAATAAAAACTTATCATATTTTCAAAAAATAAACAGTGACTTAATTAATTTTAACACATCTAATTTTTGCACCTTGAGTAGACATATCTGCAAACATTACAATTCATGGGATTTCCTCCTACACCAAAATTGGAAAAGGACAAACAACTACTCCTTTGATATTTTTAATTTATGAATATTCAATTGTGATCATTAAAAGTTTCTAAACAAATATTAACAAATTTAGCGATGTTGTTGTTATAACTATGGAGATGGCCGGTTAGCAACTCTTTTCTAGCCCAACTCAAAATTCGTAGGACTGTTGCAAATCGTGCACCCACTAATGCTCGTCACTGATACAAATGCTCAGTTACTCTATTTTGAGGAAATGAATAATACGCTTGCATATGTAATGTTCTTTGTTAGTTTTAGCCACATGCTCGTACACTTTTAGGGATGAGAATAGGTCATATTAGATAAGACTTTGAAAGACTTAGTCTGGTTTATGATTTATTTTTTAGGTTTAAGTCTGGTCTACGGTTAGGCTTTTTTTGTTTGAACTTTTTTAAAAGTCTGGTCTGATCTTGAAGCATATTTAAAAGTCTTATTTATATTAAAATATTTAAATGTTCTACTAATACCACATGATACTCCACATACCAATATCAATATCTACATATCAATTTTTTATTGACTAATAAAACGGTTACCGAATATATAATTGTTATCGAATATGGAACGGTTACTGAAATATGAAATGATTACTAATTGATCGATTAATTGATACAATTTAAAATAGGAAACAATATTATTAATATAATAATAAAAAAATAATATTAATAAATAATAAAATATATATAAGTCGGCATATCAGGCATAATAGACTTTTTTATAAGCTTAAGCTGACCTCTTTAAAAACACCATGAGCCTAATCTTTTTTATTAAATAGGCCATATCAAACTATAAGTAGGCCATGACATAGCCTGACTGAGGGTCTAACCTATTCTCATTCCTAATCACGTTTCTAAATAATACTCTTTCTGACATGATTCCAGAGCTTCGTCATACTCTAAATAATACTCTTTTATGATTATGCACGGTTAATATAAACTACTTTGATATAGACAATTTTTAAAAATAATCTATTTTTAATTAAAAAGAAATTAAAATGATCCTTAGTGGTAAAATAGAATTGCTTTTATCATTAAATTTTGACTTATTAACTTATCAAAATTTATTCTCACTTGTAAACAAATAGAAATGATTATAATTTTTGATAGGTTTCTTCTCATTTACCATTCCCGAATACATTGTCTATTTTTACCGCAGTAAATTCGCAGCAGGAACATTCCCGAATACATTGTCTATTTTTACCGCAGTAAATTCGTAGCAGGAATTCTCAACCAATCACATCTTTGCACGTCATTACCCCTCACCCATTCCCTATATAAACCTTCCCCGTTCTTCTCTCGTTCCTTCAAATCCTGATTCTCTCTGTTTTCTTCTATTTTCTTTCTTTCTTTCCTTTTCTCTCATCGTGCGGTTTCGGGTAGGGTCCTACATTTTTGGAACCATCACCGGAATCCTCCGCCGACAGGGAGAAATGACTGGATCATTAGTTGCAAAGTTGATCCTCCGCCGATCACCATTACCACAAAGCCGATTCATCTTGCAAAGAGGCATTTCTCAGCAGGCAGCAGAGAGGACAAAAGACGTTAGCGCAGAACCACCGGTATTGCCGGCGTTCGATTATGCTCCGCCGGCGTACACCGGTCCCTCCGGCGACGAAATCCTCGCGAAACGCAAGGAGTATCTTAGCCCTTCAATCCTCCACTTCTATAAATCTCCGGTGAGGATTCACGTATCGGATAATTAATAATTATCAACCGTCAAGAATTAACTGTATTTTAATTCGGTTAATTTTTTATAAATAAATGCAACAGTAACTAAAATTAAATAACTGAATAATGAGTTACTAATGACAACTGATTTTGCGGGATTGTGATTGTGTGTGGGAGAGTACAGCTGAACGTGGTAGAGGGGAGGAGGCAGTACCTATTCGATGAAAACGGAAGGAGGTACCTTGATGGATTTGGAGGGATTGCTACGGTGTGTTGCGGCCACGGCCATCCTGATGTAGTCGCAGCTATCGTGGAACAAACGAAACGGTTGCAGCACTCAACGGTTCTGTATCTGAACCATGCCGTTACTGATTTTGCGGAAGCCTTGGCTTCTAAACTTCCCGGCAATCTTAAGGTAAGCTTCGTTTAACGTCACCGTAATGTTAAATGTATTTAAATTTAATTTTTTTTTTACTGAAACATTATTAAATATTATTTCATTTAATTTAATATACCTATGCAAGTATAAAAAATTTCAGTTTAAATATGCAATTAGTCGTTTTAATATGTAACAAATTTAATTGTAAAATATTTTTTTTAATTTAAATCTTTACAAAAATGCAAATATTTTTGTTTTGATCCCTAGCTTAACAAGGTTGAATAATTAACGTCTTTAAATTTAAATTTTGTAAAATCTAAAAAATTTGGTTTTAATTCCCATAAAATACAATAAATTTGATTTTACTAGTTACAATATAAAAAGCTTGTTTTACTACGATTTTATGATAAATTATAACCAATGTATTATAATTATTATTTAAAAGATATAAAATAATATTATATTGCAAAAGACTAGATTATAAAAAATTATAATTAACTTAATTTTCAGTTTGTTGGAGCATACAGTTTATATACAAAGAACAAATGTTTATCTTTGATTAATTAGTTAAAATTAGTTTTTTATACATGCTAAATGACAAATGTATTATAAAAATCATGAACACACAAATGTATGTCAATAAAAAGCACAAATGTTTGTCAATAAAAAGCATAAATGTTTGTCAATAGAAAGGATGTTAAAATTAGTGTTTTTTTATATGGTCAATATAAAAATAAAAATAAAAATTAATTTTTTATATAAAGACAAAAATAATTTTTTTTCCCATTTTACACCGATCAAATTTTTATTTTTATTTTTCAGTGGCTAAAAATAAATTTTTTATTTTGCAAAGATTAAGTTTAAAGTCATTAAAACTCAACAATTAAAAAACTAATGATGTTAATTAAGCATTAGTGACTAAAACAAAAATATTTAGTGGACTTAAATTAAAAGATTTATTTTGCAAGACATTTGTTTTAATATTTTGTAAAGACTAATTGCATATTTAAACTAACTTTTTTAGTCAAGGATAATTCCAATTTAATTCTTGATTACAAACTATGTTTTTTTTTTTGGATTAAATTTTGATTTTTACGACCCTTTTCTTTGGGACCTTTTTTAATTATAATTTTATATTGTGATTGAAGTTATAAATTAAACGCAAAAAATTAAGATTACGATGGTGTTATTCAATCACAATTAAGTACATTTAATAGTAATTAAATATTTATTCTTATATTTATTAAAAACAGTAATTAAATATATTTGTTTTTCTTGATTTTACATTAAAAATATACAATAGCTAACTTATCTCAAATTATTATAATGATTTCCCATAATATTAAGGCATTAATACACGAATTTATTTTTTGCTGAATAATATAAGAATAATTTTAAAATAATGTTATTAAATATAGATATATCAATTGACCTTTTTATATTTTAAACCAACAAATTTATTTATTTATTTTTTATACTATTCATAAGAGATCCATTAAAACACAGTAATAGAGATTTAGTTTTTGTCACTTCAATTCCAAAAAAAAAAGTGATTGACTGAAACTATTATATTAATGTATCGGATATACCTAATAATGAGGTCAAATTTTATTTATATTCAAGTTAAGGAGCTAAATCATTCTATTAAAAAATGAGATTCAATTATATACTAGTAGTAGTATATTTGGAAGGCGCCACCGATCCCTTCCATTTGAAAAACATAATTGCAGAGAGTGAGCTCAGTTTTGTATTATAGCTTTAATACCAAATCATCTGTTTTTTTTTTTGTCATTAATATATAATATATACAGTACTAAACTGGAATTGGAATTAAACTTTAAGGTTTAATTTTATACAGTTAAGAAATACGCCAAATTACAGGCAAGTTTTCTCTGAACGCCGTTTTTAAAGCATTTTAAGAAATTCATCAAGCTTGTAAACGAAGTCAGTTATATTCTAGAAGATAATTTTCAGTTTGAATCTTGAGAAACTTGTTGTGCGAAAAAGAGTATCTCATTTAGTAATTATTAGTGGTTTGCAGTATTGAAATAATTGGTCTCAGGTTAATTTTTAAGAAAATATTACCAAAGAAAAAATATCACCATACTCAAATAAAAAACAAAACAAAAATACTCCCTTATTGGTACAATAAGTTCTAACCTATCAATTTTCAAATTTAATTCTTATAAAGTGAGTAATTTATTAGGTTAGAACTTATTTCGTAAGACTTAAATTATTATTTTGAATTAAACTAGTTAATTAAAATCATTTAGGAAGACAATAGTTTTCAAGCTTTTTTATGTATTATAGTTATAATATATAATTATAATTATAATTATAATATATTACTAGTATACAATTAAGGTTCAATGATAAAATATTAGATAACTATGTTTCGATCATGGAGCATTGAGTACGCCAATTAGATATTTAATAAACTACTTTAATTGCCAATTTGTCAATATCATGGGATTGGAGTATGCTGTGCTGGCGTGGGGAGATATCGATGGTTTCGTGGCCAAAAGATAATGTCTCTTGTCCATGTCTAACAACAAAACCCCCCATCACCTAACTCACCAGTTTGTTTAAGTTTAGTTTGTTTAAGTTTCACGTCCAAATACACCCAACCAAACACATAATTGAATCATAAATTATCAAATAATATCTCAATTTTTATAAAATAATATCCCATTTGATTAATGGGAGACCAGAAGATATATATATACAGTATTTCAGAACAAGTATGCTCAAATTAGTTTATATGGGGGTGAAGTTTAATTGTTCTAATTTCACTCTCAATCAAATATTTATTTACCAAAAATATATTTTATTATAATTAATTGATTGAGTATGAATATTTATATCTGAATTAATTCTTATCACATCAGAATAATAAGCATCAGTAAAACAAGTATTAGATCAAAATTTCTTAATTAATGTCTTTTAAGTACAATTCAGTTGCAAAGACATTGATATATTTGAACTAGAGTTCGTATTTAAAATTTTCCATATTTTTACGTTTAAAGTATGCGGGTTTAGTTATTAGACTATTACTAAAATAAAAATTTCTTAGCCAATTTCAAATTCTCACTACCAGTGTACAAACTTTTATTTTAGCTTATCAAAAGCTAATGTTTAGGTTGCTTACGATTAAGATTAATTAAATATTTAGTAATTTCCATAGAGTAGTGGTTTAATTCTATTATCTATTATAAATGACTTGTAAAAAAATACATAAGAAAAAGATTAGTTGAAGATAAATAATGAAATATACAGATGGGAGCGATGATAGGCACTTTCAAATTTTTATTATTGTAATAGTTTAGTGTTTTACACGTTTAAATTTTTCTTTTTACAGTATTGTTTGACACGTTTACTTTAGAAGTATGATATATATCTTGTATTATTTACTACACGTTTCTGTAAAAACAAATACTTACATCTAGTATTATTTACTTGCCAGATATTGTTTCGAGACATTTGATATTTTCTCTGTGCGTGTGTATAAACTTTTGTTTATGTTTCTTGTTAATATTGAGTGGGAAAACTGTGTGTGACTATTATATGTAGGTGGCGTTTTTTACAAATTCTGGAACAGAAGCAAACGAATTGGCAATGATGATTGCAAGGTTGTACACGGGATGCCATGACATAATATCACTTAGAAATTCATACCATGGCAATGCAAGTGGGACTATGGGGGCCACTGCTCAAAGCATCTGGAAATTTAATGTTGTACAGGTATGCTGTGAAATTTTATTTTACTTCCTTAAAAATTCATGCCTTAAGTTATGTTTGGATTCTTGTAAAAAAAAAAGTAATGTTTGGATTAGTGCTAGAGTATGAAATATAGAATAGGCTAGATGGATTATATAAGATGAATGTCATTTTAATTCAGTTAATTCTACTTTGTTTCTTCTTATACCACTAATTCAAATATAATCGATAATTGAAAATAACATTTAGTTCTAAATAATAATTATTTTTACATTTATTTTAGATCCGAGAGAGTTATAAGTTGTGGACTAAAAAGTAGTTCTGAGGGTTTGGAATTGTAATTTCGAATTGGAGAAAAACACGTGGCATGTCCCACTTTCTCTTTGTATAGAACCTTTCGAACTTTTAACCCGTGCTAAATTGCTTGCACAGTTCAATTAATTAACGTAATTTTTTTTGTCTTATATTAACTTAATTTGGAACAAATTGACTTATAGGTAGTAGTGGACTGGACTAACACATATATGTAGCTGACGCATACTTTCACTTAACTTTTATATGTGATAGCAACACCAACGGAGTTTGGCATCGCTGGGCACATTTCTATCAACTACGAAAGTGACTTGCTTGTTATCGCTAGCATTTAAAAAAGGAATATATATCTCTGGAAATTAACTAAGTAATAGGTTCAGATAAGTACTAAAGTGTTATGGCAATGATTTCTTATGATAATGAAAGCGTGGACCCCCTTAAGCAAATAATAATTTACACCATTACATGGGTGTCGTGTCTTATTCATTCTCAATCAGGAGTATGTTATATGTTATCTTGGCCCAAAATTAGTATTATTGTTGTCATGGAAATGTATTTTACTTTTTGCCAATTGCCATGTGAGTTCACATGCAAATGCAATATTGTGTATTATTTTTCTATAATACAAACACACCAAACACGACAATCAAATTAATACATCGGCATTGTTTATAATTTGAAAAAATTAATTAATTGAATGTAATACATACGGCTGTGTCAGACTAAGTCGTATGTAGGACGTTGAGACAGGTCTCTGATAAATGTAGGTGCTTAACAGTTTTTTTTTTTGTTGCTACCAGAGTGGTGTTCATCATGCAGTAAATCCAGACCCTTACAGAGGTGTTTTTGGCTCTGATGGAAAGAAGTATGCAAGAGATGTCCAAGAGATCATTAACTTTGGAACTTCAGGAAATGTTGCTGCGTTCATATCTGAAGCTATACAGGTAAGTATCTATGGTGAAGCATAGACGAGTTCCATTTTGTTAAAGAACAATTCCATTGAAACCTTTTTCACAAACTTCACTTTTTGGCCTGAGGTGTCTCATTAGATAGTGATATGATAGACCACTTTTTTAGTTAGTGTTATTACATATTAAACTTATCAGTAAATGTTTTACTAAGAAATTGTCTAAAAATACTAATGGTGTAAACTGATGTTTTATGAAGTTAATCTGTATGGTACAATTTCCCATCTAAAATGAATCGGTCATTTGATGTCATAAGTTTTTTTTTTTAGCAAACACAGTTGTTGATCTTGCTCTTGTTGTTTTATGGTAGGGAGTAGGGGGCATTGTTGAATTGGCACCTGGTTACTTGCCTGCTGCCTATGATATTGTTAAAAAAGCTGGAGGTCTTTGTATTGCTGACGAGGTTCAGTCTGGGTTTGCTCGCACTGGTCATTTCTGGGGATTTGAAACCCAAGGTGTTCAACCTGACATAGTAACAATGGCAAAGGTAACTAACTCTTCTCTCCTTGTCAGAGTCGAAACAACCATCTTAATTTAACTGTTGGTGCCAAAGAATATAGAATATTTGCCTTGTCTGGTCATGAAAGTGCAACATAGAATGGTTTTAAATTGCTGTTGTGGTCGAAGTTAAGTTGCAAAACTTATATTGTGGTAAAACACAAATAAATGCGGTCACAATTGCAGTTGTGATGCCTGATGCAACCACAATTTGATTTGCAATATCGATGATTTTAATGTCTCTGCACCAAGAATGCAGCCACAATCGTGGCTGTAGTTGATTGAGATTCTCTACAATATCAAGAATCAGATGCGAATGTGACTGTGACTTTGATTTAAAACCTTGCATATGTTTATATCTACTACACACATAATATGTATCATGTATGCCTAGTCTAGTCAAGTATGTATGCTCATTATTGTTGGCTTGTTTTCTTGATTTTGCTTTTGGCAGGGTATTGGAAATGGCATTCCACTTGGTGCTGTTGTAACTACTCCTGAGATCGCAAAGGTCTTGACTCACCGAAGTTACTTTAACACCTTTGGTGGAAATCCTGTTTGTACAGCTGCAGGACTGGCCGTTTTAAAAGTAATCGAGAAGGAAAAGCTTCAAGAAAATGCATTTGTAGTGGGGTCCCATTTGAAAGACAGGCTTAATGCACTCAAGGACAAATATGAATGTAAGGTTTCATCTCCCTTATTCTTACCCGTCTAATATTAATGTACAGCCTTTCATGAATTCAAACTTCTTGGTTTTCTGTTATAGTAATTGGTGATGTGAGAGGAAAAGGATTGATGCTTGGAGTTGAACTTGTCACTGACCGTGAACTCAAAACACCAGCAAAAGATGAAACACTTCATGTCATGGATCAAATGAAAGGTAAAGTCTCAATTGCTATAGGCTAAGTGTGTGTTTGGATTTAGCAACAATCACTATGCGACTGTGAGTTGAGCGAAAAGCTCCAATTTCTAACTTTATAAAATCACAATTAGAATGCTTTGAGAAGCGAGAATGATGAATTTAACGTGAATCCAAACATAGATTTAGTTGTTCTTAATTTCCTGCAGTCAAGGATTCCTTGCATTCATAACGGTTTCTAGCGATATTTGTCTGTTTTCTTATATGTCACTAATAAACTCCTCTGTTGTTACCACAGAATTGGGAGTGCTAATTGGAAAAGGTGGCTATTATGGAAATGTATTCAGAATTACACCTCCCTTATGTTTCACCAAAGAAGATGCAGGTAACATTAGCCTCTAATTCTCTTTTTTTGTTAACATTAGATAAATAAATAGTACTACTAGTCTTGGTCTTTATTACTAACAGCTTGTTTATTTTTATGGGTGCAGATTTCCTTGTGGATGCCATGGACTACACATTATCTAGAATGTGAAGTGAAGGCTTAAATAAGATGCAAATGTAAATAAATCAAATGTCATCTATATTTTATGATGTTAAATTAAACTCTGTTAGATTATTATCTGCAGCAAGTAAAATTTATAAATTTTACATGCAGGCTTTAGACCTATCTATAGTTGCCATTTGCCAACTGCCATCATGGAAAACGAATGAGCCAACAACTCGTTGTCTCTCGGTTATCTTATCTCATCCTATTTTTGTCTGCTGCTCCTTTAATTTGTTATGCATATGCCAATCCTGATATTTCTTCCTTTTTTTTCTTTGTTTTGGTCGTACCATTTCAATTGTGATTGCGGTCACTGTTGAAGTTACTGTACAAAGTTTTATATTAAGAAAAAATACAACTAAATGCGACCGCAATAGTGGTTGCAATATTATTCTTGGGACCTTTAAAACTTTATCACAAATATGTCGACCTATTAATGTAAAATATATAGGACATCCACGCTAACGTGTTAGACACTGCAATGCGTCTAATTATAGAGATGTTAGTGCTTTATTATATTCCAGCTGCAATAATTACAGTTCCACATGGCAATTTAGAAATATCAACTCTACACTGTTGAATGCTGAAATTAAAATGTTATTTGGAGCAATTGTAAGTTTAATTCTAGCCTATAGCGTGTATAAAAAAACATAAGGACTACATCTGTTTTGTACCAGTTATGTATTTTATTCGAGTTATGTATCTTTCGAGTCATGTTTATTCTAAATATTATTAATAAAATTTATTTTTTCCGGACATAATTCTAAATTTTGTACTATTTAAGGAATAATTTCACCAGTTTTTTTTTTCTTTTTCATACACCACTTTCTTATTTTTATTAATTTGGTGTTGGTTTAGTTTGTTTATTAGTGAAGTTATGTGTAGTTATTAGACAGTTATGTTTTAGGTATTTTATTCTTAGTTAAGTTTCAGTTTTCAGTTGATTCTTGGATACTATATTGTCTATTTTAATGTAGCTAAGGCATGTGAATCATATTGTATTATTTCTATTTGATCAATCTATGAGATTATTCACTATTTCACTTTCTTCATTCTTTCATCTATCAGAAGTGTTTCTTCTTAGAAAATTAGGACACCATCTGTATGTTAGTGAAATATTCTCATCAGCAACTTTCCACTAAACAATGATGTTTCCATCAATGGTGGGGTTTTGTTTTACTAAAGAATTATAATCTTATGTATCCTTTGTGGCCAGTAGTATATTGGGCCCCTGTAAGGAATTGAGACTTTTCTAAAATATTTTTTAAGCTAAAATTATGTAGTAACTAGTGTAGTATAAAGAAACTAGTGTAGTATTAAATATTTACATAGCTGCCATTGAATTATAAAAGAGAAAACTAAGGGAGCCCCAAACAGGGATATTTTGTAATACATAGCTGCCAATAAATTATTATAAAACGATAACTGTTAAATTAAATCAAAATTTTGGTTAAACTTTATACTGTCTTGTCTTATCGTGTTCATGAACTCATTTGTAAAATACCCATGAAAATAATTTTGTTGGGCTCAAGTGGTTATCGAACATCAATTAAAGATAAATCGTTTGAGAAAATTTAGATTCAAAAACTCATTAAATAATTCTTGTTCAAAGATTACTTATATTCTACTTGAACTTCGAATTATCATGGACTCAATTTCCTGAGAACACGAGGGTTAAGAAAAAATATATGAATCATATTGATTTATAAATAGTTACTTTGTAAAACTTTTAATATAATTGTTATTTTTCATCCAACTCTTAAATCATACTAGTTAGGATGTTCATAACAAGTGTGAGAGTTGACATATTTACACTTCAATAATTTTTTGTATAATACAAATTTAACCTATCTATTAATCATGTCGTCTTGGGGAAGTGGTGTTAGAGGTGGATAAAGAAGGTTTACGTTTTAAGGTCCTTTCTCATAAATATGGGTGGGGAATATCTAGTAGCGAGAGAAGTAGAGGTAATGAGTCGGTTTCTTGGAGAGACATTCAACTTGTTAGAGAAGAGGTAAGAGGGAGTCAAAAGGATTGGTTTAATAAATAACCTTTTTAGGGTGGTGGAGGACGAGTATGATACTTCGTTTTGGAGAGATTTGGAGGTTTGTGAAGAAAATTTAAATGTTTAATTTGGTCATTTGTTTAATTTTAATTTGATCACAAACAAAAATGTGACTATGGTTGTTATGTTTAATAGAGGAGTTGGTGTTAGCGGTGGGGTTGGGTGTGGAGGAGAAGTCTATTTCAATGGAAAGATGATATTTTGTTGGAGTGTATTTATGTGTTGGATAACTTTTTGTTGTATGATAAAAAATTAGATAGTTTAGTGTAGAGACATATTGGAGTCCACAATGTTTATGTGAAAATACTTATTGTTTATTCTCCGAGGGTAACTAACATCCTAAGGTCACGCAATTTGATCTTGTGTGGAACAAAGCAGTTTTACTGAAGGTGCCAGAATTTACTTAGAGAATTTTACTTAACTACATAACAAAAAAAAAAAAAAATTGTCAGGCATGCAATTGTTAATTTGGTGTCTACCTTGTGTATTGTTCATTGTGGGTTGGATGAATCACTTTTTCATTTGTTTTTTTTACTGTATTTCTTTCGGTGACTTGTTATTTTAGTTTTAAGGCGGCCGTCGATCTTTTGTGGTTCGCTTTAAGGGGTCAAAGCATGACAACGGAGCGAAAGCGGATTTTGCCTCCCCCACCCCTGCATCCAAGTAGTCAGGGAAATTTGCACCCGCCTTCGTTTTTTATCGGATGTAAAATTTAAATATTCATATACACCTACAACGAGGTTCAGGTTTCTCCGTCTACACCTGTAACCATTCATATAATATAAAATATAAAATTTAAAAGTTTTACTTATTATAATTAATATAATAAAATAATTATTATAATTTTAATATTTAAAAAATATTAAATATATTGAATATATACATGTATATAAAATTTAAAAATGAAAATAGTATTATTATCGGAGTTGAATGGATATCAACACCAAAAAAACCGTGATTTTCAATATAGTTTTCGCAGTGGTGCTCATATTTGCGCGCTTGTTTGATGCTTGAGTAATAGTTGAGTTTGAGGACATTCTTCGTGTGTTTTTTAGGAGGGTTATGTTTTTTGTGCTTTTTCTTGTGAGTAGTGTTTTAGTGGTGTATCGGTTTTTTTTAGGCACATCTTGTGCTTTGTTTGTTAGTGGTAATATAATAATTTTATTTTAAAAAAAAACCTTTATATATCATGTAATACTTTCATTCAATAATATATGATATGACACAAGAATTCATTTTTTTTTTTATTTTCATTCTCCTGTTTGTAACAACCCGATCCTCTAACGATATCGGCACTGTTATCGCAATTTTCTCGCCCTCTTTTCTATAAGTGAAAATTAGCGAGTTTTTGTCTTCCGTGGGAATCAAACCTGCTACTTGGAGAAATGATGAACGACAATACTTATCACTTGATTTAATCGTAAATTTCTTTTTCTAATTCATTGCATATAATTACATTACAATACTTCAATTAAAATGTATCAACCATAAATTACTACAAAATATATAAAATTATAATCATCACATCTTAAAAATCAATCATAAAACTTATGCATAAATAATCCAATTAAGTTTAAATTAAAATAAATAAAATAGGTTGAAACAAACAAACTCATTTAAATTAGCAACCATTTGCGGAAAAAAAATGATGTATTTTAAAAAAATAAAAATATTAAATTATACATTGAATATTTTTAAAGTAATACAATTTGTGTACATTTTTCTCTTATATATATAACTCATGTATATGTTATATTCCTCCAATACAAAATAAAACATTTTATATATATACTTTGTTCATGAAAGTAATGACACACATTTTAAAATATAAGACTTATATGTTTAACTAAGGATAAATCATAGCATAATATCATTTGATAACAAAAATAATCAAAATTAAGTAGTCACGTATTATTTTTTCCAACATTATTTATTTTTTTGTCATAAAAAATAGTACTTTGAATTTTTTATTTATTATAAACACTCTCTAAAAATAATTCAATCAAAATTTCTATAAAAGAAATATCTGACATAACACCTCTAATTAAAAATTAATTAAAATTTAAGTGGAAATAAGACATAAAACATAAGAAATGAGAAATAATAATACATTCAATTAGTCAAAAATGAAAAAAAAAATATAAAAAATAAAACAAAAATAAAAATAATAATCATATAAATTTCAACGCTTACAAATATTTATAAAATAAATGCTTACAAATTATATATTTTATTAAGTATTTTATAATAATTGAAAGTTTAAAATAAAATAAATTATACAAACAGTCACTCATCTTTTTTACATCAATTTTTTGAGAGTGTAAATCACTAATATTTTATTCCAAGTTTTTCAATTGTTTTCATTCTATTTATTTCTTTTTTTACATGGTCAATTATTTTTATAAACTTAAAAACTTATAAATATTAAAACATTTTTTTTCATTAAATTGATACATTTATACACTTCACCTTCAAACTTTTAAAAAAAATCAGATTGATTTTTTTTTTGTAGTATATTATTAAATCACACTAAGCTTTTTCTAGTACACTATTAAATCACATACATATTAATGTCTAAAAAAAATTCACATGATTCAAGATCAAGTTGACATTTCATAATATCACTTCATTTTAATGATTAATAATATACTACTTTTTGGCATATAAAGGTTAATAACTATTCAAAATGTAACTAAATATATTTAATTTAATTTAATTACTATATTCTTTTTGACACATATGTGTCTCAGGAAAATATTCAATTTACATATATACTTTTTAAACATATATGTAATTAAAAAGTAAATATATACATATTACATATATTTTTATCTTTTGTTTGACAAATAATATCTATAAAATTGTTAGGTTAAATAATGTTGAATATATAAATAAGAGTAAAGATATAATATAATTCAACGGCTTGCATTCTACAGTGAGATATTGAATCTGTTATGTGTGCAAAGTTATAAGAGTGACATGTAATGGTATTTTTATGGAGAGACATGAAGCCATGTGGCAGAGAGAAGTCGTTAAGTTAGTTGACAGAGAAAAACACAAAAAGTTTCATTCTTTCACCACTTACTTCCCACTCATTTCGCCCCTTCTCTCTCTTTCCATTCATCATCATTTCTTTCCTCAAAAAAACCATTTTTTCCCAGAATACTCCTAACACTTTATGCTAATTTCACACTCATTTGAGATTTTAAGCATTTACATTGCCCAATTTTTCTTATTGTATTTTGTTTCGATTTTCAATATTTGATATTGGAGATTTTGATGAGAGGCCGAAATAGAAAGTATATCTATTATCTATGGAGATTTTGATGCAACTTGAGATTTGTTGTTGGCTGTTTCATTACAATTTTTCTCAGATGGAATGGCAGATCCTGCTAGTAATGGGGGTCTTGAACGAGATATTGAACAAGTTGGTTTTTAACCTAACTTTTTCTCTAAATTAATTTTTAGGGTCATTGTCTTTACACATTAATCATACTCCAAATGTTTTTATATGCATAGGTAATGATGGGTAGGTGCATTACAATTTTTGCCTAAAATAAATTTGGCCAAAGATAAGGGTTTCTCGATTGTTATATGGGACAGAATGTTGGGCAATAAAACACCAACATGATGTTAAAATAAATGTAGCAGAGATGTGAATGTTAGATGTGTGGAAAGACGAGAGAGGATAGGATTAAGAATGACAATATTAGAGTGAGAGTTGAGATAACACCTATAGTAGAAAAGATGGTAGAAATTCGGCTTAGGTGGATAGGAGACTGTAGATTATGTAGTGAGGAGAGTAGATCAAATGGAGGATCGTCAAATCGTTAGAGACAGAGGAAGACCTAGGAAAACTATAAGAGAAACTATTAAGAAAGACCTAGAGATTAATGAGCTGGAATGAGATATGCTATATGATAGAACGTTATGGCGTCGTTTGATCCATGTAGTTGAACTTATTTAGTGGGAAAAAGCTTGGTTGTTGTTGTGTTGTATAAGGGTTACTTTGATTGCAATTTATTTGTTTCATTATTGAAAATACTTTAGAAATATCTCTAATTTGTTGATGTTATTTTTTAGAGAAATGAAGGATTGATTACATTTCTTTAGTTAGATGCTTTAACAACTAGAATTTGATGTCTATTTCAACTCTTTTTGAAGGCACTCTTTACTTTGAAGAAAGGAACTCAGTTAATAAAGTACAGCCGAAAAGCCAAGCCAAAAGTTTGCCCTTTCAGACTCTCCTTGGTGAGATTTTACCTACGAGTTATGAATTAAATTTAGCTCGACTCAGATTATTCGAGATCCACCGTGACTTTTGAATCTAGATCAAAAGTTTTAGTGTATCCATTAAACATGTTACATGCATATTCCAATCTTTAGACTAGGCAACATGTGTATGGTGCATTTACTATCTCTAACTAATTTCATATTTAGTGGCATTAACAGGATGAAACAACACTGATTTGGATTTCTCATAAAAGGGAAAGGACACTGAAACTATCTTCAATTTCACGTATTATACCTGGACAAAGAACTGTAAGTTGAATACTTCGTCGGATGTTAGTTGATGTTCATGGCCATGTTTTCAATCTCATGAAGGTTTCTCATGTTTTTTACGATCATTTATCTGCAGGCTGTATTTAGAAGATATTTGCAACCAGAAAAGGATTATCTTTCATTTTCACTTGTTTATAATAACGGAGAGCGGACACTTGATCTGGTTAGAAAACGTAATTGATAGTGCATTCGAATTTCTCAATTTGACGAAATTTTTGAATATGGTGATTCTTTCTCTTATTTATAGATATGCAAGGACAAAGCTGAGGCAGAGGTATGGTTTGCAGGGCTTAAAGAATTAGTTTCCACTGGAAGACATAATAGGCTTACTAGAAGTGAATTATCAAATGTACGTTTTAACTTGAACTCTTTGAATGATCATTTTCGTACTGTTTAGTTTCTATCAGTGAAGCTCTGACACAGACAGACACTGGTCATTCGATTTTTTTCTTTTCATGCCATTAGTTTCTTGTCACATTCAAACATAGGCATTCATGTATATGATTTCATTGAACACTTCGAAGAATGTGAAATGTGTAGGATAGTATATTTGAAAATCATTATCAGAAGTTGGAAATTGTAACAGCTTAAATCATTAAGCATTTAACTGCAGTAATTTTACTTAGTTTTTTTAGATTATGCACTAGGAAAATCCATCTTGTGAAATGCAAGTCTTCTAAGATGGTTATATTTATACATGGAAAGTGAACACCATAAATGTGTTATTTCACTTAGTGATCATTTTTTACTAGTCTATATTTTTGTGAGCATGAAACTAATGTAGTTTATAAATTTTGGTTTCAGAGTGGTATTGATTTTATTCCAAATGATCACCCTTTCGGTGTAGCATTAGAGTTTGCAACAAGCATTAACCGTGGTAGTGGTAGGGTCTCGACTGATTCAGCTTCATCGTGTGGGACAAATCCAAATGTAGGGTTAGATCATACAAATATGCAACCAAGGACAAGTATTGGAGATGGTTTTCGGGTTAGTGTGTCAAGTACACCTAGCTGTTCAAGTGTAGGATCAGGACCCGATGACATAGAGTCACTAGGAGATGTTTATATATGGGGAGAAGTTTGGGCTGATGGTGTTTCATCTGATGGAAGTGTCACTCAATTCCCTTCCACCACAGATGTATTGGTTCCTAAGCCTTTAGAGTCGAGTGTCGTTCTCGATGTTCAACAAATTGCATCCGGTGTGCGTCACATGGCTTTAGTTACTAGGCAAGGAGAAGTTTTCACTTGGGGAGAGGAGTCCGGTGGCAGACTCGGTCATGGAATGGATAAAGACTTCGGCCGGCCTCAACTTGTCGAGTTTCTAGCAGTTACTAATGTGGAGAGTGTTGCGTGCGGAGAGAATCATACGTGTGCCGTATCGATATCAGATGATCTTTTCTCATGGGGTGATGGTAGATATAATGTAGGACTTCTTGGACACGGTACAGATGTTAGTCATTGGATACCCAAGAGGGTTAGTGGTCCTTTGGAAGGACTTCAAGTTACATCTATTGCATGTGGTACATGGCATTCAGCATTGGCAACTTCTAATGGAAAACTTTTTACATTTGGTGATGGAACATTTGGTGTGTTAGGTCATGGAAATAGAGAGAGTGTTTCATATCCAAAAGAGGTACAATTGTTAAGTGGATTGAAGACTATTAAGGTTGCATGTGGAGTATGGCATACTGCAGCTATTGTAGAGGTTACTTTTCAATCCGGTTCAAATGTTTCATCTAGAAAGCTCTTCACTTGGGGAGACGGTGATAAATATCGGTTAGGACACGGAAACAAGGAAACATATCTTCAACCTACTTGTGTATCGGCATTGATTGAATATAATTTCCACCAAATTGCATGTGGACACACTATGACTGTTGCTTTAACTACTTCCGGACATTTATTTACTATGGGAGGCGCCGAAAACGGTCAACTAGGAAATTCGTTATCCGACGGAAAAATACCTGTACTAGTACAGGGCAAGTTGGTGGATGAATTTGTTGAGGAAATATCATGTGGAGCTCATCATATTGCTGCTTTGACATCAAGGAGTGAATTGTTTACTTGGGGTAAAGGTGCAAATGGAAGATTAGGACATGGAGATATAGATGATAGAAAAACACCAACATTGGTAGAAGCCTTGAAAGAAAGGCATGTCAAAAATATTTCTTGTGGCTCAAGCTTTACTTCTTGCATATGTATTCATAAGTGGGTTTCTGGAGTTGACCAATCCGCTTGCACCGGTTGTCGACAGCCGTTTGGTTTTACTAGAAAAAGGCATAATTGTTATAATTGCGGATTAGTCCATTGTCATGGTTGTAGTTCAAGAAAAGTTATGAAAGCGGCATTGGCTCCGACACCAGGAAAGCCTCACCGTGTATGTGATTCTTGCTACACTAAACTTAAAGCTGTTGAGGCAAATGCAGGTTCCCATCTTATTAGAAAAGTTACGACGCAAGCTCGCAGTTCTATCGATGCAAGGGAAAGATTATTCGGCCAAGGAGAAATAAGGTCTACAAAAATTCTTTTTCCGCCTTTCTCAGAACCTCTAAAATATCTCGAAATGAGAACTAATATGCTTGGAAACATGCTACCAACTTCACAAATTCCATCAATAACACAAATGAAAGACATTTCATTTCCAAGTTCAACAAGCTCAATTCAAAATGGTCTGAAGCCTGCTATATCTCCAACTCCACCATCAACTCCACCACTCAATTCAAGATCAGTATCTCCATATGCAAGAAGGCCAAGTCCACCGCGTTCTAACAGTCCGGGTTTTTCAAGAAGTCTTATTGATAGTTTGAAGAAAACAAATGAGCTTTTGAACCAAGAAGTCTCAAAATTGCAGAACCAAGTAGATTTACAACACTCTTGCTTTTTCTGGTGTAATTCTCTTAGAAAACTCATATGTCACAATTGATAAGTTTATGAAAATTCTTTTTATGTAGAATCGAATTTTGAAGCAGAGAAGTAACATGGAAATTCAAAAGCTACAGAAAAATATTCAGGATGTCGCCTCATTGGCTGCAGAAGAATCTTCTAAACATAAAGCATCCAAAGAATATTTTGAGACCATGATAGTTCAGGTATCTTCATTTTTTTATATTTCAAGGCTATATCTAAAACAATGATAAATGAAATGAGAATCCAAAATCATGTAAGCAGGGGCGGATGCAGGGTTGGACAGCTTGAGGTGCTCACCATATAAGTAAAAAATGTATCTAACAAATATATATTTATCAAATTTATTAGAGAACACTCATACTTAAAAGTTTCACACATTAATTATACCTGGATCTATATCAAAATATAGAATGTCTCTCTTGCATGTCACGAAAATCATCTATACTAAACATTTTAGCAATTCTACTTTCAATGTATACTAATAAACAATCATTTAAAAACTCATCTTCCATCTTCTTGCAAAGCGTAGTCTTGATGATATTCATAGCTGAAAAAGATCGTGCTGTAGTAGCAATAGAAACCGGAAGTGTGAGAATATAGAGTTACAACTCTTACGAATGTATTTTCTTATTGATTTAGTAATATATAAAAAATTATGATATTGTGTTACCTTTCTATGTTGATGCTGAGATAAACTCAAGACTTCTCAGAGTGCTCTTTATTCAAGGTTTGAGAGAGAAAAAATACAAGGAGAATAGTCTTTGTCCACCAATCATTCATATTACATATTTATACTAAAAATCACTAATCAACAATAATCAAATCACTTGTACTATATAATCTCAACCAAGAAAATCTTCACTATATATTAATGCATAGTATCTATTATTTTATATCTCTATATCACTATTTTTTTTAAGAAAAAGAAACAAATCACTCTTTGTAAATTAAAAAACGAAACAAATCATATGCTGGTTTAAAACTATTCTTTTTTTTTTGGTGATAAGGTTTAAAACTATTCTGTCTATTCTTAAAAAAAAAACCATTCTATCTAAATCTACAATATTTTCATAAGATACTTTCTTTATCCTAAAATAATCGTCGCAGTTAAACTTTTCACACAAATGAAGGAAATATGATAAATGAATGAAAGAGAACAGTTATTTTATCAAACTACACACATCAACTATTGGTTTATTTTCATTATCATAAATGCAAAGTGAAGAACAATAACTTAATGGTGCACACAACATTAATTAAAGGCTACAATTGGAATAAAGTAATTATAGTTGTATTGAAAATCAAAAGTGACAATTATATCAAATATTTTTTGCAAATATGACAATGACTTTATGATAGAGGGACAATTATAAATGAATTGTTGACACTAGGAAAGGATTTTGAAAACCTAGAGTGAGAAAATAAAGGCGTGAACTGCTAAATAAGGATATAAATGCACAGGTCTCACCTTGCTTATCCAAGGTCCTAAGCTGGCGGGTCCGAACCTGAGTTTGGACATGCAGCAACGGTAAAACTGTTAGGGAGAGTTTGCCGCCCATTTGGGTTATACAAGTCTCAAATGATTAATATTTGCAGTTGCACGTGGAAAATACTTGGTTTACACCTTTAAAAAAAAAAAAAGAATTGCTAGTAAAATACAAATCATGTTTTTGATGAACTACTACAATCATGTTTATTTGAACTTGTGTATTGAGATCTATTATGTACTCAAATTCTTAAATGAGAAATAATTCAAGAAGACAAACTAAACTTTCCTATGATTTTATACAGTTGAAGGAAATGTCTGAGCAATTGCCACCAGAAGTTTTAGAGGGTGAAAAATTCAGAAACATGGTTACTGAAGCTGAAAATTTTCTACAACAAAATTCAAAATCTGAAACATCAATTATACCATCCAACTTGGACTCTGAGCAACAAAGTGAAGCTGTTTCAAACAAAGGTTCTTGTAAATTGAATGAACAAATAATAGAAGAAAATAATAATGATTCTGCAGCAGCAGTTAACTCATCCCAAGATATAGGAAATGTAATTCAAGAAAGCAATCCATCTTCTTCATCCAATACTGAAGCAACGGCGGCGGCGCCACAAAGCTCCGAAAATGATTTGAGATCATCTCACCCTTCAGGATCAGGGAGAGAAGGAGAAGCACAAATTATTGAACAGTTTGAACCTGGTGTTTATGTGACACTAGTAGTAAAGCCTAGTGGGATCAGAAGTTTCAAACGTGTTAGATTCAGGTACTACAATTACTTGTCCATCCAACAAATTTTATTTACTTTTTATTTAAGCTTATGTCATAACACAAGCACAAACATATGTGTCAGAGATTTTATGAAAATAACTTATGATGTGTTTATAGTTGTTTTCAACTTATTTCAATTAGCTCTCCAAGATAACGTATAAAAACAGCTTAAAACTTGTATGAATAACCACATTCCATCTTCAATTACAGAAATGTCTTAAATATAAACTCATATACAATAAAAGCTTAATTATGTTGTTTGCCCAAATACACTATTTTGGGTTATCTTATCATAATTAGTACTTATAAGTGTTTAAAATAGCTTATAACAAGCACATAAGCTGTTTTCAGCATAATTTCTTAAGCTCCTCATAACAGCTTATAAAAACAACAAACATAGAAATTACACGTAGTTTTCCCTTACACACTCTTTGATGATAAAAATAACTTATACATAAGCATTTATATAATAAGTGTTTAAATAAGTCGTTAACCCAAAAGTTCTCTAATGAATATAAATTTGTGAATTCTTTAGATTATATTAGCATGCGTATCTTTATGATTCTCATTTGATTATCTGAAAAGGTTTTCTATGTCACTCAAGTTATTGCTTTTTTTCTATTCATCCCACCTTGACATTTCATTGTTTGATGTTTTATATTTTTATAATACAGTAAACGAAGGTTCCATGAACATCAAGCCGAAGAGTGGTGGAACAGAAACAAAGATAGGGTGCTTGAGAGATATAGTCACCTAGCAAAAAATCCTGATGGTATAGGGTCATCTAGCAGTACTCCGCTGCCGCCGCCACCAGCAGCAGCAGCTGAAGAAAACAATGAGGCAGAACCTTCAGAAACTTAAATCATAGGCATATGTTCATGTTAGTTAATTTGATGAAATGATAAGAAGTATAGAATCATTGTTTAATTTAACAAAGTGAAGTAAAAGTTGTATCAAGGCACATCATGTTCAAGAAGCATTCTACAACACAACATGGATATTGAATCATGTATTCAGTGAGGATAGAAATAGTAGTACAAATGACATAATACTAGATATAGTAGGGAAATTAATGTGTACTTTTTTTAAAATCATAGAGCCTTTTAGTTTTTTTTTTTAACCAACATAGAGCCGTGTAGTTTATAACAATGTTATCAAAGTTTATCAGTTTAGAGAAGAAAGAGTTTTTACTGAATAATACTTCATCATATTTTGAAGAATGGAAAAGGAAAATACAACTTAACAAATATAAGTCTCAACATGAGCTTATATAATGAATGGAAAAAGACTAACTAACTAATTCTAAGATAACTAACTAAGCCTAAACACTAGCTAATATGTTGTAGATAAAACAGATAAAGGAAAACATAATAAGAACTAAGTAACTATGCTTAATACACCACAAGCTGGACGATGCACATCAAGTAGGACAAGCTTGGACACAAGACACTCAAAGGTTGGTTTGAATAAAGGCTCAGTGAGCAGATCAGCAAGTTGGTCAGCAAATGCAATTGGAAACAATTTGATGATGCCAAGATCAATTTTCTCTCTAATAATGTGGCAATCTATCTCGATGTGTTTTGTACGGTCATGGAATGTGGGATTATGAGTCAAGAGAATTGTTGAATGATTGTCACAATAAACAGAAGTAGGTGTTTGAAAAGTGATGTGAAGGTCTCAAAAAATGTAATGAAGCCACTTAATTTCACACGACAGGCTGGCTAATGCATGATATTCTGCTTCTGAGCTTGATCTGGAGACAGTGGTTTGCTTCTTGGACTTCCATGAGATGAGTGAAGTTCCTAGGAAAACTGCATAACCTGTGACAGACCTTTGAGTTGTGGGACAAGTGGCCCAATCAGAATCTTCAAAACCAGATAAACACAAGTCAGTCTTAGTAGAATAAAAAAGGCTTTTGGCTGGACAAGATTTCAAATAATGGAAGATGCTAGCAGCAGCCTTAAAATGAACTTGTCTAGGACTAGATACATGCTGACTTAGCTGTTGTACAGTAAAAGCTATGTCAAGTCTAGTAGTAGTTAAATATAGCAACCTTCCAATAAGCCTCATAAGCTGTGATTCATCCTCATATAATGGTGAATCAGAATAATTTAAGTTTAAGGATGAATCATAGGGAGTAGAGGGTGGTTTGGTTGCTAGAATGCCTATGTCATTCAACAATTTAAGAGTATATTTTCTATGATCTAGAAGAATGCCAGAGGGAGATCTAGCAACCTCTATTCCAAGAAAATATCTTAGAGAACCCAGATCTTTGATTCTAAATTTAGAATGCAGAAAATTTTTAACAAGCTAAATGATCTATAAGGACAATGTCGTCTACATAAACAAGTAAAACAGTCGATTGATCCCCGGTGGATTTAATAAACAAAGAATAGTCAGCAGTGGAATGATGAGTAAAGTCAAGAAAATGTTTTGAAGTGTATTTTTTTTTTTTGTCAAGTTAGTGTTTTTTGTTGTCATTTTTTGTGATCCTTATTTACTTAGTTACACATGTGATACTAAAAGTTTCCGTCAAAATTAAAACATTTGAACAAGTGATTTACTAATTTTTTGACTTAATACAAAAATAACAACACTTTGCATGTTTAAATAACAAAAATATTACTTTACCCAAATTTATTGAGTTGAGATCCTTTCAAATATTATGAAGAAAAAAAAATTAATAATTAAAATATTTTTCACACCATAAATGGCATGTGAAGTAATTGAGGAAATCAAACTCCAATTTATTAGTTAAGGAATTAAGGAAGCCCCCGAAACCTTCCATTTATGTATCCTACGAATTAAAATACCCACAGTCGATATATTCACTCCTCAGCCGCCGCATCACGCCGCAGTATCAAAATCAAAACGAGTGAACAAGAGAGATTCACATAACCGTAGCCGCCATCATTCGAAAGTGAACCGATGGCCATAACCGCCACCATTTCAGTTCCAATTACATCACCTAGTACTCATCGCTCTCTTGGTTCCGTGAATTTCTTTATCCCTTCTTCCCGATCCATTTTGGCTTCTCCACAACGCACTTTTCAATACCCTAATAATTTCCGCCTCGTTGCTTCCTCTTCCATGACAACTGAATCTCCCGTTAAAACAACGACTTCCTCCATTTCCTTCCTTCACCAAAACGAGACTGGATTTCTCCATTTCGCTAAGTATCACGGCCTCGGAAACGACTTCGTTTTGGTGAGTACCACGTTCCACACTCGTTCCTCCATCAAATACTCAAATAAACAATTTATTCCTCACAATTTCAATGCCACCAAATTTAGTCCCGAGAAATTAATCCCTAAAATTTTTATATGAGTACGTAGTCCCTCTTTTACTCCATCTGGGACTAATTTGTCCCTCAAATGAAATTGAGTTGCATTCAAATTTTAGTAAACGTTTATTTGAATAGATTGATAATGGAGACTCTTTCGAGCCACGCAAACCTTGCGAATTCACCCTCAGAGTAAAAGGGTAAATTGGTCAATTCCTTTTGTTTAAAAACAGGCCGTGTGCAACTAGAGAAAAAGTGGTGTATCTACTATATTATAGCAAAAATCTAAGTTTTGACGATAATTTGTCTTATGAATAGATCGATAATAGAGACTCTTCCGAGCCAAAGATTAGTTCAGAGAAAGCTGTGCAACTCTGCGATCGTAACTTTGGTGTTGGTGCTGATGGAGTTATTTTTGTCTTGCCTGGTATCAATGGCACTGACTATACAATGAGGATTTTCAATTCTGATGGTAGTGAGCCTGAGGTGATTCATTTTTCTTACAAATATATTTGTTCAGTTACATACCGTGTGATTAACTGACAAGTTTGTTCTTTTTCTTTGATTCACACTTTTCTTCCTTAGATGTGTGGCAATGGAGTGCGATGTTTTGCTAAATTCGTTTCTCAGCTTGAGAGTTTACATGGGAGGCACAGGTATGATCATTTTCCATAAACTCTTACTGTTTTGCTTTTTGTATCTTGTTGCTTCCGGTATTGTGGTTTTAGGGCAGTTTTTTCGAAAACATTTAATTTTCGCAGACAAAAATTTCTTGTTTAGATGGAACCAATAATGATATGAATTGGTTGGTGATTTTATTACCGTGACCTAATAGTTTCGCAGTCATTATAGATATTATTGAAATATCTTCTTACATTGTATTTTTGTATGTTGTAGTTTCACCATACACACTGGTGCTGGGAAGATTGTTCCTGAAGTCTTGGAGGACGGAAATGTATGTTCCTATTCTTATATGCAGCAAATATCTGCAATTTACTTTTTGACACTGCGATGTTTGTTCAAAAGCATCAACATGGTGCTTCGTAGGTGCCATTTTATGTACTCTTATGAAGTCCTCAAGTGGTTTAATGTCAAAAAGAAATTAGTTCTACTTCTACTTCTTTAGCTTGATGAAATGATAATACAAATTGATTCAGGTCAGAGTTGATATGGGGGAACCAATTCTTAAAGCATCAGATGTGCCTACTAAATTGTCTCCAAATAAGGATCATGCTGTTGTTAAATCAGAGATTGATGTTGATGGAGTTATCTGGAATGTGACTTGTGTTAGCATGGGAAATCCACACTGTGTAACCTTCAGTAGAAAAGGAATTCAGGTCATTATTCTTGTCATACAATAACTATTTCAAAGTTACGATTACCTTGTACATATTACAAAGCATTCTGGATCTATTTAAAGGACTTCAAACATTATGTAGGAGTAGGAAGAAAAGACATTTATCAATAAGATGATATTACATACAGATACAATATACAAAGACATTGTCACAAAACAATTGAATGTCTAACCATTTATATCAAAAGAAATAAAACGCCTCTGAATTATTATTTTTTGTTTAACTGGTATATTTTAAATCACATATTCAAATGTCTGCTTTTATCTTCGTACTTTCAACCTACAAAACCTTAAAAAAAAAAATCTGCTTTGCCACATGTCTTATCTGTTTTCATCCTTATTGCAACAGAACTTGCTTGTTGATGAACTGAAGCTAGCCGAAATTGGCCCAAAATTTGAACATCATGAGATGTTTCCCGCACGAACTAACACAGGTCAGATTAGTCTACTTTTATGATTGGAATATGGCTGTCAACCTCATTATAATATTTATCCCATACCCACTCTCTCAAATTTTCATTTTGGATGCATGGAATTTTTGTTTTGTTTTGTGTCCTTGGTCTTCTGGGCATTATGTTCTATTGCGCATTCTGTCACGATGACTATTTACTGACTTGTAGCTAGTAAATTTAATGCTTGTGGGACTAGGTCGGAGACGGTATGTCTAGCAAAGCTTTGGTTGGGGTGCCTGTGCCTTGCCCTTGTTCAAGGCATACAATTTTAATTCAATTTGTCTCTAGCTTTGATGTGTTGTTCATTCCCCCAGCATATTGTCTACCAGATTTTCAACCCCTAATGTTCTAAATTGTAATTCATTGAACTTGACCCAAATGACCTAAATGATGCGTGAGTGGATCATCACTGTTATTCTGTTGCAATTCCTCACTCTTATTGTCTTGTGATTTAATGTCAGAGTTTGTGCAAGTTCTTTCTGATTCACACCTGAAGATGCGTGTTTGGGAGCGTGGAGCAGGTTAGAACATCTTAATTCCAGGCTGTGTCTGATTGGTATTTGCGTGGTTAGGGTAAGTCTAAGGTGACTCTCATTTTGTGTGTGGAAGCTCATTTTTTGTTGTTTTAACTGTTTATGTGCAGGAGCAACTCTTGCCTGTGGAACTGGAGCTTGTGCTACAGTTGTTGCAGCAGTTCTTGAGGGCCATGCCGGGCGGGTAAGTTTGTTATTTGATTGTAACACTGAAAACTGTTAACTTTTCATTAAAAAAAATTATCATAATAATATATACAAACATAATAAATGTGTTTGCCATTGCACTAAGGTGTCTACTTGTAATCGTGAATCCTTTCTATAATTTACTTGTTGAATTATTTTTTTTCCTCTTTAGAAATTTCTTAGTCCCACCGCCTGAGTACCGTAGTAGCTATTGGCTGATCGATTGAATTGATCTCTGTATTTTTCATTACTTATACAACCATAAAATCTTGTTAAAAACTATGCATTCTGATTCAATGAAAGTTTAGGTTCGTGTAAAAGAAGTACATTTGGATTTAAAAATAGGGGAGTTTGAGCATCTCCTTTTTAGTTCTATTTGTGTTATTTGCTTATTTAAGCGTACCATAAGTATGTTTTGTTCACAAGGCAAACGAATTCCTGGCTGCAGTACTTTGATTATTCTTTTGAATCTGTGATTTTGTTACAGAACTGCACGGTTGATCTACCTGGAGGGCCTCTTCAGATTGAATGGAAGGATGAAGATAATCATGTCTATATGACAGGTTCTGCAGACCTAGTGTATTATGGATCTTTGCCCCTTTGAAATATTGCCCCGAAATAAATTCTTAAACCCAATAATTGGGGTTCGGAGAATTATGAATTGCTTAGTAATAATAAGAGAAAAAGGATCATGCACTAGCACCCTTGATTCTATCATCTCATCCCATGATCGTAACTATCATTATAAAATAACTCATCAATAAACGGCTTGTGATGGTTGTGAGTTTAAAACTGACGGTGTGTGTCCATTAAACCCTAATAATAATAGGAATTAATTTTTATTCATTGTCAGTGTAAAGACTTTTTACACTGTCATTCAATCACAACCGTTAGATTAATAAAAATATTTTACTAAAATTACCTCTAGAGTCATCCCATTGAATGGTTGTGATGACAGTGTAAAACTTTTTACACTCGCATAGAAACTAAACTCTTAATAATAATTGTATTAAAGAGGTTAACTTTTATGTTTTAGCAAATGCTTTCACGGATTTGGATCTAATGGCACTTGTGACTGTGTGGGATACAAATTAATGTTTTCACCACGAATTAACTTTTATTTAGTAGAGAGAAGAGAACAGAAGGGGGAAAAAATTGGTGAAAAAAATTAAATTAATTGTGCGACATAAATTATGGACTTTATTATCACAAACGTTTAGGATTGAAGTTTACAAATATCATTTAGCAGAATGCTGACATTATTCACGTTAGAGAGGAGGAAAATGAAGTTAAATTTAATATACAAAATATAGGCCAAAATATTAATGCACTCGTTGCTGAGCAGCAGAAGACTGATGAACAATGTGATCGTAACAAATTAGATATGGAAGAGCTTAAGCTGAACATTGCTAATTCTACAAACAGAAGCAATTAATTTCTAAAGCACTTGCATAGGAGAAATCACTTGTTGATCTTTAGAATTAGATCATCCAACAGCTTAAGGCTAGCTAGCCTCACTAGGAAAAAAACTGAGATCGGATCATTTAAAACCAGAGGAAAAAAGCTTTTGTCAGATTTGAACCCTTGAATCAAATACCTTAAAGAGAAGCTTGTAGCTTGCAAGACTGCTAACATTGAGAATGGATAGCAGAGCTAGAAACTAACCTAATAAACTTATAAAACCATGACAGTAATAAAACTAATTTATAATTAATTACATATTGAAATTTTTTAACATATGTCAAATATACGTTGATAGTAAAGAATATAAAATATTAGAAATACATTGATCGAATATGAATGTAAAAAATACATCGGTTTAAAAATACAAAATGCATTAAATACGTCAGTCGGCTAGAATATACATCAACCGAAAAGAACATGAAATGTTGAAAATATATTAGCTGAAAAAGAATATAAAATGTCAAAGATACATCCACCGAAACTTTTTTATCAAAGCAAAGGATCAAATCAGTGTATCCATCAGCCAAACATATTTCGATATAACAACAAGTTATACACTGTCAGCTCTTTTTTATTTAAGAATATTTACATTGTCAACTAATGACAACCATTATATATATATATATATATATATA
>NC_021162.2:58782678-58895710 GCF_000331145.2 Cicer arietinum | reverse complement strand
TATATATATATATATATATATATATATAAATTATTAAAGTTAAATATTTTTAATGATTTAATGATTACGAGATATATTCTTATATGAAATCGATACTAAGACACATTTTTTAAATTTAATAATTATGTATGCAACAATATTTTATTTTAATACACCAATTATTATTTACTTGAAATTAAATCATAAAATTTAGACTATTTTCTTTAAATTTAGTTTTGTTTTCCACAGTTAATGAGTCAAACAATAATAATATTTTATGAATAAAATCCTTGTTTTAATACAAATCTTCATTCTATCTGTAGTGGAATTAAAATAATATGAATGTTTATATATATAAAAAGACTATGGATGAACCATGATCTCCTAACTCTACTGTAGTCAATAAATAAGAATATATTCTCTTTACCCATGAAAATGATACCCCTCAAACTGCCCTTAGCTTTTGTCTTAATCATTTGATGACAACCATGTAATTAAATCCAACTTGTTATTGTCTTGATCAACATTCGTCTCATCAAATTCTAGAGACTTAGCCAATTTTGGGAAAACATTTGACCATAAGAGAAATGAAATATGAATAAGAGAGATTATATGGGTCACTTCATTAAGACATATATATGCAAGAAACAATATAAGGCACAAACCTGAGGTCTACTTTTCAAAACAAGGGTCCTATATGAAATTTTTAGATTTCATAAATAAATTAAATATACATTAGTATATGAATTTTATACAAAGGATTTACAAAATTTGACTAAATTACTGTAATTCTTTTGCTTAGGTAAAATATGCATGTACATTTATTAGAATTTAAATATTTGTTGGTATAACTTTTATAATAGTATTCAAGTAGGTCACTTTGGTAGATCTTAAAGGTTGTTTGTGGGACATATAGTATGAAACTTTTAGATAACCTTACTTAGGTTAAGTCATAAGCTTGTCTTAGTCATCTATTATAGCCCTTATTCCAAATAGCATATAGTTTTTTTTTGTGTGTGTTCTTTCCATTGGAGTCCGGTAGTAATTATATTCGAACACAATAAAAAACAAAATATAATTACTTTTTTTCAGTTGGGATTCGAACCAATATTCTTTGTATTGTGGGAGATCAATCTCTTCTAGTTCACTCAATATTTTTTGAAAAATTAGCTAAAGTTTTAAACATGGCAATAAAATTCGTGCGTTGCTTTTTGCAAATTAAATGCTTAATCATTAGTGACTTTTTGGGTCTGTATATGCAAAAGCGATTATGACCCTTGGCGTGGTGTTGTCATCAGGCATATGTCATTTACATTTAAATGTTCTCTCATTGGTTTGGCTGCTATTTCGTTTAGTTTAGTGCTTCAAATTCGAGAATTATTCTCATCATAGTTGGACAACAACGATTAGATAAGTAGCATTTCACTTTCATCCAAGAATCATATTGAATAATCGTGTTCCAACCAATTTGGAGTTTTTTTTCAAACATATCTATTATCTTCTATTTATTTTACTATATATCTATAACAACAAGTGTTTAGTAAAAAATTCAAAATACTTATTTCTGTAATTTTAGCGCATCACTAATATTAAGAGTAAATTAGTTGTTTTTATTTTATTTTCTTTCTATATTAGTATTTTTTAATTTTGAAATTCAAATTTCAATCAATCCTACATATACTCTCTTATTTATTTTTCACTTTTACAATTTTCAATACACTTTATTTGTTTCATTTTTTAATTTTTTTTTCTTTTCTTTTTTAAAATCTCTTTATTGATATTCTCTAAGCTAAAAAGATGAGGAATATTAATCAAAGTGACATTAATAATTATTTTATATCTGTTTTTTAAAAGATTTAAACTCAATACTTTGAGATTATAAGACTAAGTTTTTACCAATAAGCTAACATCTTAAGTATTTTAAACTTATATTCTTACACCAACCTCTAATATCAATGTGTATTTTCAAATATTAATCACATAGTAAAAATAAGAATGTGTATTTTAGTATGATATTTTCTATAAAAGAACAAGAAAAATTATGATATTAATTACTTCAGTTTTCTATAAATATTATGATATTTCATTAATCAATTAGTTAAGAGAGAAACGTGTATTTATGTTAGAAGTGTGTATTCTAATTTTATAAATAAAAAAATAAGTTTTTTAATGGTTAAAAAAATAATTTTACCATCAAAAATAAAATTTTCACTTTCTATTCTCTTCTCTTTCTTACATTTCATATTTTATTTTATTTTTTTACTTTTTTCATGTTTCTTATCTTTATTATTTCTTTCATATTTTATTATTTTCTATTAGTTTTTCAATTCTCTCCTCTTTCTTTAATTTATTTCTATTATATATATATATATATATATATATATATATATATATTCTATAACATATTTTCTATCTATTATATATCTATAAATAGATATAAAATATAATGTTACTAATTTCTAACATTTATTTACAGAAGAAATAAAAATATCTACAAAATATAATGTCTAGCACAAATATTTTCTAATTACCTTTAATTTTATAACACTAAGAGAAAATATTGGATAATGTTCATGGTGTATATTGTTGTATACTCCTATTATTGGCATCTATTTTTGTATTTTTTTTTCTGTATATTTAAGTCTAAAGTGAAAATTATTTTTAACTTATCACTTAATACATATTAACTTATCACTTAATACATATTGATACATATATCACTTAATGTATATTGTTGTTGTTGTTGTTGTTGTTGTTGTTGTTGTTGTTGTTGTTGTTGTTGTTGTTGTTGTTGTTGTTGTTGTTGTTGTTGTTGTTGTTGTTGTTGTTGTTGTTGTTGTTGTTGTTGTTGTTGTTGTTGTTGTTGTTGTTGTTGTTGTTGTTGTTGTTGTTGTTGTTGTTGTTGTTGTTGTTGTTGTTGTTGTTGTTGTTGTTGTTGTTGTTGTTGTTGTTGTTGTTGTTGTTGTTGTTGTTGTTGTTGTTGTTGTTGTTGTTGTTGTTGTTGTTGTTGTTGTTGTTGTTGTTGTTGTTGTTGTTGTTGTTGTTGTTGTTGTTGTTGTTGTTGTTGTTGTTGTTGTTGTTGTTGTTGTTGTTGTTGTTGTTGTTGTTGTTGTTGTTGTTGTTGTTGTTGTTGTTGTTGTTGTTGTTGTTGTTGTTGTTGTTGTTGTTGTTGTTGTTGTTGTTGTTGTTGTTGTTGTTGTTGTTGTTGTTGTTGTTGTTGTTGTTGTTGTTGTTGTTGTTGTTGTTGTTGTTGTTGTTGTTGTTGTTGTTGTTGTTGTTGTTGTTGTTGTTGTTGTTGTTGTTGTTGTTGTTGTTGTTGTTGTTGTTGTTGTTGTTGTTGTTGTTGTTGTTGTTGTTGTTGTTGTTGTTGTTGTTGTTGTTGTTGTTGTTGTTGTTGTTGTTGTTGTTGTTGTTGTTGTTGTTGTTGTTGTTGTTGTTGTTGTTGTTGTTGTTGTTGTTGTTGTTGTTGTTGTTGTTGTTGTTGTTGTTGTTGTTGTTGTTGTTGTTGTTGTTGTTGTTGTTGTTGTTGTTGTTGTTGTTGTTGTTGTTGTTGTTGTTGTTGTTGTTGTTGTTGTTGTTGTTGTTGTTGTTGTTGTTGTTGTTGTTGTTGTTGTTGTTGTTGTTGTTGTTGTTGTTGTTGTTGTTGTTGTTGTTGTTGTTGTTGTTGTTGTTGTTGTTGTTGTTGTTGTTGTTGTTGTTGTTGTTGTTGTTGTTGTTGTTGTTGTTGTTGTTGTTGTTGTTGTTGTTGTTGTTGTTGTTGTTGTTGTTGTTGTTGTTGTTGTTGTTGTTGTTGTTGTTGTTGTTGTTGTTGTTGTTGTTGTTGTTGTTGTTGTTGTTGTTGTTGTTGTTGTTGTTGTTGTTGTTGTTGTTGTTGTTGTTGTTGTTGTTGTTGTTGTTGTTGTTGTTGTTGTTGTTGTTGTTGTTGTTGTTGTTGTTGTTGTTGTTGTTGTTGTTGTTGTTGTTGTTGTTGTTGTTGTTGTTGTTGTTGTTGTTGTTGTTGTTGTTGTTGTTGTTGTTGTTGTTGTTGTTGTTGTTGTTGTTGTTGTTGTTGTTGTTGTTGTTGTTGTTGTTGTTGTTGTTGTTGTTGTTGTTGTTGTTGTTGTTGTTGTTGTTGTTGTTGTTGTTGTTGTTGTTGTTGTTGTTGTTGTTGTTGTTGTTGTTGTTGTTGTTGTTGTTGTTGTTGTTGTTGTTGTTGTTGTTGTTGTTGTTGTTGTTGTTGTTGTTGTTGTTGTTGTTGTTGTTGTTGTTGTTGTTGTTGTTGTTGTTGTTGTTGTTGTTGTTGTTGTTGTTGTTGTTGTTGTTGTTGTTGTTGTTGTTGTTGTTGTTGTTGTTGTTGTTGTTGTTGTTGTTGTTGTTGTTGTTGTTGTTGTTGTTGTTGTTGTTGTTGTTGTTGTTGTTGTTTAAATAAAAAATTTGTGTTATTTTATGTCTCATTTTTCTAAGATTATATTATTGTCATAAAATTTGTGCATTTCTAGTGGTATCTCTTCACCCATTCAACTCAACCATTTTTTTTATTTTGTATATCTCCACTTTTTTAAACAAAACCATAACTTGCATAAACACACATTTTACATAGAAGGAGGTGTATTCAATGGTATAGGTCGAGAGGCTAAATGAGCATTAGGAAGGGGTTTTATGTTGATCTTGCTACTAAGATATTTTTTATTAGGGATAATTACTCCAATGCTACATTCAATACCAATTTCAAGAAAATTTATGTATTCATCAAATGCATAACTCAAATATTCAAATAAATTCATTTTTCTATCTCCAACAACATCAAATAAATAATGAAAATATGAGTTTATTTGAAACTTTGAGTTATGAATTTGATGAAATTTGATTTTATATTGAAGATGTAATTAATTTTATGAGTTTTGTTTGAAAATTTTGATGAATTTTTGTATAAAAAAAAGGATAACAGTGTTGACATTTTAAAACATAAAAGATCAAATTGTTACTTAAAATTAAATAAATGACCAAATTGAAAATAAAATAAAATAAAAGCATGAAATGTTACTTAAAATTAAGCTAAGGGATTACGGGAGCAATTATGCATTTTTGTTATCTCCTTATCACATTAACCTCTAATATTAATTGTCTTATAAAACAATATTGTTTCACATGTTAGAGTGGATTTTTAAGTCATTGAAGATGAGAATAGAAAAAGTTAAATTAACTTGAATTCAAATTTTCCATGATAAAAAAAGCTAGCTATGGATTTTTTTTTTGAATATAGCGTATATTTTGGAATTCAAATCCATTATGCTTAAAAAGTATTTAAAATTTTAATAACGATCGACGAAACTCTTCCAAAATATAAGTTAATATTTCTCTCATCTTTATGTTTGATATTATGGGTGATTTAATAGGTGTCGATTGACCAGTTGAGTTTTGAGGGACATATTCGTTTATCTTTTATTTTTATTAAACTGATTTCGATTGACTCATTGTCTCGATCGTAAAGATCAAGAGGACCATTATAAGTATGGTTGTCAATTTTCATTATAGTTTTGAATGACTTTTAAGTACATGTCAATCGAAGCATTCACCATGATAGATGTTTAAGAGATACATTCCAATAGGTAAATGAATGTACCAAGATTATGTTGCGTTTTGGTTGAAATTGAAGAAATTGAAATAGTCTCCCATTGCTTGGAATTGTAAAGGAAGATAGAACTCAACACTATATATATGACTCTAATTATTCATTACAATTTATACCAATAAAAAAACTTTAAGTTTATATCTGACTATTTCTATCTCTCTTGTTTTAGAGTTTTGTGGGATAGTTAAATATGCTCTTTGGAGAGTGTGATTGTATTAAGGGTGTGGAGTATTTGAGAGAAATTTATGTGTTATAATCATTTTTGCATAGTGTTATTCTCTAGTTGTGGTTTTTTTCTTTCTCCGATTTGGAGTTTTCACGTTATTTTTTTTTTACGTTTTGATTGTTATTTAAATTTCTCTATTTGTTTATTTTCACCAACATCTTGATTAGAGCTTTTGGTTATGTAATAGCTCAACCGTTACCTTTACCAATAACGGTAACAGTTGACTGCTACAAGTTCGGCCTAAGGAAAGGGTTGGACTGTTACAAGTTTGAGTAAGGGAAATAGAGTTCTTAGTATGCTTTGTGGTTGCAGCTTTGTCTGATATTCCACGTCAAAAAGAAAGGTTATAATATAAAAGAGTTGTTTAGGCAAAGTTCTGGCTAAGCAAAATTTTGGTTATTAAGTATGTGAATGTGTGCCTTAAATCATAAAAGTTAGTTATGTTTAAGAGTTGTTATAACTACCTTTGGCCAAGTTAGTTATGACAAGGTGGTTATAGTTAGTTAAGTAAATGTCTTTAAATACTATAGCTGTAAATGCATTGAAGTAATGTAGTGGCAAATGATAAGAAATGTTGTGGTAAATTGTAGCAGTGAGAGCTAGAAAACTAAGAGAGACATATGCAATTCATGATTCATAGAAAATCAGAGAGATAATATTAAAGGGAGAAGAGAAAGATTGAGAGAAAGACTAGTATTGTTGGTTCATAAACAGTGATAGATACTAGGAGATCAATCTTGAGAAGGCTTTAATCTTGTAAAGTTCAATCATTAATAGTGGATTAATCTTGCTTGCTTGCTCGTGACGTAGGTCTCATCAATTGAGATCAAACACGTAAATTCTTGGTGTTATTCTTCCCTTATCCTTCTTTATTTTCGTTTGCATTTGATTGTGAAAACAGTTTAATCAAAACTGCAGAAAACCAAGATTGATAATCAATCTTCGTTTTCTGGTTTTCTGTTCTGTCAAGATTGATCTTCGTTTCATTTTTTCTCTGCAATTGTTTCTTTTTCTGTTTTGTCGGTTAATCTTTGTTGTAGATCCCAATATTGTTTTAACAAAGTAGTCATTTGCAACTCATCTCTTTTTCCTATGAACCTATTTGGTGCATATTTACAATAAAGTTCTGTTGAGAAGTTTGAGATATATTTGATGGATGAATCAATCAATTTTGTCTTGTGTAAATTTTAAGTCAATAGTGTGTTGATACACTCGGGATTACACAAGGTGTTGATTAGCACACGGGTATTGGTTGATATTGATGTAATGTGTGCTGTAAAATTATGTTGATTGCTGAAGAACTTTTTGGGAAAACCAACATGAAAGTTGCACTGTAAAGTTTCACTTGGGTTTTCGGCATATAGAAGAATTTTTTTGAGTGGTTTAGCTTGAAATAAAAATTATTGGAGTGGTTTAGTTTCAAGTGAAGTATATTTTTGTATGGTGGAGTACGATAATTCTTTTGAACTATGATTGTCGGTATAAACAATGAATGTTAAGATGCACAAATTTCAATAAAGGTAGAGATTGTTGAGTTTTGATTGAAGTTGGAGAAATCAAAGTAGTCCCACATTGCTTTGAATTGTAAAGGAAGATGAAGCTCAAGTCATAAATACTTTAAGTTTATATTTAATATTTTTTTTATTTATCTCTTGTTTTAGAGTTTTATGAGATGGTTAGATATTATCTTTGGAGAGAGTGTGGGTGTACTAGGAGTGTGAGGTATTTGAGAGAAATCTGTGTTGTAACAATTTTTATATAGTGTTATTATCTTGTCGTAATTTTTTCATCAGTTTGAAGTTTCTACGTTATTTTCTTGTGTTTTGATTATTATTTAAATTTTTATGTTTATTAACTAGGAAGTCTTGTGAAGTTGTAGCATCTCAATCAAGATACGTGTGTGAGTGTAAGATCATTGGTGTTATGGTTTCTTGTAGTGAAAGTGTTATCATTTTTAGTAACTTTTTAATAAGATATTCAAGTTTGTAGAATGATATTTAATTTGAGTTTTGGTTACAAAATATTTTAATCTTATTTGAGATAATGAATATAATTATTGAGACAATTTTTGTAGATATAAGCAAGAGGTTATGTTCTTTCTTATTGCTTTCTTTGCGTCATGTATGTTCCATCTAAGATCATGAATGTTTCCAAAATTTCTTCAGCAATCCTATAACAATCAAAAACGAACTATAAATAAATGATATATAAAAGAGGTGATTTATTTATTCAAAATCTTAAAATTTAGGGATAAAAAAAGTATGGTATAAAAATATTTCTTTATGGTCTTAATCTTCTTCTTCTCATACTCCCCATACTATATACAATTCACTAATGTGAAATTGAGTTTAAAAAACACATATTTTAAACTGGTTCTCTAAAACAATCAATTTAAAATGCATACACAATTATTATTATTTTTAAATGCATACACAATTATTTTTTTGAAATTAAGTTGAAAATGCTAAACTATTTAAGCCCGATAATTTGATAACCGACTTAAAATAGTTGTCTTTTAAGACAATTATTCATATAATCAATGTAAAAGTGTTAGATAGTGTTAAATACTCACAAAACTTTTGGTTTGTTATATACTTTACACATTTCTTTAGCGAACAAAACACTAGTCTCTCGCTTTCACTGTTCTTTTTGGTCTCTTGCATGTACGTTTTTTCAAGTTGTTGGCGTTGTTCATGTGTTTCAAATGAATACCAGAAGTTAGTATAAGTTATTCACGTTGATTTGGCATAATACACGTTATCCTGGTTTGTATTTATTTTTTTCTTTCTCATTTATTATTTTCAGTTTTTATTCTAATATGTAACGTGTTTTTTTTTATTCTCACTACAATATTTTTGTCCTAGTGAAATGTATAAAAACCGTAACATTAAAAAAGTATTGTCATAATCTAAGAAAATGGTTTTTTGTCTTTGGAGAACCAATGCTTTGTTTTTGTCTTACACAACTTTGAGTTTCTAAAACATTTGATTTTCTAAAATATTTTTTTTGAGAATATCATAATATGGTACCTAATGTTCTATGACTACACGAAGGTGATGGAAACCGAAATCGTGCCACTTTAGTTATTTTTAGTAACAAATACAAGGTGAATTAGGAATAATTGAAACCATTAATTTCATTTAACAATTCTAGTTTTGGTCGCTTCAAAATTTATATTTTTATTGATAGATGTCCATCAACTAATAATAAATAATATTCTTAAATTACTTAAAGCGTCACTAAATATATTTGAAGAGCGTACAAGTTGACAAAGAAGACTTCAAATTAGGAATAGTTGAAGAAAAAAGATGAATTGTAAATTCATCAGGAAGTATTATTTCCACCATCACCAACTACATCTACTCATAAAAAGTTTGATATCATTCTCCAACCACCCATTGTTGAAATGGAGAGACTAACAACACTTCAAGTCGAGAAAAATATAAAATTGTCACTCATTAGAGACATTATTTTGTTACCATCACCTCTGTCGTTCTGTCACTAGAGGCAACTACCCTCTTCAAAAGTTTGATACCATTCTCAAACCCCCTATTGTTGAAATGGAGAGACTAACAAAGCTTCACATTGAGGAAGATTTGAAGAAAACAAGTGAACTACATCTCATTTGTTGTAGTTTTAAAAGAGATCAACTTAAATTTAAGTCAGTTGTCACTGAAAATTGGCTTAAAAGATGCTTAAAAAACTTTGAAACACATGTCATGTTAAAGTTAATTATATATCAATTTGTTTAAAATGTGTTTTTAGTCAGTGAAAACGGATTTAAAAGTGTCTCACTATTGTGTAAGAACATTTTAAACCAGTTGTGAGACCGACATAAATACCCGTTATAACCAGCTTAATATGTTGTATTTTTTTTTTCCAATAAGTGATTGTAAAATTACCTAAAATGTGATCAAACAATGTCTTAGACTAGGATGAGAATAATACGATTGAATTCTCGTTTATATTTATACAACTTGATTTATTTTGATTTAGTTTTAATCTCTATTCTTATTTTTTTTTTCTTTGTTAATTATTATTGAATTGAATTTAGGAATACTTCACCATTAAGCGATAAGTACTAGTATACTAGTAATAACCAAAACCGATATCTTTAGCCATGAGTAAAATAATCATAAAAACATGACAATATGAAGGTATCATGTGACTCAAGCAATGTCTGAAACGTGGAAAGATTATCCACAACATTTAGTTTAAGAGTGATTTTAATCACTTATAAAGAAAGTGGAAGGAAATATTCAATAAAGCATAATTGGTTTGTAACTTGTAAGATTCCATCGAAAAGTGCTTTCATCACCATGCTCAAGTCAACAACTACTTTTAGTCTTCTACCACACAAAGAACCTATAGTGTTCAAATTGGAAATGCTTATAGAAAGTGTGTTGAAAAGAAAGGGTCTAATGTAAGAAAATAATAATATTGAAATTTGAATAGAGTGAGTGGATTGCTTTTTGAGAGTGAAAAAATTGAACTTTAGGGGGAATTGGAAAATGTAGTTTGTCACTAGTAAACCATTTGTGGATATTGTAATTGGACTAAAATATTTTTTTAGAATTCAACCCACAAAGAAGTTTTTTCTTAGAAAATGCTTAGTGTTTGTATGCGTCAGATAAGATATAATAATATTTCACAAATTTTTTACAAATAACACCTAATAGGTCCATAGAAACTTCCTCATATTTACAAATTTTCTTTTTGTCTATTATGTAACATTGTTCAAATGACACTTTGCAAAGCTACATAGAAACTTCCTTATTTTAACAAAAAATAAAAATGTCTCCATGATGCTTTCCAATTCAACTTTTGTTTCAATTATGATGTGATTTCTCTATCACACAAAATTTCCTTCAAGTAAATGGCAAATGTTTTGTTTCAATTAGATAGTTGTTTTGCCTTCTACTTGTATACAAGATTTGAACATGTGTTACAATGCATGTGTGCCATTGCCAAAGTGTCACTTTCCTCAAACATAATAATTATGTTTTTGGGGTAAACAATCAACTCTGCATACATAAATAGCTAACAATGCTAGCTGTACTCCTCCAAAAATAATATGCTAACTGCATGCAAAAGTGGAACTAGAAATACTTTGCATTATCATTAGTGAGTTTATTCTTCCATAACTATCTATTATTTGATACCTTTTTAATTAGAAGAGCCTAAAAAATCTTGTTTGTGTATGTCATAAATTCATTTTACTTTTTATTACAGAACTAAATTGTGCAAAAAATAAAATAAATGAAATAGACACGAATATATACATGCATGCTTAATTTTACATTGAAATTTTAATTTACTCATACATATATGTGTATTCTCATTTTGTCAAAAAAAATCATTGTGTATTCTCATCATTAACCTAAGTGGTATATTTGCTAAAATAAACTTAATTATTGGTATATCTTTTGTAACTTTTTGGCTTGTTTGATTGTTAGGATAAAATAGAGATGAATATGATAAGATAGTTGAATAAGAAGATGATAGAGTAAATATATGATAACATTATATTAGTATATATTGTGTTTGAGATGAACCAAATAATAGTATAACAAATATAGATTAGATAAAATGACAAACTACTTATTTGACAGATTTATATATAATGTTTCATTGTTTTGTTAATTTCAACTATTTTTTATAATTTTAAATATGATTTTTAAAGTTTAGTTTTCATTTTAAATTATTTTATAATTTATTATATTTTTATAATTTAAAATTTTCAAATTAAAAAATAAATCATAATGTTTTTAAATAATTTTTTTACCCAAATTAATTTTGTTTATAATTTTAATATTAAACTTTAGAATTTAACCTAATTTAACTTTTTTGTTTATTTTATTTTATGACTTTTCAACTTATAATACTATTATTTTTGTTCTTTATTTTGAATATTTTGATATTTTAATATATTTTAAATTACTTTTTCAAGGGTAAATATGAAGAAAAAAATCTTATCATATTTTATTAGATTCTAACTTGGTCCTTCCATGAGAAAACTTACATTAGAAAGACATGATAATTAGATAGAGTGGCGTGATTTACTTATTTTATGTTACTAACAAACGCACCAAACACTAAATTAAGACTAAGACAAAGTAAGATTGTTTGTTGTTTTTTGTTTATGTTATGTAGACTATTAAATTAGGGTTAAAAATTCTCTCTATTTCTCTCTTTTATTTTAAGACTAATCCATTTTTTAAAAGAAATGGAGAAGTCTATTACTATAACTTTTTATTTATAAAATCAACAAACGATTAATTTATGTCATGTGTTAGAAAAAGGAAGTTAAGATTTGCTCTATTTCCCACTTTCTCAATTTTTTTTCATTATTAAAGTTTTGGAACTATAAAATATAGAAATGTAATATTTGGTGGACTCAAATATTTTATACACCCAAAAGAACTTCAAAGTTATAGTAACAGAGAAGAGAAAATTGAGAGAATCAGAACTCCTAAAAAAGTGTACAAATATACACATAAAACTAATAATAATAGAAGAAATTTTAACTCATCAAATTACCCTTTTAAATACAATTAGATCCAAATTTAGTGGGTACCCGTAAAAAAAAATCTATAATGAGTAGGATAAAAATCTACATAATTGGATATGAGACACGGGGACAGATAATTACCCGCAAAATTAAGTGGGTATGGGTGATGGTACGAGTACTATAATACCATCTCGTCCCGCACTTATATAAATATATTATTTATTTATTTATATATTTATTATATTAGTATTTAGTTTAATTAATTATTTTCTTTTATGTTTTAACATCTATTAATATCATTAAAGAGTATGTTTTGCTACTGTAAAAATGTTTTACACTGATATTTTACGAAAATTCACTATTGTATCATATCACCTTATATTTTTTATGGTTATTTTAAAATTAATTATGTGTCATAGAGATAAGATGTTCTTTCATTAAATGTTAATATAAAATTATTTTACATTAACGGTTTATGATTATTGCACTAAAAAATTCTATTGATATTTTTTTTTAACAAACACAATAAACTAAATTAAATTCGCTAGTTTTCATATTATTATACTCTACAATAAATTTGAAAATTATCAAGTGAATGATTCATGACATGTGGTAGTAATAGTAAGAAAAAACATATTAGAATATTAAAATTAAAATTTAGGTTGGATTCCCTCGAAAAGAAAATTTTGAATTTGATATTTGACATATTTCACTCTCAAACATACTATCCATTAATTAATATTTATGTTGATTTTATTTTATATAAAATATTAAGTTTAATTAAAAATGTATATAATTAAAAAATTATAACCACGAATGATTTTTATAAGTAATTATAATAAAAATTAAATATTATTAATAATATTTATCTCGACTTTGAAGTTAAAGAAAGGAGGAATAGTCATGAAACCAATAATGCTATTGCCTAAAAATTGGCTGTTCACGGGTTAATTTCCATATTTTTTAAACTTTTTTTGGTACAGTTTTGTTGTTTTACCATTTTTTTAATAGTATTTTACTCCTTTTGTAAAAATTGTATTTTGTTAATATTATGAAAAAATAATACCGAACTCAATGTGTTTAAATATAAAATATTAAATCACATTAAATATCTGGATTATAAAATTAATTGAAGGATTAAATCTTAATTCAATTTGTAAATATCGATATTATTATATTAAACGTGGTATTTATCATTTTTTATATAAAAAAAACTCAATGAAAAGAGATACATATGAATTTTTTTGTAAATACTCAATTAATCATATGATTTTCTATCTCTTGGACTGAGACACAATTTTTTCATTAGTTTTTATATAAAAAATTGTTAAAAGAGGATCGAAATAGTTAATAGGGTTACAATGAGTATATATATAAAAGAATAAAATTGTCTAGAATTGTCTAAAATACCCTTACTACTAATATATAATAATATTATCTAACAAAAATATATCAGAAAATTAATGCATATTGTATGTCCTCTTTTTACTCCCAAAAACATGTATTATATTTTTTTTATACAATAATTTGTATTTTTCTTAATATATAAATAATTACGAAGATGAATCACACAAGTGGTGGATATTTGGGTCACTTAATTATTTGTTTAGGATTTAATTTTTGGATTAAGCTATGGAAAAATATGTTAAAAAAATCCTTTAACTGAATCCCAGGTATGTAAATTTTTTTTTTAAAGTTATCCAAGTGAGTTGTCTCGCAATTGCTTGTGCAAAATATATTTGATTTTAAAAAATGAAATACGAAGATGTTCCTACGAATGCTGAATGCCTCAAATCTATCATCCAACTCTACCAAGATGTTTCTGTCCGATTCATTAATCTTGAAAAATCAGAGATCTCCTTTAATCAAAATATGTCTATTGACTGACAAAACAAACTCATAAGATAGACACCCTTTAAAATAGTGGAGACTCCTTCAAATTACCTAGGATTACCATCTTTCGTTGGAATATCCAACACGCAGGTTTTTTATTTTATTCAAGATCGTGTTTGGAATAAGCTTAAATATGGTGGAATGAGATATTCATTTCCTCTACAGGAATGGAGGTGTTAATTAAGTATGTCGTTCAACTCATTCCTACAGGAATGTGGTATTACCAAGTGCAACGTGGAAGATCACTAATTTTCTTAACATGGATGTAGCTGAAGCTATAGGATTCCGACTAGCAATTGAGTTTGGGATTCATCATGTCATTGTAGATAATGAATCCCTCAATGTTGCAAAGCTATTAACACCCCATCTTTCAATAGATTTTATGTGAGTTTTATTATCATTGATTGTTATAATTTTCTTGTTTTATTTTATTTGTATAATATAGCTCTTGTAAATAGATCTTTTAATAATTCTACCCACATTTTAGTCAAGTCTCTTTTATCTCTAGAAGATACTATTTGGGTTGACGAATGTCCACCTTTTATTTGTACTTTTATTGCGGCTGATTTAACTAACTAATGAGTTAAAAATAAACTTGTGTATTTCTTTTTATTATAAAAATATTTCTATAAATAATATTTTTTAATATAAAATTGTGTTTAAATACATATGTTTTTTTCTCTCTCTCAAAATACAATAGTAAATTGAATTAATAGTTTAGCTTGAATTTGATATTGAGGAATTAAAGAAAAAAATATTATTGATGTCAGAGAAAAAATTATTTAATCGAATATTATTCACTCAATTTAATCCAAATGTCAATATTAGGAAATAATAATTATGAATGAGATTTTAATTTGAATAATATAATATATTTGGAGATTGGAGATAATTAAATTTGATATGTAGTACCAAAAAAAATGATTTAAATTTGGTATATTATGATTTTTTTTATCGCAACCTTTAAATTGGGTAAAACCACAAAAACGAGAAAACTGAAAGAAATTCATGCAATTTTATTTCATCCAAGTGGCCTAATTTAATATGAATTAACTAATAAAATTTATTAAAAGTAAATTAAATAAAAAAAATCAAAAGTTATAGAAAATTAAGATACATAGGGATTTTTTTAAAAAAGAATCACGTGCTTAAAATCAATTCAAATACTAAATAGTAAATAGTATTATCACCTCAAATCAAATCAAAACTTTCCTTTTAAACATCGAAGTGAATATTTTAAAAAGTAACGTAGAAAAGCGACAAACAATAATGTCTAATAAAAAAAGGAAAACCATAAAAAAAATGCAGCAGACTTACAAAAATTCTCTAAAAATATAGATTTTTTTTGACAGATCAAATATACAGAATATATTGATTTAAAGAAAATTTAAAATTACAATTAAATAATAATAATTGTTATTTATTTTTACCTATTATTATTTTTATTCTGTTCTACAAAATCGCAATTTGGTGTCACTGGTTTTCCGTTTCCATTAGAGGAGAGACAGTCTCTGCCGCCACTGTTCTATGCTCCTCCACCATCATAACCATCATCATCATCATCATCACCATCATCACCATCATCACCGTCAACATCATCATCATCACCATCACCATCACCATCATCGTTATCACCATCACTTTCATATTCTCCACACAACAACAATACCTAGGGTTTCCAAAACACCATTCTCCATCGAATGATTGATCTCTAAGGGTTTCCGATTTGGATGGCATTGGGGGATTTAATGGCATCACGTTTTTCCCATTCAACTGTACTCGTCGTTCCGAATCACCACGACGATTCCACTGCTACTGCTTTTTCCTCATCCGCTTCCGCTTCCGCCGCCGCCATAAACGATGATAACGATTTCGCTTCAGTTCCTCACCGCCGTGATTCCGAATTCGCCGCCGCAAGTAGTAGTAGTACCGCCGCTTATGCTAATGCCGCCACTACCATGGCGTATCTACCACAGACGGTTTTGTTTAATGAACTCCGTCACGATGCATTTGAACTTGACCTTCCCGCTGGTCCCTCCGATAGTGGTCTTGTCTCGAAATGGCGACCCAAGGATAGAGTATGCTCTTCGCTTTCGATTAATATACCATGTATTTGTTTTGATTCGTTTGTTTATAGAAATTTGTTCTTCCTTTTTTCTGCATTTTTATGTGGTCAATTGGCGATTTAACATTTTCTTGTTGTGTGAGTGTTAATTAGTGTCATAGAAATTTGGAAACTTTGAAAAATATGCCATTTAGGTCTAATTCCTGCCAATGTGAAATAGAAATAGTGTTAAGCTTGAAGGTTTTATGGAAGAAGGGTTTGGATCGACTAATGTAAATGAATAAAATAAGAGAGTGAGTTTTGTCCTAGCCATGATTTTTGAAGTTGGTAGATGTATTTTATTGAGTAGGATTTTGAGCCACTGAATTTTTATGAATGGTTATCAACTTCTCACTTTACTTGTCTAACCCAGTTGAAAATGGATAAATTATGCTGGAATTTCTTGACTGAAGTAGTGATTTCTGAAATGTGGCTGGGAAAATGTTATTTACATTTACTGCTTTTGAGTGATAGGCCTTTTATAAGTCTCAGTAGCTTCTACTAGGAGGTGGTCTGTCACATGAATGGCGGTCGCTAGTTCCTTATGTTAGCAATTAGGTGGAAATTGGTTGACAAAAGATGATTCTGTCTAAAAAAAGTAGATGAATGCAGAAAATTGTAGTATATAGGTTTTATTTGTAAGTAGTGTTACTTTAAGATTCCAATCCAATATATTAACTACTAAAATAAAAAAATTGAAATATGCAAGCCGCGTCCACTGAATTCAATTGTATCAACTGGGAATTTGGGCTTACAGTTCATGTTTCCAATGATCTATATTCTTTCTTGTTCTTCAATTTTTTACAAATATTGCAATTGCTTGTTATTTGCAAAAATAAATTGAGGCTCCTTCAACACAAACATCTGATCAGGACCAACACGTGGATGGTTTAAGTGGTGAGGGAGTTGGTAACCTTAAGCTAGTGGTCCAGGATTAGAACATTGACTCTTGTGTATGGAGAAAACATTCGGAGAATCTACCTTGTGTACCCAACATATTCCCCGTTGAAGATTAGTCAGTGTTAAATGGAAGATGATTCTTCGTAACTATAACATGGCTAAAAATACATCTAATTAGGTGGTAATTGAATGTTCCAGAGGCATGTGTTTAACGGATATTGCACACTAACGTTTGCAATTTTCTGAAATGTATTCTTTATTATCCTTATGGAGACTTGTGAAGCAAAAAAGAGATTCTCTTGAATGAAACATTATAATTGTTGCCATGTTTGTAATTGCATAACAAATCTGAACTGTGCCAAATCACTAGTGGTTTTTATAATTACAGTGTCTAGCACCATTGTTTTCATTTGAAGTGTCCATTTTTTCCATGAAAATTTATAATTTATGCGTTTGAAAGATGCTTATATATTTAAGACGCGTGTTTTGATGTAACCCCTAATTTTGTGGTGCAGATGAAGACAGGATGCGTAGCTCTAGCATTATGTTTAAACATTAGTGTTGATCCACCGGATGTAATAAAGATATCCCCTTGTGCCAGAATGGAGTGCTGGATAGGTCTCTTGTTAACTTTCTGATCTCATTTGTTTTTGAAATTTTTCTTTTCCATTGTTTGTACTCTAAGTTACTTCCTATTTTTGTCACTTATTCACGTTCAGTTTATGTTTCGAAACAGCTTCTGACTTCCTAATAATTGTGTACACAATTTTTTGGTCCTTATATAATTACTTGATTTTACAAGCTGCAAAAGCAGATAAATCCAAATGAAGTGTAAATGAATTGTCTGATGGTAAAGCATATAACTGCTTCTGTTTTGTTCTTATTTCTGATGGTTGGACTCTCTGATTCACCCTTTTCCATGTTTTATCCAAAAACAATTCACTCTATGCTTTTTGACTCTCAACTTGACGGTTTTGAGTTAGTTGCAGCTTTTTTATCAAGAATCAAGAAATGTAAATAGATGTTTAATTAAAACCTTTGTAATATGTAGTGTTGTCAAATAGTCGCTATAGCGGCACTGTGGCACTATAGCATAGCAGAAATTGAACAAATTGCTATTGCTCTGCAATACGTTATTTAGTATAAAGTGTTGCCAAATAGCCGCTATAGCACTATAGCGTAGCCGAATTTCAACTAATTGCTATTTTCTGCAATCTGCAATTAACAACACTGGTAGTTTGTTAAAACTCTGCACAGTTACAACTATGGTTATGGCACAAACAACCTTTGATGCTTTGCTTTCTCAATGCTCCAGATCCTTTAAGTATGCAACCACAAAAGGCATTAGAGTTAATTGGGAAATCGTTGACCAGTCAGTACGAAAGATGGCAACCAAAGGTGGGGAATGTTTACCTTGCCAACCTCATCTGCATATGAGCTTTTTAAATTGATTTTTAGCTGACCTAGTAGCTATTGTTTGCAGGCACGCTATAAGTGTCAACTTGATCCAACATTGGATGAGGTGAAAAAGCTTTGTACTACATGTCGTAAATATACAAAGTCAGAAAGAGTTTTGTTCCATTACAATGGGCATGGTGTGCCTAGGCCAACTCCTAATGGTGAAATTTGGGTCTTCAATAAGGTCAATTTTCTTCCTTCTTAGCTCTTAAACCAAGATAGTTATCCAATAAGTAAATTGTCACTTTGTTCCTGGTGGCAATGTTTAACCAGTAGATAGGGATCTTGCTTCATATTTGAGCTTCTTAGATATTACCCATATGGTCTTCCTATCTTCTCCAAAATATACTGTATTCATTAGAGACTCAAAAGATGAAAATAGGTGGATGGAAAAAAGGAGTGATATAAGCAGGTGAAATCTTTGGAAAGAAGGAAATATAGTGACAAGTATGGGATGAGAACGGGTGAGAAAGCAATTTTGCTATTTTTGTCCAAGAAAATGAATATATTTTATGTAATCAGTGTACTTGTTATGCCATTTATTCTGCTTAGATATTTTCACAGCAAGCATAATTAAGATGGGGTGGCAGAGATAAGATAATCAGAAAAACTAGGATTGGGAAATAACTGAAATCTTAATCTTATAATTTAAAAATACAATAACAATAATAATACAATAATAATCTTAAACAATGCCCGTAGGACACTCATTAGCATTTCCTTAATAATAATAATAATAATCTATATATAAAAGTAGGATAGTGTCCTAGAGAAATTTCCCGCCAAAATTGGTAATGGCATTTATGTAATTTTATCCAGATTATTATTACTTACACTCTACTCTTTGCTGCATGTATCGCAAAAAGGTTCAAATCTCAAATGAGGTAATGATTGTTTGTCCACATATGACATATCCAAACAATATCTTACAACTTTGAAATTATTTACTGACATTAAATTTTGGGTTAAATATGGTTTTAGTTCCTATAAAATTTCAACATTTCAATTTTAGTCCCGTATAAAATAAAAATACAATTTTTAGTCCCTACAAAATTATCCATCAAGTAGATTTAGTCTCTTAAAATGAAATATGATTAATTGTCTTTCAACTTTAAAATTTTGAATGATTTTTGCAAGCATGTTTAGAACTTAATAAAAAATTCTTCCACAAATTTACAATTTTGTAACTTGGGATAAATTAAATATTAATTTTTATATGTAAAAAACTAAAGGAAAAAGAAGCAAAATATGGACGTAAAAAATTGAATTTTGAGCTATTTTTTGTGGAGAAACTTTTTATATTGTTGTAAACATAAAAAAGTTTATTTAAAAATATATGTTGACTTAACAACAAAGACTAAAACTACATGCATGATAATTTTGTAGGGATTAAAAGTTGTATTTTAATTTTACAGTATTAAAATTGAAATGTTCAATTTTATAGAGACTAAAAACATATGTCAACCTTAAATTTTTAATGTCTACAGACATTATTCACTTATGCATATCTTTTTTTTTTTTTGATGAAACTTATGCCTTTGTTCGCTACTTAAATTCTTTCTCTCCATACAAAAGTTTATACTGTCAATTTGCCATGTTATTCTCTCATTGTTATTTCAAATCTCATGATACCCTTTATAATCACCAAATTAATGACTCATTTTTCCAATACAAAAGTTTGTATTGTCCTATTATTTTCTCATTTTATTTCCGCAACACTTTCGGTAAAATCACACAAATTTGAACAAATAATTATAGAGGCTTGACAGTTCATATCATTCCCCCCATATAAAAGTTTGTATTGTCATATCATTCTCTCATCGCACCACATGACATCATTTAAAACAACCTACATAAATTAATAACTTATTCTCCAAAAATAGAATTGCAATTTTTTTTATATAAGTCTAATTGTGGTGCACTGACAAATGTAAAAGGCTCTTTTCACTGTCATCCAATAACATTGTAATTTGTATGATTCTGCCACATCATTTACTTAATAAAATAACCTAAAAATTCTAATTTTTCTCCGTTACCATTGCTGTCTCATCCGAAATTTTTGTTCACCATCTCTAGTGTTTTTCTCCAACTCTGAACAGCAACATATCTTTTTTGCACACTGCACAGAAACAACTTGTTCCTGCATTGCATTATTCGTATTCCATCTCACAAATGCCCATGTGTAAGAATAAAGGGGCTGTCCCACTACATATTGACGATTATGGTACTGAGACGAGTTTTCTTTCTTTCAATTTTAAGCTCTTCTAATGAATTTTAAGTGCACCATCTTGATGGTGCTGCTATATAACTTTTGAAGTAGACTCGTTGGTGACTGAAGAGAAAAAAGAAAAGTGAAACGGGCTATGTGCAGAGTTAGAGATGAAATAAAAGAGATTTGAAAATACAGAGATGAAGAATTAACTAACAACGACCAATAAGAGAATAGAGACTCAAGGAAACTGGAACTGTCGAGATTGAAATTAGAGATACAGAATGGTAGAGTAGAGAGAGGCAATGTGGAATGACTTCAAGCCGATGATATAGGGGACGTGAGAAAATAGAGTTGTATGATTGAGTTATTATCCAATTAGAAATAAGTCATTTTTATTTAGTTAAAATACATTAAACTGGCATGGCAGAATGATACAATATTAGTGGATGACTGTGTAAAGAGCCTTTACACTGTGCACCACAATTAAACTCTTTAGATATATATCCAATTTTTTCATAACAATGTTTTAACTATTTCAAAAATTATATTCTTTAATATACAATTTTTATTTTATTTATTGTAAATTGTGCGTACTACATAGTACATACCATGAAACTGTAGGTATGTTATTAGGAACCATTATCAAATAGTATTGATTGTTGAATATATAATAATGTCTGTATATATATATATACACACACACACACACCAATACACACACATATACATATTATGCTTCAATTATAATTCTTCTTTTGGTTGTTAGTCTTTTTAATTACTTTCTTCTTTCATACATAAATTATCTATGATTCACTTATGCATCACACTGGTACACAATCTACTTATTACGATGATAATAAAGCTAAATTTGATAATATCTATTTATCAGAGAATCCTCAATATTATAACTCTCCAACTACTGGACCATAAATTTCAAATGTGTCTCTAGTTACTATATCATAGTGATAAAGAGCATTGTCATATTCTTATTCTCTTTCTTCATGATATTATGCTCAGAGCTATACACAGTATATCCCCTTACCAATCAGCGAACTCGATTCCTGGCTGAAGACCCCATCAATTTATGTTTTTGATTGCTCTGCGGCTGGTTTGATTGTGAATTCCTTCATTGAGGTATTCATTCAAAATCTTGCCTATTGAATGCTACGTAAGCCAACTTCAAATGTATGGATTCTGATTGTGTTGTCATTTTTTTTCATATTTGGACTACGAAATTTCTTGGTGGACTTGTTATTGATTAGCTTCACGAATGGAGTGCTGCTAACTCTTCCGGATCCCCAAGGGATTGCATTATGCTTGCAGCATGTGAAGCACATGAGACTTTGCCCCAGAGTGTAGAATTCCCAGCTGATGTATTTACAGCCTGTCTTACAACACCTATAAAGATGGCATTGCGATGGTGAATATTCTCCCATTAATTCTTGCTTAGTATTTTCCTATAAAATTAGTATTTTCCATGTATATAATTAGGATTGTTACATGATTGACTTTGGCCAGATTTAGTCCCTTTTTAAAGAGATTCTCCTTATACAACTTTGTATTTATAAATACATACAAGCTGAGAGCTAATATCTCAAGCTATTTCATTATTGAACCTTCTTCAGTCTTGAGATGGTTCCAAATTTAGTCGGCCGGAGAATAAGTTCTAAATCTTGGCCTTTAAGTCTCAAAACCCTAGTTGTCTTGTTGCGAGCCCAAATCTGACAGCCCTAGGTACTGCAAAATCCATACCATAAGTTTTGCTGGTGTCAAATCAGTCTCTCCCCAACCCCCCCCCCCAACCAATCACCATCTTATGCACCGTCGCTTGCAGGCATATCTTCTGCCTACAGACTTGCTGTATGTGAATCCCACATGTCGCTTTCCAGATGTGGCAATGTCACCACTGGTCTCGTTCTACTTGCCGGCCTCCTCCCTTCCTGTTTTGACCCTGTTTGGTCATTGAGTCCCACTGCTTCCAGCGTTGTACCTCTGTTTTGGTGTTGTTTGTCCGTACTGTTTGGGTTGTCACTGATACGTTTTTCTGGGTTCTCTTTGTTACCCAAGTTCTGTCCAAGATGAGTTCAATATCAGTTTTGTCTCAGAATGACAACAACAAATATGAATCCTGTAGTTAGAGCTTTTTGTCCTATGTTTTCTCCAACCATCCCTCTATAATGTCGGTGATAATTATTTAAATTAGTCGGTTGCTAGTCTGGATCTTCTACTTTTGTTTCAAATTTTTCAAGACATGGGGGTGGCCGAGGTGGTTGTCATCAGGCTACTTACTGTAAGCATTTTGGTAATTCCCAATTATACAATGTGACTCGGTCAGTGATTAGAAAAGAGTTTGAAGTTATCTGATGAAGAGTACAAGGGTTAATATTGGTATTTTATAGTTTGTCTCAATCAACGTGTTTAGTGTATCTCCTTTTTACTGTTTCATGTCATAAACATCATGGAAGGTTTAGTGTATCTCCTTTTTTTGGGGGTAAAATAATGCTTCATGCACGGACTTTCAAATAAGGCATGCTTTTGTAATGTGAGTGGGCATTATTTTACCCAATCTGTAATCTTTGCATGTTACCCGGAGCAATTCCTTCCTAACCTCTTATTACCTTTATCAAGTGGCATTTAATGAAGACTGGTTGGTTGTATACATCATTGTTGTTTATCACATTTTTTATAATTTGATATATTATAATTTGTGTGCACCAAAGTATTATTTTTGTGTGTTAACTTATCGTAGCTGGATTTATTTAGTGGTGATAGAAAAATATCACTGTAATATTGATGGTCTTTACTACGATGTTAATTAATGTTTAACTCCGCTTTCTCATTACTAATTGTCATTTTATTAATCATGGACTTTTGAATCGTGTTGGCGTTTATTTCATCAGTAATCGGTGATTTTCTTATGTACTTCATCTCTAGGTTTTGTACTCGGTCATTACTTCGCGATTCGTTTGATTATTCGCTTATAGACAAGATCCCTGGCCGTCCAAATGACCGAAAGACACTTCTGGGTGAATTGAATTGGATTTTTACAGCAGTAACTGATACAATTGCCTGGAATGTTCTTCCTCACGGTAGGTTTCAACCCTCATAGTTCCTCCTTCTTAAATTTCCATGGTGTATTTTCAACCCAGTTATTTTGGTCTCGTTTATATTATATTGATATTGACCTTGTCCTGCAGATCTTTTTCAGAGACTGTTCAGACAGGACTTGCTTGTTGCAAGTTTGTTTCGAAATTTCCTGCTTGCTGAGCGAATTATGCGTTCTGCAAATTGTACTCCCGTCTCTCATCCAACGTTACCACCAACCCATCAACATCATATGTGGTATTGTTGGTGATTATTGTTATGATTATGATATTATGTGCCGATAAACTTTATCATCGTCATATGTTTTTAATTCATGCTGCAGGGATGCGTGGGACATGGCTGCCGAGCTCTGCCTTTCTCAACTTCCTAAATTAGTTGAGGATCCTAATGCAGAATTTCAGGTAGATGCTTTTTTTATGCATCTGATGTAAAGCTTTTTTCTGAAATTGTATTTTAAATATAGAAAGTTGGGTCTGGTATACTGGTTTTACAAGGAGCAACAGCATTTGCAAATTTAGCAAGTTTTGACCTTATCTGACAAAGTATATGCTGTTCTCTTTCAGCCTAGTACATTTTTCACTGAGCAGTTAACTGCATTTGAAGTTTGGCTTGACCATGGTTCTGAGCATAAGAAACCACCAGAACAGTTGCCTATAGTTCTTCAGGTACATCATATCTTAGTCTTTGTTATCCTTGGAACCATTGCATTGGTTTCTTATACCCTTGTGTTATGTAGGTTACCATTTCTCTATTTGGTTTTTGTATTTGATTTAAGTTATTGTTTGCAATTTAGTTAATGATCATTATCATTCTTCTGAAGGAAGTTTGATGATATGTATTTATTGTGAACATCTTCTCTTTAGCTATATGTCTAGATTCCGAAGTAGTAATGCAAGCTATGTTGTCAATCCTGACACAATCCCGGTGCGGTGGAGGGGATGATTGCGACGCCAACGACCGGGAAAACGCTTTTCACGGTAGTGGCGCTGCCGGCCGCGTATCGTGCTATTCTAACCCCGACCCACTATCGGACCTGCTCTAGGGCTTTTTAAAAAACGCAAGCTTTTTTATTATTTATTCCTTTATTTTTTATTCTTCATTAAGGGTATCTGGGTCATTTTTCTCACCCACTTAAGCCCTTACTCTTTACTATTATAAACTCACGAAGGGGTTGGTTCATCACCGTGAAAAAGAAACCGTTTTTGTTCTTCCTCTGTTTCGTTCTTTCTCCGCCGCCATCGTTCTTGCTCTGCCATTTTCGTTATTTTCTTGCTCCGTTCAACATCGTTTTGTTCCGTTCTTGCTCTGTGCAGCATCGTACATCGTTATGTTCTTGCCGTGGTTTTTTTGTTCTTTCTGTTACTCTGTTTTGTCTACTTTGTTTCTTTTTCCCTGTTCTCTGTTTTGTTGATTCCGATTACTATTAGAACTTGATTTTGATGTTGGATTTTGGTTATTAAGTATGATTACCCCTTTAATTTTGTCTATTTTGCTATTTTTTAAATATTTTTGTATACTGTTTGTATTTCATGTTTATTTACTGTTTTTTGGCCTTCGCAATATACTTACTGTTTATATACTGTATTTTGCCATTGTTAATTCGTTATAGTATGTTTAGTTTGTATTTTATGTTTAGTAATTTTTCTACATTTTCTATCTACAGTTAAATCTCTTTTTTATCCTGACTCTCAACTTTTTGTTATGCACTTCTCTCTCACTTTCTTTATCCTTTTTTGCAATATATTTTAAGTTTCTGGCAATAATGTTTGGCATTTGTTGATATACTTGCTTGCATTCATAAGTAGCACTGCTCCTATTTCAGGTTTTACTTAGTCAATGCCATCGATTTCGTGCCTTAGTACTACTTGGAAGATTCCTTGATATGGGTCCATGGGCTGTGGATCTGGTAATTTCATTCATAATTGATCAAATTTTGTTGCAGTTATTTTTACTTGTTATGTTATCATGGCTTGATACTGAGTTTCTTATATATAGGCATTATCTGTTGGAATCTTCCCCTATGTTCTGAAGCTGTTGCAAACAACCACACCAGAACTACGTCAGATTCTTGTATTCATATGGACAAAAATTCTTGCACTTGATAAGGTAATTTTGGAGGATATCAGTTTTTCCTTAAATAGAATGTCAATTCTTAATTCCGTAATTTTTTGCAGAACATGTGTCTGCTGTGCAGCGCTTAGCTCTGACATTTCAGTAGACAAGTGTTTTGTTTAATACATAAATCATGTTGAAATTTCTGATTTGACTACAGATAATGTTTCTTGTACTGTAGTCATTATTGGAGTATATAAACAGATTTTTCCCGTCAGATGTAGTTCTGAACAAGCTGAGAAAAGTAAAAAATAGAAAATAGAAAAAAGAGGGAAATAAATTGTTCATTAACCCATTAAAAAATCTTTATGAGAAACTTTCACTTGGCAGTTGATTATATAATTTATTTTTTTGATTGAGTATTCCAAAACTTCATATTTTGTCTATATGTATTTCCTTTTTTATATTTTTTTTTCTAATTTGATTTTGAAACTCTCCATGTCACGTATCTACCGGGTTGCAGTCATGTCAGGTTGATCTAGTGAAGGACGGAGGTCATATCTATTTTATGAAGTTTCTTGATAGCTTGGAAGCCTACCCAGAGCAACGTGCAATGGCTGCATTTGTTTTGGCTGTGATTGTGGATGGTCATAAAAGAGGCCAAGAAGCTTGTATTGAATCTGGTTTGAGCCATGTCTGCTTAAAGCACCTTCAGAGTTCATCTCCTAATGATTCACAAACTGAGCCCCTTTTCCTTCAGTGGCTTTGCCTGTGTCTTGGGAAATTGTGGGAAGAGTTCACAGAGGGGCAGACAATTGGTTTGCAGGGACATGCAACTTCTATATTGGCTCCTCTACTGTCTGAACCCCAGCCAGAGGTTTGCTACCCTACGCATTGGTTCTATTTCTGGTTTCCAGATGATTACAGTTGTGGTATATTAAATAAACGATTGAGCCATGTACTTTGTTATTCCTCAGGTTAGGGCATCTGCCGTTTTTGCACTGGGTACCCTTGTCGATGTCGGATTTGATTCATGTAGAAGTGTTGGGGGAGATGAAGAATGTGATGATGATGACAAGTTTAGGGCTGAAGTTAGTATAGTTAAGAGTTTGTTGAGTGTTGCTTCAGACGGGAGTCCATTGGTGAGGGCAGAGGTAGCAGTTGGTATGTGATTAAGCATCTGAATGTTTATATTTATTTTCAATTGTTTTTGTGAGAAGATGCTTATCATTATGGTTAGATAGAAAATAGTGGTACTGTTTGTTTATTGGTTATTTTTTTAATAGATTTATCCTTAGAAATTCTTAATTATCTGCGAACGAGTTCCTAATAGCTAGTTATATCTGAAAATATGGTTAAATTTGCAGTTAAATCCTTCACATGCACTCGCATTTGTTAATGTATATGTATGTATGTATGTATGTTTATGTCTCTGTGTGGTGTTTTATTGTTTTCTCTAATTTGTTTATCGTGTGACAGCCAATTGTTTTGTTGGATGGTTGGTTTGTACATCTTTGTAGACATCTTAATTTTGTCCTTATAGTATTTTATATGGGCTGGATCTGTAAGATGACTGTCTAAAATGTATTTTCTTTCAACTGTCAGCTCTAGCACGCTTTGCTTTTGGCCACAACAAGCACCTGAAATCAATTGCTGCTGCATATTGGAAGCCTCAGACTAATTCTTTGATGAACTCCTTACCTTCATTGGCTAATATTAAAGATTCGGGTGGTGGATATCCTAAGCAGAGCCAACACATGGCTCATGGTAATATTGTTTCACCTCAAATTGGCCCTCTAAGGGTTGGGAATGACAATTCTAAAGTAATTCGAGATGGGCGGGTCTCTTCTAGCAGTCCTCTCGCTAGTTCTGGAATCATGCATGGATCCCCATTGTCTGACAATTCATCTCATCATTCTGATTCTGGAATACTGAATGATGGTTTCAGCAATGGAGTGGTTAACAACATTGGGCCGAAGCCTTTGGACAGTGCATTGTATTCACAGTGTGTACTTGCTATGTGTACTTTGGCAAAAGATCCATCTCCGCGGATTGGGAACCTTGGTCGTCGGGTACTGTCCATAATAGGTATTGAACAAGTGGTAGCAAAACCATCAAAGCCTTCTGGTGTTCGGACTACTGAAGCTACCGTTTCTCCTACCCTCGCTCGCTCGTCTTCTTGGTTTGATATGAATGGCGGTAGGTCTCGCTCTTATTTATTTGATTTAATTGTTAACCTTTCAGATTCTGTTTGGTAATATATATCTCTTTGCATCAATTTTTTATTTGTTGATTCCTGCGGCGATGTTATTGGATTTAATTTTATTATTGCATGCTGCTCTGGCAGGACACTTTCCACTGACGTTCAGAACTCCTCCAGTTAGTCCTCCTCGCCCAAGTTATATAACTGGAATGCGTAGAGTATGTTCGTTGGAGTTTAGGCCTCACCTGATGACGTCCCCAGACACTGGATTAGCTGACCCACTTTTAGGATCTGGGGGAGCTTCTGGGACTTCTGATCCCAGTTTTCTTCCTCAATCAATTATATATAATTGGAGTTGTGGGCACTTCTCCAAACCACTTTTAACTGCTGCAGATGATAGCGAAGAAGTATTAGCTAGAAGAGAAGAGAGGGAAAAATTTGCATTGGAGCACATAGTGAAATGCCAGCACTCTGGTTTGTATTTCACTTTTTTTAAACTCAATTAACCAAATTCTGTAAGATGTCCAGTTGAGAACTTCATGTATTTTATTATGTCAGCTGTTAGTAGGTTAACAAATCCAATTGCCAAATGGGACATAAAGGGTACACAAACAGCATTGCTGCAACCTTTCTCTCCTATAGTGATAGCTGCTGATGAGAATGAACGTATCAGGTATGAACAGTTCGTCTATATTATTGTTAGTTTAGTGGATACTGGTATGAAGCTAACATGGCTTTAGGCATGGAGCATAAGGGGACTTTGTGTGTTCGTTGTAAATGTTAGGACAATAAATAATAATAATAAATTTAAAGTCCAAAAAGTGAGCTGTAACAATTTGGTGAGGGCTATAAATTTCCAAATCTTGTTCGACTTCAGGGTTGATAGAACTCAGAAAGATTCTCAGATGTAGAGGCATAGGAAATTAAACAACCATCATTCTTAATTTTTCTAGACAAGTAAGAATTGTGTCTGGACTAGATCAGAATATATTTCTGGTTTTGATGAATTGATTTCTGTTAGTATGTATTGTATCATATTGAATTCTGTTGTTGACTACTTTGGAGTTTTGCACAGGATATGGAACCACGAACAGGCAACACTACTTAATAGTTTTGATAATCATGATTTTCCTGACAAAGGAATTTCTAAGCTCTGCTTGGTGAATGAGCTTGACGATAGCTTGCTTCTTGCTGCTTCATGTAATCTCATCTACTGTTTAGTACTATTTTTTTTTATGAGAGAATCCATTCTTAAATTGTCAGAATATTAAATAATGGGGATCTTGCAGCTGACGGAAACATTCGGATTTGGAAAGACTATACTCTGAAAGGGAAGCAGAAGCTCGTCACTGCATTCTCTTCAATTCATGGTCAAAAACCTGGTGTAAGGAGTCAGAATGCAGTTGTTGATTGGCAACAGCAATGTGGTTATCTGGTATATGGTTCTTTGAATATGATTTGGAATAGGGGATACCTCCCTCTTCGCTACTAATGTCTTATAATAGAACTCTGATTCTTCCCTCACGCCTTGATGTTAATGATTTTTTATGGTATTGTTTCATGTTACTCCAACACATTTACCAGTATGCATCTGGTGAGATATCCTCAATAATGCTGTGGGATCTTGATAAAGAGCAGCTTGTTAATACTATACCTTCTTCATCATCGGAGTGCAGTGTCTCAGCGTTGGTAAGCCTCCTCTAAGCTGACAGTTTTATTTGTTGAATATTATGTTTGTTCAAATTAATACTGCCTTGTAGCTAAGCAGAGTTTATTCTTAAGATACATGTAAAAAGTTGTGTTCTGCTTCCATGTATGCAGCTTAGCTACATCTTTTGTTACAGCTCTTAACTGGTGAATCTATTATATATTTTATTAGCCCGATAAGTTTTATGATAATAATACCAAATTGTCTACTGTTACTTAGGAACCTCCCTTCCCCCTCTTTCTTCAAATTTTGTTGATCTTTGGGTTTACCTTCTCCAAAGTTTAATTCTTTGGCTGTGCCTGCTGTCATACTTTGCCCTTGCTAATATTAGGATGTTTTGGGTGAAAGTTACCCATACTGACCCTCAATTCATCTTAGTAAGTCTATAAAGATTGAGGATTTGATGATATGGTTTAAGATTTTCTTCAAAGAAGAAAGAAACTCGGCACATGTTCAATTTCCAGTTAAATGCCCAGAAAACTGAGTTGCCCGTATCATTTAATTCAATCTGTAACCAGATAATTGACATAAAAATTCTTTACAAACAATTATCCCCTCTTTGATTTATCGTCTTTCTTTTGTACTTTAGGCTGCTTCTCAAGTTCATGGCGGACAGTTTGCAGCTGGTTTTATAGACGGGTCTGTAAGACTTTATGATATCAGAACACCTGAAATGTAAGCACTTCAGATGAATTTCTTCCACCGTGATAAAAATTCATCGTTACTTGTTCTCCTTATGCTTTTAATATGGTTTCCTGCACGTCCCCAAGTTTAAGTTCATACTTGAACCACAACGGTCAATCTAATATCTTTAGTTTTATCTAAAGTTTAGAACTTTTAAGGTTCAGTTTAAAAGCCTCCATGTCTCTTAACTTAATGTCATTGTAATGACTAACGACTATTGACAATGATATTTCTTAGGCTCGTATGTGGATTACGGCCACACACACAGAGAGTGGAAAAAGTAGTGGGGATTGGCTTTCAACCTGGGTTAGACCCTGGAAAGGTAAATAAAGCATCTCACTAGATTCATAATTTTATAATATTTGTAGACAATAGCAGAAATCCAGTGACTAATGTATTTGATTTGATGTGGATGATGAAATTATGCAATGCTTTCCTTCAGTTGGTTAGTGCTTCTCAGGCCGGGGATATCCAATTCCTTGATATAAGAAATCATAGCAGCGCCTATCTCACCATTGAAGCTCACAGGGGTTCCCTGACGGCTTTGGCAGTACATAGACACGCTCCAATCATTGCCAGTGGTTCTGCCAAACAACTCATTAAAGTTTTCAGTCTGGAGGGCGATCAATTGGGCACCATTCGTTACTATCCTACTCTAATGGCCCAGAAAATTGGTTCAGTAAGCTGCCTCAATTTCCACCCATATCAATTACTACTTGCTGCTGGTGCTGCAGATGCATGCGTGTGCATCTATGCCGATGACAACACTCAAGCAAGATGAAACTACATTTTTCTCTTGGAAGATTTCATCAGTTGTCCAGCTGAGAAGAGTTTATCAAACATCTCCCAGGAGTGCCACACATATTTATCGCAGTTGGATAAACCTGTGATGATGCTTGAGTCCCTCTCTGCTGTGAATACTTCTGAAAATATTGGTAGGGGTAAATTTTTCTGGCAGTGTATGCAGGTATTCGTTAGCCTCCATAACAGAGGGTTGCATTTGACAGAAAGAAAGAAGCATATTGGAGGCTCCGACAAATAAGGTCATCTTCGTATATGTGTAAATATCATTCTATCTCTAATTATTTTTCATTCCTGTTTTGTGTGCTATTTTCCACCCTTTCTTTATTTGTAAATTTCTTTTATCTGAAAACATAATCTAGTTTGTTGACAGATGTGGATGTTGACTCCTGTAAATGGGGCTTTTTCATTCATGATTGTAGTTTCTGTAGAATTTGGGTACCTTTGTTTTCACCACCATGTAATTAAATTCACAAGTTTGTTCAAGTGTGCAAAATTTCTTCCATCTCAGACTAAATAATCTCAATAAACTAATATAACTAGCTTATAAGCTTTTTAGATTAAATGAGACGTGTTTAGAATACATACATTTTTTCCTAACTTATAGTTATTTTGATAGTCATTTCATGTAGCGTTTGAGTTTATAGTTTTTTATATATTTTTTTATAATTGTATTTTTTTATTTTTATATAAAATATAACTGTTCCACTAATTTATCACTAACTCTCTTTTATATCTTCTTTTTGGTGCTATTACTTCTATATTTTTTTTTTATAGAGCGGTGGTATTACATTTATCATTTCTTGCAAAAGAAAAAACAATCTCTTTTAGAAAACATTTTTATTTATTAAAAATTAAATAACTATACTTTTTTGATTAAATAGTAAATAAATAATTTTGTACTTTTATGTTATTTTGTCATTGCAAAAATTAAATTTATCAAAACACTTTTTTAATCATTAATTTTTCAGTTATAAGCTTTAAATTAGCAACTATAACATACGTTATATGTTAGTTCTCAGATAATTTATAATAATTTATAATTCTGCCAAATAGAGCCTAAGATGTTCAAAAATAAGACGTAGGGATACTCCAAAATCAAAGAGCGGGCATGGCAATTGATTTATGCAGAATATACCTCTAATAATGGTGATGATTAACTATTCACTAAAAAATCTATAAATATGAGCGCCACATTTGTTATACACATAAATAAATAAAAGTATCGGTAAAATGTGATGATGTGTGTTTGGATGCACATTTGTTATACACATAAATAAATATAAGTATCGGTAAAATGTGATGATGTTTGTTTGGATGCACATTTGTTATACACATAAATAAATATAAGTATCAGTAAAATGTGATGATGTTTGTTTGGATGTTGTGTTGAGTTCAAATATGAAAATTTGTAATTATGTGAATTAGTTATAGAGATATTTATCCGTTTTTCTATTAAAAAAAAATAGAAATAAATGTCAAGTTAAAAGAAATTTTTATTATTTTTACATAATTTTTTAATTGTTATGTACAGTCATTTTTTTGAACGATTTTTATTGTTTATTTCACTACTCCACAAAGTTAAGTTCAAATACGAAGTCTTACTCATGTGAGGACAGGATTCATTTGTCATCCAAATAAGGTTATTTAAATAATTAAATAATTCTACAACATATTCATGCGTACAATCGAACTCTATTTTGGTATAATCGCTTATAAGGTAATCGAAAATAAATGTTGACGCTTCTTTCTTTCATCTTAGTGAAATTGGGTATGTGGTAATTGAAATTAATTTTATAAATTGATTGTAATTAAAATTGAATTCAACATAAAATGATTTATATTTAAATATATTTAAGTATAAATAAGTTAAACAATAAATTTTACTGTAAAAATAATTTTTATATTCAAGCTATAATGACTTCAAATTATAATCGATTTCAGAAGTATAATTGGTTTTACTCGATAACACTTCAAACATGCAAAAATCAAATATCTCTAGAATTGATTTTAACTAAAAGAAAAACCAATATGCATTTAATAGAAAAAATAGAGTAGGAATTTGTAAAAGAGAATATTAGAGAATTTGTACAAGAGAATATTGGAGATTATTTTGCAAGGAAAGATTGGTATGAAGTTATATCAGCTTGGTATTTGCTCTCATTGGATTACTATTTTTATTAAATGTTTATCAAACATTTTTATATAAGTTAAAATTGTTTTTATAACTTATACAAGTGTTCTTACAAATATAAGTTGAAAACAACTTATAAATATCAGAAGTTGTTTTAATAAGTTATTCAAAACAGTTTTATAAAATTAATTATTTAGATAAATTCAAATAAATTAATTTAATTGATTTCTTTAAAAAGGGTGAGAAGACTTAATTTCATGTGATTTTTAACTTAAACTCCAAAATAGTTGTGGATAGTATCGATAGCTTTAAGTCAGTCCAATGGTTATGGTTGCATAGCTATTATTGGGAAAGGACAATCTACACTTTTCTCCATTCCAAACCAAATTTTCAGTTAGATTCACTAAGCAACAAGCAATTTTATTGCTCATCTGCTTGTTAATGATATTTCCTCCCAGTATTGTGAATGTTATTTTTAACAAATGTCATAATTCCTAAAGTTATTATTAGCTAGTTTGCGAATTCATGTATAGCTTGAAGTTTTGGTAAAATTAATTATTAGACTATTAAATAAACATAACAGTGTTAAATGGTTTATTTTTTTATATCCTTATAAAATTTGATTATTTCTATTTTAAAAAAATAATTGGTTTTAAATATCTTAAAAACTATTACATTCTTAATTATATTCTCATTTTTAAATATTTATATTAAATAATGAGATGATAAAGTAAAATTGTATGTTTATATTTTTAATATAAATTTAATCCTTATTATACATATACAAATATATTTTATATTTAACTGGTAAATGACGAAATTATTAGATTAGATATTATATTTCGGAATTTCGTAGATTTGAATTTCTTTACAATTTTATCTACTTAAAAAAAATATATTTTGTATTGGTTTTTTATTTTAAATCTAATATCAGATTACAAGATTTTTGTATCTCGTGTATCTCTTGATTTTGCCTCTCCAATCTACTATCGAAAGGTAGAATTTAATAATGTATTTTACACTATAAAAAATTAAAATTCGATTAAAAAACAAAAAAATTATAAGTTAAATGAACCTTCACTCTACAGTAATAGGGATGAATATATTTTTATTTCCCGTGACTACGGTCCACAAGCTTTGGGTATAAGCTTTGCTGCAATATAATTGGGTACATAAATAAATTGATTTCTACACCAACGATATTATAATTATTAGTTAAACTCTTTTATTTTTTATTTTTTAATCTCTACCACAGTTTCATCCATTAATTGTTTGTTCTACTGAAAGGTCACAACCATTTTAAATGAGGTCCAGTAATAATATCATGTGTTATTATTCTCCCCTAAAGATTTTCGTTAACCCCTATAATATTAATCTACCTAAAATAAATGAATGCTGCAACAAAAAACATATAATAACTAAAGTTTAATGCCATGCACGGTCAGTGTAAAATACTTAAAATAAGTATACAAAGTCCAGATCAGATTTCATACAGATTATACTTATGTAAATAAATCCAGCATCAGATGTCTATGTGCATTGATTTATATATTCAAACATGGATTTGTGTATGTATATTAGATGCATGAATTCTACCTGTTTATTATTATTTTTTTTAAAGTGACTTATTTATGTAGATTTATACCTAGCTGCAGTAGCATTTGTGAGATTGTTTAAAAGAACTTACATAAATTTTTACATGTCAATAAACTACTTTTAATTTATTTCTATAAACTCTTAAGAAATATAGAATAGTTTACAAATACATTTTTGTAGTTTGACTTTAGTTATCTTTTTTTTAATATCAAAATAACCTTTACATATGCACTAAGACGTTTATCCAAACATGTCCTATATCTACAATAGACATGCAAGTGTATCACATTACCCTTTAAATTACAGACAGGAACGTGCGTTTTATGTTCATTTATTTTTTTAGAGCTTGAAGATCAATGAAATGAAACAACTTGAAGATAAGAACCACTACCAGAAACTAAAATCTTATATCAAAGAATGTTCCATCTGTCATCTGAGTTAGGTAACACTCAAAACTAATGACTTCCATCAATCTAAAAAACTTACATAAATTGCAAATGTGAAGAAGCTAGCAATACTGGTATACAGCACTTCAAATTATCAACATCACATTCTTTTTTATACATAGATGAACATAAAATTAAAACTTTCACTTACGTCCGCCAACCATACCAGGTCCCATTGTCCCCGACACGTTCGATGATGTACCACTTACCCTTCCATCAGTGTTTCCAAACACATTCAAATCTTCAAATAACTTGTAAGATGGAACAAAGGGTCTTTGTCCAGAATTCCCTCTGGGATCTATTCCTGGTGAAGTGAATGAATTATTATGTTGCAAGGGCCTGCTAACCCCTTGTGCAGGAGGATAAGATGCTGTCGCATTTCCTTGAGAAGTCGAAATCGCATTTGGAGCTGATAAATGGCCTTGATAGTTGGCATATCCGGGTGTAGCAGCCCATGGCGGTGGAGGATATCTTGCAGCGTATTGAATATGTTGATTCTGAAATTGTGGTTGATGCTGAGGTTGAGACTGTATTTGCAACTGTGGTTGTGGTTGTGGTTGAGACTGTAAATGTGGATGATGTTGAGGCTGAGGAGGGTTATATTGCCGGTGTTGATTCTGCGACTGTGATTGAGGAAGTTCCGATTGGGGCTGTTGGGAATGTTGATGATGCAGCGCTTGCTCGGATTCATAACGTGCGTGCAATTGTTGAGGTGAGGGAGAGGTTGTGGGTTGGGGCTGAGATTGATACATCTGTTGTCGAGGCTGCTGTGTTTGAAACTCTGATTTAGATTGAGGTTGAGCCCAAGGAGCAACATAACTGTTGTTGTATGGCAAATTTCCAGGATACGTTTGAGGAGCATAAGAATAACCTTCGGTTTTAGATGGAGCAGGTATCTGATGCATCCCTTGGTTAGGAGCTGATGGCAGATACGATGTCGGCGGAGAAGATGGCGTCAAGGACAAAGTGATGCTTAGTAAGTCAATGATGTCCTGATCTTTTGAAGTACTAATAGGTGCCGGTGGGTCGGGAAGAGCTAATGCATTGGATGTTGAGGGCTCTGGCACATAGGAATTTTCGCTAGATCCAATTGTAGCATCTTTTGAAGTCACTGACTGTGCCTTAGAATGCCTGCAGCATTAAAGAGTTCAAAATAATTAATTGATTAAAACATTACTGACATAATTGAACAGTTTGATTAACCATAATCTGACTGGCAGCATGTTGCATATTGCAATTTACAGGAAAATCTTTGATGATGAAAAAATATTTACATGCTTACAATATAGAGCTGAGCTTGTCAAATAGGATAGAATGAAATGGCATGTAGTGTAAATTTAAAAAACAAGAAACACTTCATGCAAAGATTCCTATTTCGGATAAACGAAATCAGTAGATAATTCACTTGTCCTGTTGTCCATGCAAATCCACACATGAATAAACCCAAAATGCATTTTATTAGCAGACATACTACCTCCATTTCTTTTTAGTTGTCATTCTAAGGTTATTTAGTCGTACCAATAATTTTGTTACTTTTGATAGAATTATTTGTCTTGTTCTATAATACCTTTAACTATTTATTATCTCATTCTTCCACCTATTTCTCTCTCTAAAGTAAATAGTTAAGGTATTATTGGCAAAATAACAATTAGTGTTCACGTTGTCAAATAAATATAAACAAAATTCATCTACAATAGCAACAGTTATAAAGGAACAGAGGGAGTACTAAACTATTTGTTTTTGGATGTTAGTCATGTTACACATCCTAAATTCATATGAAAGGTGCAATGGATAAGAAAATTGGTTCCATAATAATCATGGGCACTGTAATATCAATTTAAGAAACATAACAATACCTTCGAGCTAGCTGTGCAAACTCGTCTTCTTCCTCTTCATCACTCTCACCCCTTGTTTCAGAATAAACTGTGGCAGGAGGGCTAGCTTTAGGTGTTGAAACAGACTCGGAGGGGATGGAGGTCTGTACTTCATTTTGATTGATACTGGCTTGAACTTCAGGTGACATAGTACTGGAACTTGCACCTGGAATTGGAAAAGAAGTGCCGGAAGCAATTGCATCGTGCCTTGCAAGCAAACTTTGAATACTATCGTTCAGTTCGAGGCCCCGCCCAAGAAGTTCCTCATCCCTACAACATAACCAATATGGTACAATATATATTAATATTCCACAAATCCTATGGACACAAATTTCAAAGGCAACACAATTATATTTTGATGTGTCGCCAAATGCTATAGCCAGTTTAATGGAACTAACCCAGTTGTTGTCAGCATCTGCATCAATTTCTTCTGGTTGGTGCGACAACGATCAACAAGATCAACAATTACTTCGTCTTTTACAGCCTATAGAGCATAAAAAACAAACACTTAACCATTTTACTTAGTTGCAAAGAGGATTTAGAAAGGCCAAACAACACTGTTAAACATACCCCACGGTCACTGGGATTTACAGCTTGTAGCATGTCACTCAATAGGTCCAACACATGCCGCATGGACTCCAAGCTTGACATACTGAGGATTTAAAGGGAAAAATTAGCCAAAAAAATATAATGTTGGCCACATATAGAAGTTCAGCGACACAACATATCAGCAGAAGCATAGGTGACCAGCACACAAAAAAAAGAGTTTCACCTCAAACTTTCAATCTCTGTTGCCATTGTTTCATCTAGTGTTTTTGAAGAATTGCTTGGCATCCCATATCCAGCTTGCATATGTCTTAAAGATGGATGAGTTAGAGGTGGAGTAAATATTGGAGCTGCATCTGGTGAACGCCTCGGAAAAGAAACTCCAGATCTCTGTCATTTATAAAATCCAACACAATAAGTTTATGATATGATTTAGCAGCCATTGAATTATGATTCACATGTAGTTATGGTTTATGATCATGCGGATATTAATGCAATTTCAATACCATAGTTCAACGTAATTTTGCGAAAAAAGCGATGATGGTTGGGTTTTACATGGGGATAGTTCTTCACACTGAGGTTCGGTATGCAACCTTAGGGCTTGTTCGACGTCGGGAAACATTTTTCTATGCAACCGTGTTTTTACTTTATTTCTTATTTTTCAAGTTTTGTAACGGAAACGGTACAAAACTCTGAAAACAGGAAACTGAAAATAAAAAATGTTTTCTGAAACAAAACATACCTTTATTATTCATCCAATCAAACTATTTGTCCCGAGAGAATTGCAAAATAAAAAAAGATTTGTATACAAATTATTGAGGTGCCAAATTAAGTTATAAAATACAAATTTGGAAAAACATATAATAACAAAATTTGTTTTCTAAAAATATCCAAAAGTGAAATTTCACCCGTAAAATGAAATAGTGGCTATTATTTTATAGAAAATCAACGGTAGTTAAGTGAATAACAACTTTCACAATCTGGCATCCCGCTTTGCACATGAAGCTATCAAGATTAGATAAACGATAATCAAGATATATTATTGAGTAGACAGCAATACACTTACCTTTAATTCCTCATATGCCCAATAGTACTGAGGATATTTTCCACCAGCACCTCCGAACGCCTCTTGCCACGAGTCCAGCAGTACTAAAATTTTATCCCTCACATGCATGTCTGCCTAAATTATCATTACATGCATTTATGTCAGATGAGACAACCCACAAGAATATAAAAAAATTTAAATAGCTCACACATTAGTTATCAAACATAAATAAAGTTCCACTATATCCAAAAAGCATCAATACTAACATTGTTTTGGATATACATATGAGCGTTGTCAATCACAGTTCCAAAAAATAGGGGATTGTTCAAACTCCGCTATGCTATAGTACTATAGTGCCACTATAACCTCTATTTGACGACACTTAGTACTAAATACCGTTATCACAGATCAATTGTAATTAGTTCGAATTCCGCTATGCTATAGCACTATAGCCGCTATTTGACAACGCTGATACATGTTCAGGTTAATTAATTAATCATAAGGGGGCCAACTTAACATTATAGTATTTTATTTTGACTTGGAAATACCACATCAATTTTCAGATAATTGAGTCCATGATCCCATAACCTATCTAACATGGAAGGAATTAAGGAAACTGGATTTGAAATATATACAAATATAATGATGAATGCAATGGTTGAATGTAGGATCACATGATAAATCTCCCACTAGAACGTAGACATTATAAAATATAGGCCATTAATGATATACAAGAGTAGCGCATCAAACTTGATTTGGATATAAATTAAACAAGGCATAAGATGCTGTTAAACAACAACATCAGATGCCATTATAGTAAAGTAAATTAAGTCATGATCTTTGCATTAAACTTTGATATTCACTGCTCTAAAATGAACATTTTCCAATCAAATGTGCAAATTAAAACAGAATGCATCTGAAGTTTCCAACCACCACCACCACCTTACCTTCTTTCTTACAATCTTTATCATCTCCTCCAATACGCTCCTCTCGGCAATTTGAAAGTGCACATACTCACCACAGTTCTTCACCATAGTCTCCAGAAGCTAAGCAACAGATAACCAGAAACCATAAATCATCAAGTCTCAAACAAATGAATTTCAAATTTAAGTATTGAAAGGCACAGCCACAAAGAACAACTAGAGGTAAATAAGGAAAGTACCGTGAGAGCTAGTATTTGAACTTTAGAGCTCCTATGTTGTAATCTCTTCTTCACAGCTTTTACCACATCTTTCGGTTGCCTGATAAATTAAGAATATCAAATATTCAGTTTAAAAATTAACTGTTAATATCTCAATTACTAATTCATTGAAGTAAACAAAAACGAAAGTAGAGAAAAGCAAGTTGACAGACTAGTTTCTCCTAAAATCCACTACTAGAAATTCTTGTTAAACTTTGATACCAAAAATTGTGCACGAGAAAAATTAAAAGTAATAAAAAAATAATATTAAAAGAAATTTTTGGGAAAATTATACCTGATTAATTAATTAACCCCCTTAATTAATTCTTCATAAAAAAACATGATAAAAGTAATATCCTCAACAACACCCCCAAAATAAAAATAAAAAACTAAAAATAGCAAAATTTTGCCCCAAATTTCATTATCATAACAAAAACCCATAAACATCTGCATGAAACATGAAATTCAAAAGCAAGCATAATCACAAACATGTGGTAGATGATGAAAGTCAACCCCTTAAAAAACCAAAAAAAAAGTTTTGAAATTGATGTGCTATCTATATTTCTCCTTTGCTTATAACTGAAGATTACCAATGATTAGAATTGATGGAATCACAAATTTCGATGTTCATGGTCCAATCAGGACCCATAAGAAGATCGCTAGTTGCTTTCTCAACTGCGACAGTAGCTGAAGAAGAAGAAGCAGCCATCATAATTTTTTTCCCCTCTCAGAACTTTCTTCAAACACCTAAAATTCGATTCTCAAGCAACAACCCAAAACGCAAAATCGAAAAAAGAAGAAAACTTTGAAGCGAATTTATTTATCAAAAAAAAAAACCCTCTGAAATTACGAAACCCTAGCGCAATTCATGAATGAATTGGAACAAATCAATATCAATAATCATATTCGAAAAAGTCGTCGCTTTTTTATTTTTACTTTTATTTTGAAAAAAATTGTGATTTTTTTTCTGTGAAGCTAAAAAAGAGGAATTGGTGAATTTTCTTTTCTGAACATGATTTTCTTGAGAGAAAAAAAATTCCCGGAAAATTCGTAATATTCGTTTATTTATTTGGCTGAAAGGCTTTAGCGATTATTGGTTGTTGTTTGGCCCACTCGCTTTTCTGCATGATTGAATGCACGCGCCACGTGGCGTATTAGAGTGGAAAGAAAATATGAATTTAGCTTTTCTTTTTGCTGTTTGTCTATTCGAGCAGTATTTATCGTGATGCTGTCGTGTCACAGCTTATCTTTTCTATTCTATTTTTTTTGACAGGTTTTTTCTTCTTCTTAATTTCTAATTATTGTTTTTGGGATATTTGGAAATTATCTTAACTATTTTTTAATAGGTTTAATTTGTCATCAAAAAATAATTTTACACTTTTATAAAAAAATAATTTTATACTTAATTAAACCATAATTTCTTCAAATTTATTATAGCCAAACAACCTTGCCCAATCTAAACAAAAAAGTAAAAAAAACACCTAAAAAATGCGTTTAAGTTCTTTTTCTTATATATTATATATAATAATATAATTGTATCTTTTAAAAAAAATTAAGTAAATAATTGGTAAATGTAATAAAATATTATTTCTAATGAAGAAATTAAACATTATTTTAAAAATTGTTTCAAAATAAAAATTAATTATTTTTAAATTTTTCATTTTAAGATTTAATTTTCCATAAAATTTGAAATAAATCACTAATTAACTATGAAGTCACTCAAATTTAACATAATTTTTGTTTAATAGTTATAATATAATTGCAAATTTTCTAAATTACTTATAATTAGTTTAAATTTTTATAAATATGGTCAATAAACATAATTAGTTTAGTCTCTCTGTAATATATTTTTATGTAAAAAAAAGTGAAATTACTGTGTAATTTAGATGACATAAGAAAACATTTGTATATAAAAAATTGAATTTTATTAAATTTTTAATTTTAAACCAATCGACATTTTAATTATATTTTATTTCTGAGTCATCTTAACAAGTTACACACATTACCGGTTATCTTAAAATATATTATGTAATCCCAATGCAGGATTTTGGTAAATTAAGGTTAACTTATCTTACAAACTATATTATATAGGATTTTGATAAATTAAAGTTAACTTATCCTTATAAACTATATCTGTATCTTCTTTATTATGTAAGTTGAAGAGGTATCTTTCTCTATATAAATTAATTCTTTATTATGTAAGTTGAAGAGGTGCGTTTTTCTATATAAACTAATTTTATTTTTATATCTTTTTAACGTATGATGTAGGTTTTTCTAATACTCACTTTTTGTTCAATTATATTATTGGACCTGTTTTTTTTTTTTTTACGTACTAAATTTCATATATAAGTAATTTGACAAATGTTTCACTCTTTGTTCAATTATATTATTGTATCTATTATTTTACGTACTATATTGTGACAAAACATAAATTAATTTCTTTTTTATTAAAGACTGAAATAGTTAGTATTTAAAAATTTGAAATTCAAATTTAATATTTTTTAATTTAATATATATAATTACAAAATATTTAGACTTTACACGAGTAAAATTTTATATAAGAATTCGTTAGAATAAAGAAAAGTCTCGAAGTTCAAAGAGATTTTAACATAAGTGTTTATATATTACACCCACACTAGTATTTCATATTAACAAAATTCAAACTAAGTCATTATGAGATTTAAATTGAATTCTTACTTTTTATTTATTTATTAAATAGTCTAGTGGTTAGGCTAAGAATTTTTTTTATTAAATAGTCTAGTGGCTAGGCTAAAAATCTTAAGTGCGATAAATGTAAAACTACGTATTCAAATTCAAACATTTATGTATCAATAGGAGACAATTGAATGCTTTCTAATCAAACCAATTTAATTACATCATTAATATATATTATTGTTTTAAAATACTTATTTATAAAACGATTAAACAACAATAAAATGGAATAAAATCTTGCGGCTAACTCTTTCAAAAATCATCTTGAGTATTAGGCTAAACTATGTTAACGATAAGATATCCTAAGTTTAAAATGAAAATGATTTGTTTTCTCTTAAATAATTTTAAAATAATATTTTTAAGAAGAAAAAGATGTAACAATCTATGGTAGCTTTTAGTATTATGCAAAAGTTACACCATTTTTTACTCGATTATATTTTGAATATTTAAAAGAAAATTCTGAAGAAAACTATAGAAATCTCACATTTTCATTTGTTTTGGATGTTGTTTTCTGAAAAATAATATTTAAAAGAAAGGAAGAATTAGAATGAGAAAAAGATTACTTGAATTTTTTTAAGTTTAAAGTTACTTTTATAAAGGCATGAAATTAAAAAGTTTTCACTTCTTTTTAATTATGTTTCAATAAAGAGAAAAATAGAACAAAAAGAAAAAGTATATATCATGATGAATTTTACATAATGGACTAATATTAAACTTGTTTATAATAGACCATACTATTACTAGATCAAAGGTTGAATTTTGTAATTTTATCAAATCGTATTATGTTTTTCTCACACTTGATTACATATCCTTCTCCCACAATGTATTATTTTTCAGTTTTTAGACTAACTAACTTCTCTCTATTATGTCGTTTTTTTCATCTCTTTGAACATTTTCCTTTTGTTTTGCTTATAGGGTATTGTTTTGGATTTTTGTTCCTCTTTTGTCAAGTGACAGCATAAGATTCTTTTTCCTTTTTTTCATCATTGGTTTAGGGGTGTTGTATTGTAGTATTGACCTCTTTGGAATAATATTGGCGGCCATTTTTTGCAAAGTTACGCAATTGAGGCTAAGGAGATGGAAAAAAAAAAAATTCAATGGCTTTTACTGTGTTGTGTCTATTAAGGACAAGTTTAATACTAGTCCATATTAACACTCACCTCAAGGATGTAGTTGACTCTATAAGAAAGAAAATGAAATAGCTCTAATGTCACATATTAGAATATATTTCACATCATGGCAAACATAAAATACATTAACATATTATGTCATGAATAATCAACCCTTTTAAAGTTGATTTTAATGCTATTGAGTGATTATAGAATATGATCTATGCACCTTCTTTCTCAAGCTTCAATCGGTAGACATATAATAACTTCAATCTTAGTTGATTAAAAACATATCTCACAAGACATGTTTATAGAGAAAGTGGATATGGAGTATATCTTTTTACGTAAATTACAATAGTTTACCAATTCTATCATGAATAGTTATAAGATATAAAAAAATATTCTTACGGAAAGACTTGAAATGATTTTACCTATCATAGATCTATTCAACTATAGACTACACTATTCAAGCACATTCACTAAATAGTTTTAGGATTCGTCAATAAACCATTCAACCAATATTTTATAAATTAATTAAAAACCAATATATATAAATAAAATTTATAACATTCACCCACTTGAGCAACATTGATTCATGAAATTAAAAGAAAAAGGTAACAAAATAAGATAAAACAAAGAAAATTATGAAATCAAAGACTAAATCAATGGTTGAATTATTGTGGCCATATTTATATATCAACTATAATCACAAGCAGACATGGTTAGTTGGTGAAAGACATGGTTAACAACTATATATGTAAGGCACTATTGTTGTCACAGTAATCAGAACATTGAACTTATAAATCCTTGAATTAGTAGGTTAGCCATTGGAACTCACATGTAGCAGCTGGTAGAGCTTTATACTCTACTTCTAAAAAAGATTGTGCCATTGTTTAATGCTTGTTTGCCACGATCTTCAACCAATGATTTGGAGGTGGAGGTTCTTTTAGGGGAAATTGTGGAATAAGTGCAACACCACAAGCTAATTGTCTATAATATAACTTGAGCGTTATAATCATTAATACAATTTCCAAATAAAGTTATGCAAATATATTATTATACATATTAATCATTCAAAAAAAAGAGTAAAAAAAATAGAGTACATAACACATTCATGGTTCAAAATAATTTTCTAAATTTTTTTAACTAAATTGTAGTATAAACTTCTATACTTCATTTTTCCAACTCTTGATCTAAATTTTTTTATCTGTAAAACATTTAAATAATGTGGGATGAGATTACATCTCAATGGATTTCAATAGATGAAACCAAAACAATTAACATTATAGTTTAAGGACATATTTATCATATGAGTTTCTTTTCCTTTATAGTTACTCTTGAGTTACCTCTTCTATGTATTGCTTTGAATTCCTAATTAATTTTTACAAACACAAATAGTATAAATTATGAATAAATCAAGCAATGAATACATCAAAACAACATCACAATGTCAATTCACTCAACCTAATTCATCGCAACAGGGAAATTCAAGGTTTTTAATTTCAAGCACATCAAAAAGAGCATAATTGCATGTCATCAAAAAAATTCAACTCTACTATAATCTATTCTCAATTTCAGTCATATAGCTTCACTTGCATTAACTATTTTAATCATCTATATGCAAAATCCCTAAATCTAACATAAAAAAAAAAAAAAAAATCATTTTCTTTATTTCAAACTCTTAAACCCCAAATCTCTAATTTACGATAGATATTATCTTATACATGTACGAAGAAAAATAGGAAAAGGGAAACTCACATTTTGATTTTCAAAAGAATTGAGAAAATGATATACTCTTAACTCTTTTTACCTTGACTTCTAACAAAAAGTGCACTATTCTTTTCTCCTTCTCACCATTTATTCTTCTCTCTCTCACCCTTTCTTCCTCTATTTTTATTTTTATTCTTATTTTTTTTTCTTTTGGCATAGTTAGTAATGTCCAATTTTAATTAATTAATTTTCTCTTATCTATTTTAATTATTTAATTAAAAATTTAAAATTAATTAATTAATTAATTAATTAATTAATTAATTAACTAATTAAATAATAAAAATTCAATAATTTTCATCTTAAAATTTAATTTTTTTTTTAATAAAAACTCAACAATCTTTATTTTCAATCCTAATTTTTTTTATCTTCAATTTAAATTTTTATATATAGATCCAAATCCTAAATATGACGAAATAAATTAAATTTTTATATATAGATCCAAACCTTAACTATGGAATAAAAATAAAAATGAAATTTGAAATCAACGTTAGTACCGCATGTACTCCAAACACGATTTTCCATCCAAGGTTTTCTTGAATGTAAACAATCACACTCAATGCGATAATGGTTGAGGCTCCGATCGACGTACAATACCAATTATAGTAGCTGTGCAAGATCCTACCATCATTTGAATTTTCTTTTATAGCAAATTGGTCCGCTCCAATGGAAATCAGTCATAAGGAAATGAATAAAAGTGCTACTTGGAATCAATTATCAATTTTAGAATTTGAATCTAAATATAAGAATTTTCGATTTGAACATCAAAAAATTAGAATATTCAAGATAAATTTTTTTGAGTTTTTATAATAAAAAATTATAATTAAAAATGAATATTATTGAGTTTTTATGGACAGTACTTAATCTTTATATTGCGTGAAGGACAAATATTACACACACATTAACAAGTCTATAACAAGTAAACATGTGATTAAGTTTTTCTCATTGAGTATACGAAATAGTTCCAAATGGACTACATTCACATCTTCAACTGAGGAATTTATAGAGTAAACTAATATTGTTAGATTTGTCAAGTGCTATTAATGTTTGTAAAATTATTGGAAGCCAACTTTGTTGAATTTTAGATTAGCATGTTATTATTGACCTTCATTTTCAGAATGTTGACTTCAATTTTTGCATTGTTGCGGGTCAATTCTATCTTATGAACTTGCACACTATTTCTCTATTTTAAATTTGTTTTTTAAATATTTAATTATATTTTTAGTTTTTTTAATTTATCAATTGTGCGATTTTAATTTTTTTATTTTTAAATGGACAATTAATATCTATAATTTTTTACATTTTTTATTTCTTGGTCTTTCATTGTAATTTTAAAAGTCAGTGCTGACATGTCAAATTAGAAACACGTGTTTAAATCTTATGGAACAAAGTGGACACTAGAAAACTTTTATAAAAAAATAATGAGACATTTGACAAGTGTTTCTAGCTGGAGCAAGAAAATGCATAATCCAGTGGTTAAGGGGATGGAGAATGAAAAGAGGAACAAATGATTTTTGCTTATAAAAAAATGTTGAGCTGTTTTTCTTGGCAACTCTCATACTCTAGTTTGCCTCTATTTCTTTCTAGATACTTCTCATAAACCACACCAAATTCCCTTATTGGAATCTTCTCTTATCCATCATTGACTCTCTCTTCGTTAATACTTTCATGTCTCTTATCTACATCATCGTTACTTCTCTTCGAATTCTCTTTTTTTATTTTTTTATTTAAATTATCTTTTTTAACTTATTAATATCATCATTTTTATTTTAAATGATTTTTTTACTCTATCTTTTATTGAAAATAAAAGCAATTGACGATTGTGGACAATGGAAGAAAATTTCATTATGACTAGAGCTTATTCTTAGGGATATTATTATTATTATTATTATTATTATTATTATTATTATTATGCTTAAAATATAATTTTGATTATTTATTTTTTTAAATATTACAAAAAAAAATTATATACGAAAATCAAAATAGACTTCAATTTAAATTTTTGGCTTAATTGCACTTTTGGTCCCCCTATTATAGGTGAAAATTGAAAGTAGTCCCCCCATTTTGTTTGTCCCCAATTTTAGTCCTCAAACAGAATTTGAGTCCAAATCATGATGAGTTGTCATTTTTTAATGACGTGTCAATAAAAGGGTGACGTGGCAAACGCTTATGTGGAATAAACTCATTATTATATTATTTCTGATTAAAAAATATAATTTAAATTTTAAAAACCATTATTATAATTGTGACAATATTTTTAAAATACAATTTAATTATTAAAATTAAGTTAAAAGAAAAAACACCTAAAATCATGAACCCTAAACAAATCAAAATAAAAAACATTCCCTCATGAACCCTAAAATCATTCTGAACCCTAAAATCATGAACTAGAACTAAAACCCTCTTTCATTTTCTCATTCTCTTCTTTCCCAGTCTCTCCGCCTATAATCCTAAAACCTCATCCCTTCATTTCTTCACTATGGATTCTCAAACCCTATCTCCTTCCTAATTTGAACCAAATTTCACTAACGGCGTTAATAACAGTGCCACTTCCAACTCCGAAAACAATGATGGTTTTGTTAGCGGCGAAGACGAAACTACTGAGCCCACCAAAGCCCATTCTCGTTTATCCCGATGCTAAATCCACCGTTCAACAAGAACAACCGTTCGATGAACAATCTTCGAGACCTATTGCTAAGGTAACTGCTGATGAAGAAGATGACGCGGAGGAGGAAGACGGTGATGATGACAAATATGATGTTTTTGTTGAAGCAGTCAAGGATGGAGATTTTAGCGATAGCCATGAGGTTTTTGTTGAGGCTAATGATAACGGATTTGAAGGCGGAGATTTTGAAGGTGTTGTTGAAGATGAAATCAATAAATTCTTGAAAGAAGAGGAGGATGATGGCGGAAATGTATTTAATAATTTGGATTCTGCTGCTGTGGAATCGGTTTTTCTGGCGATGATTTTGGTGTTGTTCGTGTTGTTGACAATGGTGATGGTGGTGAGGATGTTGTTGAGAAGTTTACTAGTGGTGAATATATTGTTATTGATTCCCTGAAAGTTGATACTTTAGGGTATGGTAGTGTTGTTGTCGTCGGTGATGAAGTGAAAGTTGAGGTGTCTGAAATTGCAAGGGCGGAAACAGTGGGTCAAGTTGAGAGCTTTGTTGATGAAATTGTTGAGGAGGAAGTTGAGCGCAATGTTGAGGAGGGAGATGGAGGCCATGTTGATTGTGTTGTTAAGGAGGAAGAAATCCAGAATGATTTTAGGGTTGATGAGTGAATGTTTTTGATTTTGATTTGTTTAGGGTTCATGATTTTATGTGTTTTTTCTTTTAATTTAATTTTAATAATTAAATTGTATTTTTAAAAATATTGTCACAATTATAATAATGGTTTTTAAAAATATAAATTATATTTTTTAATCAGAAATAATATAATAATGAGTTTATTCCACATAAGCGTTTGTCACGTCACCCTTTTATTCACACGTCATTAAAAAATGACAACTCATCATGATTTGGACTCAAATTCTGTTTGGAGGACTAAAACTGGGGGACAAACAAAATGGGGGGACTACTTTCAATTTTCACCTATAATAGGGGGACCAAAAGTGCAATTAAGCCTAAATTTTTTTAAAATATTATCTCCGTTTTAACCCAAATCATTTACGGACAGGGGTATAAATCAACAGATAATAATTATTTTTGTGTTTTGTTTTTCCTTATCTCTATAACTACTAGTATTATTCTTTATCTAATATTTATTTTGGTCATGTATATTTATTTTTATATAAGTGGTGTATTTTAGTCCTTGTCACAATCGCAATCAAAATTATAACAAATATCTAATTATTGGAATATCTTCAAACAATTGTCAACATGTATCATTATAATATTCTTTAAAAAAAAATATTCATTTACATCAGTTAAAAGTTTCCACTTTAAAAAATTATTCACATATATTTTGAAACATATGTAAAGTGTGTTTTCACTTCATTCTTGTTAAGATTGCACTAATTTAAAAATTGATTTTAATCTTTTATAACGATAATTTTACGATTGTTGTTTAAAAGAGTTACAATGAAAATAACTAAAATATACAATTTATATAAGGTAAATTATCAAATAAATTAAAAAAAATAAATAATTAAAATCATATTTATCTCTTATCATTATTCAATTATTTACTCTTTGTTTTAAGTCAACTTATTTCTTTCACACATAAATGTAAGTATCAACTTTGTGGTTTATGATCAAAATGGTATGTGCAGTCTCTTTGCTCGTCAGACTATAATTAACATTCATTGCGATGATTTTATATACAAAATATAAATTAATATTCAGCTTGGGCGATAAACTAGACAAATATTTCTCATTTGTCACGTTAGCATCAATTTTTCAAAATCAAAGTAAAGGACTAATAAATCAAAAAGGTTGAAAACTAGAGGAAGCAAAATTGTTCATTTGAAACTAAAAAACTAAAATCACAAAATTAATAAATTAGATGAACTAATAAGTACAGTCACACTATGAATTGAATCTATAACCTGCACACTCTTTAATTTTATTAATACAATACATGAAAATATAAAACTATATAACATTCTTCTAATCGCTAGCATCATAGTCGTTAATCTCATCAAAAATCACAATTAACACTGCTGTGTAATCAACATTAAGATAAACTGTGACCATGAAATGGTCTTTACCATTAAAAGACTCTTTACAGTGTGCATTTTGTGCATCTGCAATAACAATGCAAATATAATTAACTAAAGCAGAATATATAAAATAAAATAAGATGCTTTTAAATGAATTACCTGGGCAACAATATTGTTAGATTCACCGGCATAAACAATGCAAGATCGTTCGAACCAACTACCTTTGACTTTAAAATCACAAACATTTTCTTTTGTGTTACTAGCTAGAAAGACATCTAATTTGGTCTTAAATTGGATTAAAGAGGATCGCTTCAATGTAAATATAAGAAAGATCTTTAGCATCTGTGCCTTCACCCCTATAAGCTTCGATCATGCAGAGTCACTATTATATACCACAATGGGTCAATGAATACAATAAAATGTAGTTGAATGTTTCAATATTATTGATGCAGATATTGAATGTGTTAAAAAATCTGGTTATGAGTCAAATCTAAAACCGGATCTAAATCCATTTTAAATATTTAGATTTTATCCACCCAACTCTCAAGTTTCAATTCCAAAACCCTAAATCCCCAAAGCTCCAAAACCTCAAAACTCCAAAACCATTCTGATTTTGCCGTCACCCAAGACCACCGACCTTCCACTTTCCGGCAGTATTTTTCGGTAAACCGACCTTCCACCTTCCGGCAGTTTTTTCCGGCAAGCCGACCATCCACCTTCCGGCAGCGTTTTCCGGCAAACCGACCTTCCACTTCTGGCAGTGTTTTCCGGCAATCCGGCACCTTCCTTCTTTCTCAATAGCTTAGTTCTGGTTCGTTTCTATTCATCTTTACCAAGTTTTTCTCTTATTCATTCTTCTTTTATGTTGTTTCAATGGTTGTTTTGGTTTTTATTTTGAACATTTTAGTTTAATTTTGATTGTTTTCTTGGTGTGTTGTTTCGATAAATTACTGTTCTTCTATTATGTTGCACTGTTGCCTTGAAATCGTAATGAAAATTTGTACTAACATCATATTTGGTTAATAATTAATAAATGAGTTTAGAAATATTATGCAGTAATGAAATCATATTTGATACAAATCTGAGGGCCTTTTTCTGTTATTTGAGATTGATTTTCATGTGGTTTTTGCAGTGTAGCTTTGAAATCGTAATGAAAATTTGGAGATATTATCAATTATAGGTTTTCTTTGCTATGAAATGCATCTTAAGAGAAGTCTTTTTTAGCTTACTGAATTGTTCTACAAAACTGAGGGCTATTTGGTTACTGCATAATATTTAATTACTCCATAATATCAAGTTCATATGATGTTAGCACAAATTTTGTATCTGAAATAATTAATAATGTTTCTTATTGAGCTTTCATTTTGTGAAAATAATCAATTTTTAAACTATGAATAATTGATTTTTTAAAAATAAATGTTAAAAATAACCGAATTTTAACCGGTTTTAAGAAAAATCGGTTTTAAAATTGTATTTATCGAAAACCATAACCAGAAACCAGGTATTTCATAGAGTCTATGAAATACATAATAACAAAGCTGGTTCTAGAGTCTATGAAATAATTTCCATTTGAAAATCACACGTGGGAACATAATTTTGATGGAGCACAAGATCTGGCATTTAATTTTTGCTTCTTTTAGCTTTTATATTATGATATTTGTGATTTTTAGCACAAATAAGGGGCCATAATCTTCTCAGAATCCTTTTGGGGTTTACTCTTTATTAAGACATATGTAGGCATAGAGAGAGGACGAGTTGTCAAATTGTTGGGATTTGTTTTGCATTATTGCTAAAGAATCCCAACATTTTTCACTAATCACTAAACATATTTGAGGTGCCAAGGAAAAGGGGTGGAATCTTTGGGGGAAAAAAGACCAAAGGGAGATGGAATCTCATAGAAACATGGTGGAGCCTTAAAAAATTAGGAAGGTAACCACCAGACATTGTTATTGAGAGTCAAGCATATAAAAATTAAATACCATTTCATATTGATTGCAGGTTTGGAAAAGAAAGACTGCATAATATCTGGCTGATTATGGTGTTCCATATACAATTATAAGGTACATTGGTTTCTGTCACACTTAGACATATATAGGAAGTTAGAGGATTACATCTATTTCTTATTTACTACATACTTTTCTAGCATTGGAAACTAGAAGAATAAACCCTATTCTGTTTGGCTATCAGTTTTAGTTTTGAAGTTCCTTAAAACAAAAAACGAAATATAAGTTTTTTAGTAGTTTTTATTTCATAAAATAAAATTTTTATTTAGTGCATACCGTATGACTTATGATGTGAATGAATAAGTTGAAATTGATTTAGAAATTCTATGTACAATTATTTTTCTAAGTAGTATGAAGCTTAGTTATGAAATTATTTATGATTAATTGCATGCTTGGAAGAACATTTTGATAATTAACACATATGATTGTTTTAGTTTAAGAGCCAAGACTATTTATGCATATCATTAAAATCATGTACTGAGTATGAGGAAATAGCTGCATTAATTACATAAATGAAGTTGAAATGAAACCTTTACTAGTTGAATTGAATGATGTCGTTCGTTCCTACTTGAGGCTATTAACTTTATGCAATACATATTTCTCGTGTATATATAAATAATAAATACCAGAATCTTGTATCATGTGACTGATTTGTGTTTAGATGCATTTATTCAAACTGATCATCGACGAGACCGTTTAGTGCAAAAATCTCGGAATTTTTTTTGAAAAAAACATCGGAAAAGGATCTGAAATATTTTTTTTTTCAAAAAATTATTGATTTTAAAAAAGAAGGGCCTATGGGCCCTCTAAGCCCATGGAATTTTGTGGGCTTTTTTGCATTGGAGGTTTTCTTTTAATGGGCCATTTTATTATAAGGTTTTTTTGCCCCCTTCAATATGTGGGATGGGGCCAATATATAGAGGGCTTGAAAAGTTGAGAGCTCTAACTACCTGTGGACAAACGCCATCATCCTTTGCGACTCCGTTATCTCGCGACTGTTGTCTATCGCGCCTCTCATCTGCTCTGCCTTTGCGACTGTGAGACTGCTATTTTGTCTCTCTTCTCCTCGATTCCTCCATTGTTAGCATGTTAATGGGTATTTTGAAATGTGTTATTGTTGATTTCTTGAAAGTTGAAAGATGTTGAATTATTGTTTGAATACATAGGTATAGAAATTGTGTCATTTGCATTTACATTAGAAAAGTAAAGATGAAGAATAGAAAAATTGATTATCTTTTCAACAGGAAAGATTGACGGCCCTCCCAAGCTTTCTAGTCAAGCTCTACCACTGTTCACAAAACTCCCCAATCAAGACTGCAAAAAAGTGAGAAAGTTATCCAAATTGTCACATCATTTACAGAAAACTGGAACGACTAAGTAGAAAATGGTTTTATTTCAGTGACAAGACAAAATGAACTAGTTAAGGATGTTTTAATTTATCAATATTCACACACTTCTCCGTTCCTCAACAAATCCAAAAATGGTGAGAAACCCTTTATCTAAAACTGCAAACAAATACCTACGAAAATTCAGAAAATGGCCACACTCGCCTTACAAGACAACATGGCACCACACCTTTGGTGAACAACAAGCTATGCACATTCTCAAACAAGCAACATTTCAAATGAGTTCAACCCAACAACAACCTCAAACACAAATCAACAACAACCCTTTTCTTCTTTCCACTCTTATTGACTCATTCAAAGCTTATAACACTGACCCAACTCCGAAAGCTTACTATTTTCTCGTCAAAACCATAACCAACACTTCCCAGTTACATGAAATTCCTCATATTCTCAACCACCTTGAACACATTGAGAAATTTGAAACACCCGAGTTCATCTTTTGTTACCTTATTAGGTTCTATGGTCTTGCTGATAGGGTTCAAGATGCTGTTGATTTGTTCTTCAGAATTCCTAGGTTTAGGTGCACACCAACGGTTTATTCTTTGAACTTGTTGCTCTCATTGCTTTGTAGGAAGAGAGAGTTTCTCAAGATGGTTCCAAATATTTTGTTGAAGAGTCAGCATATGAAAATCCGTCTTGAGGAATCGACTTTTCGGGTTTTGGTTAAGGCTTTGTGTAGAATTAAGAGGGTTGATTATGCTATTAAGATAATGAATTGTATGATTGAAGATGGTTACAGTTTGGATGATAAGATATGTTCTTTGATAATATCGTCGTTGTGCGAACAAGAGGATTTGACTAGTGTTGAGGCTTTGGTTGTTTGGGGAAATATGAGGAAACTAGGGTTTTGTCCAGGTGTAATGGATTGTACCAATATGATTAGGTTTTTGGTGAAGGAAGGGAAGGGTAAGGATGCTTTGGAAATTCTGAATCAGTTGAAAGAAGATGGAATTAAACCTGATATTGTTTGTTACACTATTGTTATGAGTGGATTTGTTAAAGAAGATGATTATGTGAAGTTAGATGAACTATTTGATGAAATACTTGTATTGGGACTCGTTCCTGATGTTTATACTTACAATGTGTATATAAATGGTTTGTGTAAGCAGAATAATGTTGACGAGGCACTTAAGATTGTTGTTTCAATGGAAAAATTAGGATGCAAACCAAATGTAGTTACTTACAATACTTTATTGGGTGCATTGTGTATGAAAGGGGATTTAGGTAAAGCAAAGACGGTATTTAAGGAAATAGGGTTGAAGGGTGTTGAACTAAACTTGCATACATATAGGATCATGCTTGATGGTTTGGTTGGTAAAGGTGAGATTGGTGAAGCATGTGTTTTGTTGGAGGAAATGTCGGACAAATGTTTTTATCCTAGATCTTCAACATTTGATAGTATCATACTTCATTTGTGCCAAAAGGGTTTGATTGGTGATGCAACTGTATTGATGAATAAAATTGTTGCTAAAAGTTTTGTTCCTGGAGCTAAGGTTTGGGAAGCAATGCTTCTTAACTCAGGTTCTGAGCTTACCTATTCCGAAACCACATTTGTTGGATTGTTCAGCCCACAATAAAAACAGTTTATGAAATGTCTATAAGTTATTTTCAGCTTATATTTTCATAAACTTTATGATAGCTTATGAAAACAGTTTATAGTACTATAAAAGTTCAATTAAGTTATGTAAGTGGCAATGTGTTAGACTTGATTTGGAAGTGTTGGCTCTCATTCGTTATAGTTAACAAAGTAGTTCCACTGATTTGCTTGCTGACGTGTCTTAATGCAGTGGGATTCTTTGTTGCTTTGTTTCTTTTTCTGAAATTTAGGAATCTCTATATTACTCTTCCTTCAAATTGTTTATTTATTTTATATTTTATTTAATCTCTTTTAAAGTTGAGATTTGACCCCTTCTGACTATTATTCATGTATGCAAAAATATCTTGGTGGTTGCTTGTTGATGTGCTACATAGAATATTTTAATCGATAATAAATAAATCACTGGTCCCAGATAACTTGTTCATTAGGACTTCATTTAAAATGCATGATGAAAACTTTTATATTTGCATAATTGTTGTGATTTGTGAGTACTACAAGTTACTGAATTGACAGTACAATTGTCCAGATTCTTGTAGCTGTTCTTTGAGGTAAAATTTATCTATACTTTTATGTACAGGTTCTGTAGTGTCACTTGCAGATAGATAATATATAACATCTATGACCATTATACAGTGGTACAGTGCTTATCCTTAATTATAATTACAATCCCTAAAGTCAGAATAAAAACTAGTTTTCTATGCTTTTGTTAATTTCATGAAAGGGCATAGCTTATTATTGATTGACTGGTAAACCTTACATGCTTTGTTGTCAACTCAAAAGCATTTTTTTGGGGCCATTTGTTGAGGAAGGATCTGTTGTTGTGGTAGAATTTGGACACAAATCCATCCAAGTGCATTATTTCATTGCAAACTTGAAATTGTAATGGAATAGAATTTGAATATTTTCAATTTTGGAATGTATTTTTAATGTATGCTGTGATTGGTGCCTTCACTGGTGGTGGCAAATAATTCATATGACATCTTGTTTTCCTTTGTTTTGGAGCATTGAAACTTGAAACCACTAAGTGCACGTTGGATTGGCCTCTGAGTTTGGCAGAATTACAGTGTATCTCTGATTTTTGCTAAAGCTACACTTTGCAGCTTGAACAACTTCAACAAAATTATAGTGTCATTGTGATTTCGTCAAACACACCGTGATTCCAAGCATTTACTAAATAGTTTGCCAAAAACAGTTGTGGATTTGTTAAAGGCAGCTATATACTTGTATAAAGATTTTCAAATTAGGCTAATGGATGGTTAAACCTTACTGATTTGTTTCAAATGAGTTATTCTGATTTGTTAAACATTTCTGTCATGACAGCTTAGTATAAACTTTTATGCTAATGCTAAAAAGGATGGTTGAGATTGACATTGTTGAATTTAAATTATTTCATTTATTGCAAGTCAAAAGGCTCCAAGTGTTATGTTATATGATGATTTGACTTTTGAGTTTGTTAGCCACCCTATTGATATGACCTTTTGTTTTCTAATTTATTTACTGAAATAAACACTTGTGAGATTGTTTATGAGAGCTAAAAACTGTTTATGAAATGTCTATAAGTTGTTTCCAGCTTATATTTTCATAAAATTTATGATAGTTTATGAAAACAGTTTATAGGATAAACGCGTATACTATAAATGTTCAATTAAGTTATGTAAGTTGCAATGTGTTAGACTTAATTTGGAAGTGTATTAGCTCTCATTCTTTTTAGTAACAAAGTAGAAACTTGGCTCTCATTCTTCATAATGTATATTTGAGTATATTTATGTGGCTTACTTTTAAAACCCAGGATTATCCACACCTATACACAATAATATAATTTAGAAATTAAAAACGAAATGTGGAGTACAAGTAATGCCATTAAGATAATCATTTTACATTGGATGGAAATTTAAGTGTTAAGTAGCATAACTTAGTGCTGCACACACTCAACTATAAGGTTATTTGCATATTTATAGAAAAAGTAATTGTTGTACTGATAAAGTTTCTAAATTTTCAAGTAAAATTTTTATTTGGTGGAATTTACCACCAAATTTTATTTTAGATAACTTTTACCACCATATCACACTTCTCTAGAAACACATTCTAATTGTTGAAATTGTGGGATTTTAGAGAAAAGGAGGAGAGAAAATAATAAGGGTTTGAATATTATTGATAATAGTTTAATGTTGACTTGATTACAAAAGACTCAATACTAATCTCTATTTATAAAGAAACATAGACTCAATCCTAAATAAGGAATAAATCATAATAATAATGAGAGATATTCTAAGATATCTCTATCATTATAAATTGATCATATGGAATAATTCAACATACTCTAATATAATATAATAGATATTATAAGATATTTTTTAATATTCTAACACTCCCCCCTCAAGCTAAATCTTACTAAGTTTTAGCTTGTTACAAGAAAATAATGTTTTGCTCTGCAAAATAATAAAAATGATGGAAAATCAACTCAGGGATGCAGGTGAAGTCGGAGAGAATTGCTATAAATATAGTCTAGCCAGATAGCCGGAATGATCATCAGCATGAGAGAAATTCATGGCAAGCAATTGAATAAAGCAAAGTTCGTCCTTCTAAAAAACTGCATTTGGAAGCTTCAAACCAATAATATCAGAGACTCAAAATATTTAAACTTGAATTTGCTTCAAGGAGAGAGAGAGAGAGAGACATGCTTCAGGGAGAGAAATGCAAGGTCAATACATCTAGGACAAAGATAGGGCCAGTGTATCTGGGACAAATTGCCAAACTATATGCATGTGGCTCGAAAGAAAAAACATAAAACAGATCTGGAACCAGGAAGGAAAACTCAATCTAGACGACTGAAACATTATGCCAGAAGGCAGACATACGCGTCTGAGCTCGAGGCTGTTGGTGGCGGCGCGTGAGATGAACACAGTGGATCTTGGAGGCACATGAGCGTGCGTGGAGCAACTTTTGACCTAAGTTGTGTAGATTGGGAGATTCCGCACACAATGAAAGTGGTTGTGTCAGAAAACTTTTCCAGCAGCGATGGCAGGCAGCAGTAACAGACAGGGCAACAGCGACGATAGGCAGCAGACGGCGGCAGCGGCAACTCTACTTGCATGAGAGATTAGCAGCGCGTGTGACGGCTTTTGGCGACGCGCTTTCAGGCATGAACTGATCTGAAGATGACTGCTATTCATAGGAAAATTTACCGAAAATAGTGGCAGCGGCGACAGTAGCGAATTGAATGAAAAACGAGTGAAACGTGTCAAAATGTTGGAAAAGAGAAACTATGATTATATTCCCTAACTGTTGGGAACTCGGCAGCGGAACAACGGCAAAATTGTTCAAGGAGGATCGAAATAGGCTCGGATACCATGTTGAAATTGTGGGATTTTAGAGAAAAGGAGGAGAGAAAATAATAAGGGTTTGAATATTATTGATAATAGTTTAATGTTGACTTGATTACAAAAGACTCAATACTAATCTCTATTTATAAAGAAATATAGACTCAATCCTAAATAAGGAATAAATCATAATAATAATGAGAGATATTCTAAGATATCTCTATGATTATAAATTAATCCTATGGAATAATTCAAGATACTCTAATATAATATAATAGATATTATAAGATATTTTTTAATATTCTAACAGTAATTAAATTGTAAACATTTTGTACAAAACAACTGTTATTTACCACAATAATTCACTTGCAATGTAGTTTCTGCTTTTCAATCTGTCAAGTGTGGATTAGATTTGAAGATATCTCAGATCTACCATCTGCAGTTACCTTAAATATTGACTAGTTGTTAATTTATGGACCACATAAGAATAGTCTCCAACCTCTATATGTTATGAAAGTGAATTTATTGCAAGCTGTTGGGTTTTGGGCTCCCTTCCTATGTGGAGAAAGGCCCAATATGTGCAAGTCCATGTGTCTCACTTATCCAAGTGGAGAGAGGTCAGATTAGTGGGTGTGAAAGAGCTGAATTCAGAGAGAGAGGCAAAGAGAAAAGTGAGAGAGGAAGAGCAAACCCTATTTTCGCATAAAACAGAGCAGCTGCACTAAATTCGCGATTTCTCCTTCGTTCACCGTCGGATCGGGCTGAAATTTGGACAGCAGGTTCGTGACTCGTGGTACTTCATTCTGACCGTTTGGATCGTCGATCAGAGGTCTGAGGTGGGAGAAATTGGACTCGGACAGCAGCAGTTTTTCTGGTTTTTTTGCTGAACCTTTTTTCTCAATTTCATGTTTGTGTTTCTCATTGTGTTGGCTGATCGTTGTGCTAGTTACCTTGCTGTTTTTGGCTGGTTACTGAGCACGAATTTGTGCCATATTAGAAACTCTTTGTACCCATATTTTGATCATAGTGGAGCTTTATTACTGGCTTGGTCCCGTGGTTGTTTACTTCTCACATTGAGAAGGTTTTTCCACGTTAAAAAATTATTGTGTCATTTGTGATGGTGATTTTAGTTGCTGTGATTATTTGTTGATTGCTCCTCACAGATTCTTGCAAGTTTGGGAAATTGATTATCCGCTGCATATTGCTCTGTTAGAGTTGTTATTATATTTGTTGTTGAATTTCCCATCAGAGTGGCATCAGAGCTCTTTGGTTAAGGGGCTGTTTGACTTGTTTGAATGATGGAGGCAAATACAAATAGAATGATTTGTTTGAATGGCACTAATTATCACTTATGGAAGGGAAAAATGAAGGATCTGTTATTTGTGAAGAATTTGCATCTTCCTGTGTTTGCTACTGAGAAGCCAGAATCCAAGACTGATGAGGATTGGAGCTTTGAACATCAGCAGGTCTGTGGTTTTATTCGGCAATATGTAGAAGACAATGTTTATAATCACATTGCTAATGAGGAACATGCAAGATCCTTGTGGAAGAAGATTGAATCTTTGTATGCTTCTAAATCAGGGAATAATAAGTTGTATTTGTTGAACTCCTTGATGAATTTGAGGTACAAGGAGGGGACTTCTATTTCAGATCATTTAAATGATTTTCAAGGGCTCCTAGATCAATTGTCAGGTATGGGTATCAAATTTGATGATGAAGTGTTGGGACTATGGCTACTGAATACTCTACCAGATTCTTGGGAAACTTTTCGGGTTTCAATTACAAACTCAGCTTCTGATGGTGTTGTCTCTTTGCAAAGTGTAAAGGGAAGTGTTCTTAATGAGGAGATGAGAAGGAAGGCACAAGGTACTTCATCTCATTCCGAGGTACTTGTCACTGAGAACAGGGGCCGAAGTCAAAGAAAGGAACCGAAAGGGAATAGACAGAATAACAGAAGTGCGAGTAGAGAGAACAACAGAAGTAAGTCCAAGTCCAGACACAAGAATGTGGAGTGCAATTATTGTCACAAAATGGGGCACATACAGAGGAACTGTTTCATATGGAAAAGGGAGAGCAAAAACAATAACAGTAAGCAGAGAGATAAGAATCATGATGATGATGACCGTGTTACTACTGCTACTTGTGATGATCTGATTATTCTCCGTGACTATGACTCAGTCAATCTTGTATCAGATGAGAGCATGTGGATTATTGATAGTGGTGCTACACTGCATGTTACACCAAGGAAGGAGTTCTTCACATCTTACACTTCTGGTGACTTTGGAGTGTTGAAGATGGGTAATGATGGTGTGTCCAAGGTAGTTGGTATTGGTGATGTTTGTTTGCAGACCAACATGGGAGTGCAGTTGTTGCTTAGAGGAGTCAAACATGCTCCAGATGTTCGCTTTAATTTGATCTCTGTGCAGATGCTTGATGATGGTGGTTATGATAATCACTTTGGTTCAGGAAAATGGAAACTCACCAGAGGTAACTTAGTTGTGGCCAGAGGGGAGAAAATTAATAAACTGTATTGGACTAAAGCATTGGTTGCTAAAGACAGTGTGAATGCCATGGATATGGAGGCTTCTTTGTGGCACCGCAGGCTTAGTCATATCAGTGAAAAGGGGCTGAATTGTTTAGCTAAAAAGGATGTACTTCCGGGATTAAAGAGTGCAGAGTTGGAGAAATGTTCTCATTGCATGGCTGGTAAGCAGACTAGAGTATCCTTCAAGAAACATCCTTCCTCAAGGAAGTCAGAGTTGCTTGAATTGGTGCATTCTGATGTTTGTGGCCCGTTGAAGGTAAAGTCAATTAGTGGTGCACTTTACTTTGTTACTTTTATTGATGATTGTTCCAGAAAGCTTTGGGTCTATGCTTTGAAGACAAAAGACCAAGTTCTGGAGAAATTCAAAGAGTTCCATGTTATGGTGGAGAGACAGTCAGGCAAGAAGTTGAAATGCATTCGTACTGACAATGGTGGTGAGTATTGTGGACCATTTGATGTTTATTGCAAGCAGCACGGTATCAGACATGAAAAGACTCCTCCTAAAACCCCTCAGCTGAATGGTTTAGCAGAGAGAATGAACAGGACATTGATTGAAAGAGTTAGGTGTATGCTTTCTGAAGCAAAGTTGCCTAAGCATTTCTGGGGTGAAGCATTGTACATGGCAGTGCATGTTATTAATCTGAGTCCTGCAGGTGCTTTGAATGCTGAGGTGCCAGACAAGATTTGGTTTGGCAAGAATGTCAGGTATGATCATTTGCGTGTCTTCGGTTGCAAAGCATATGTGCATGTTCCAAAGGATGAGAGATCCAAGTTGGATGGGAAGACAAGACAGTGCATCTTTATCGGTTATGGTCAGGATGAATTTGGCTACAAGCTGTTTGATCCAGTTGAGAAGAAAGCTGTTAGAAGCCGTGATGTGAAGTTCATGGAAGACCAAACCATTGAAGACATTGATAAGATGGAGAAGACTACACCTGAGATTGATAATGGTTTGTCTGATGTTGATCCAGTTCGGATGCCTACACATGATCTGGATACTGCTGAAAATAATGTTCAGAATGATGAGCAACATGGTGATGTTGGTGATCAGCAGCTTGGAGATGATTTTGATGTTCCTAATGATGATGCTGAAGAAGAACATGAGATGTCACAAGATGAGGATCTTGGTGATGCTCCTGAACCACCTCAAGCTCAAGTTTGGAGGTCTACTAGGCAGAGGAAACCATCCACCAGGTATCCTTCTGATGACTATGTTACCTTGACTGATGGAGGCGAACCTGAATGTTATGATGAAGCCATGGAGAGTGATGAAAAGAAGAAGTGGTTGGATGCTATGCAAGATGAAATGAAGTCTTTGCATGATAATCACACTTTTGATTTGGTGAAACTACCTAAGGGAAAGAAGGCTTTGGAAAACAGGTGGATCTTCAGAGTGAAGCAAGAAAGCAATTCTACATCTCCAAGATATAAAGCTAGATTAGTTGTGAGAGGTTTCAGACAGAGAAAGGGTGTTGATTTCAATGAGATTTTTTCTCCTGTGGTGAAGATGTCATCCATTAGAACTGTGTTGAGTTTGGCTGCTACTCTTGATTTGGAGGTAGAGCAAATGGATGTAAAAACTGCTTTCCTTCATGGTGATTTGGAGGAAGAGATTTACATGAAGCAACCTGATGGTTTTCTTGTTAAAGGCAAAGAAGACTATGTGTGTAGGCTCAGAAAGAGTCTATATGGTTTGAAGCAGGCCCCGCGTCAGTGGTACAAGAAGTTTGAGTCAGTTATGTGTGAGCAAGGCTACAGGAAGACTACTTCTGATCACTGTGTCTTTGTTAAAAAGTTTGCTGATGATGATTTCATTATCTTGTTATTGTATGTTGATGACATGCTTATTGTTGGGAAAAATATTTCCATGATTAACAGGTTGAAGAAGCAATTGGGCGAGTCATTTGCCATGAAAGACATGGGAGCTGCTAAGCAGATTCTTGGTATAAGAATCATGCGTGACAGGAACAAGAGAAACTTTGGCTGTCACAAGAACACTATGTTGAAAGACTGTTACAGAGGTTCCAGATGGAATATGCTAAGGCTGTAAGTACTCCTCTTGCTACTCATTTTAAATTGAGTACTAGTCAGAGTCCTACCAATGAAGCTGAAAAATCAGATATGCAACGAGTTCCTTATGCATCTGCTGTGGGTAGTTTAATGTATGCAATGGTGTGTACAAGGCCTGATATTGCACATGCTGTTGGTACAGTTAGTAGATTTCTGTCTAATCCAGGTAGAGAGCATTGGAATGCTGTGAAATGGATTTTGAGGTATCTTCGTGGTACTACCAGTTTGAGGCTTTGTTTTGGAGGTGATAAGCCTACTCTTGTGGGATATACTGATTCTGATATGGCTGGAGACATTGATTCCAGAAAGTCTACTTCAGGCTACTTGATTAAGCTTGCAGGGGGAGCTGTGGCATGGCAATCCAGATTGCAGAGGTGTGTTGCATTGTCCACTACTGAGGCAGAGTTCATTGCCATTACAGAAGCATGCAAGGAATTGTTATGGTTGAGGAAATTCTTGCAGGAGCTTGGTTTTGTTCAAGATAAGTATTTGCTATTTTGTGATAGTCAAAGTGCAATTCATCTTGGTAAGAACTCAACCTTTCATTCTAGGTCCAAGCACATTGATGTTAGGTATCATTGGATACGTGATGTTTTGGATGCTGGGTTGTTGGAATTGGCCAAGGTTCATACAGATGATAATGGTGCTGATATGATGACCAAGGCATTATCGAGAAGCAAGTTTGAAACTTGTTGTGAGATCGCCGGTTTGGCGGTCACCTCCACATAGTTGTGAGGGGGAGATATGTTGGGTTTTGGGCTCCCTTCCTATGTGGAGAAAGGCCCAATATGTGCAAGTCCATGTGTCTCACTTATCCAAGTGGAGAGAGGTCAGATTAGTGGGTGTGAAAGAGCTGAATTCAGAGAGAGAGGCAAAGAGAAAAGTGAGAGAGGAAGAGCAAACCCTATTTTCGCATAAAACAGAGCAGCTGCACTAAATTCGCGATTTCTCCTTCGTTCACCGTCGGATCGGGCTGAAATTTGGACAGCAGGTTCGTGACTCGTGGTACTTCATTCTGACCGTTTGGATCGTCGATCAGAGGTCTGAGGTGGGAGAAATTGGACTCGGACAGCAGCAGTTTTTCTGGTTTTTTTGCTGAACTTTTTTTCTCAATTTCATGTTTGTTTTCTCATTGTGTTGGCTGATTGTTGTGCTAGTTACCTTGCTGTTTTTGGCTGGTTACTGAGCACGAATTTGTGCCATATTAGAAACTCTTTGTACCCATATTTTGATCATAGTGGAGCTTTATTACTGGCTTGGTCCCGTGGTTGTTTACTTCTCACATTGAGAAGGTTTTTCCACGTTAAAAAATTATTGTCATTTGTGATGGTGATTTTAGTTGCTGTGATTATTTGTTGATTGCTCCTCACAGATTCTTGCAAGTTTGGGAAATTGATTATCCGCTGCATATTGTTCTGTTAGAGTTGTTATTATATTTGTTGTTGAATTTCCCATCACAAGCCAAACAGCAAATGGATTATTTATAGTAGAGCAAGTTTAAAAACTTAAGAATTAATCAAAATAATTTTATATAGACTTAGTAATATAATCAAAAGACTGCCTGATTTCCACCGGACTCTCGTAACCTAGTCGTCTTCCTCTTGTTCCATTCCTGTAGACCCACATATGAATTGGATGTTGAGGGCTCTGGCACATATGATTTTTCGCTAGATCCAATTGTAGCATCTTTTGAAGTCACTGACTGTGTCTTAGAATGCCTGCAGCATTAAAGAGTTCAAAGTAATTAATTGATTAAACATTACTGACATAATTGAACAGTTTGTTTAACCATAATCTGACTGGCAGCATATTGCAATTTACAGGGAAATCTTTGATGATGAAAAAAATATTTACATGCTTATAATATAGAGCTGAGCTTGTGAAATAGGATAGAATGAAATGGCATGAATTGTAAATTTATAAAACAAAAGAAACACTTCGTGCAAACATTCCTATTTCGGCTAAACAAAATCAGTAGATAATTCACTTGTCCTGTTGTCCATGCAAATCCACACATGAATATACCCAAAATGCATGTTATTGGCAGACATACTACCTCTATTCCTTATTTCGTCTTTTACAACCTATAGAGCATAAAAAACAAACACTTAACCATTTTACTTATTTGCAAAGAGGATTTAGAAAGGCAAAACAGCACTGCTAAACATACCGCACGGTCACTGGGATTTACAGCTTGTAGCATGTCACTCAATAGGTCCAACACATGCCGCATGAATTCCAAGCTTGACATACTGTAAGAATAAGAAAATTTTACCGTAGCCCCTCCTTTATTTATGTATCCCCAAAATATAAAGAAAAATATTAAAATATTCTTATATATAGTAAAAATGATTATTTTTTATTTCAAACATTTTCAGAACAAGCGAGTGTCAAAAAATTCTTTTTTTCTGAATTTTTTTCTAAGTTTTCGGTTACACAACTTCAATTTCGGAAAACTTGATAAAAGTTTTCTAGTACAGAATATTACTTTAGGAAATCATTTTTAAAGTTCTCCGGAATTACTGCGAAACTTATTTCAAGTTTTTCAGAGAAATACACTACCCATAAACTTCAACTTAACATTTTCGAAAACTTCATGCACGAGTTTTCGGATAGTTGTTAAATATTTTCTTAAAATATTTTTTAAATAATTTTTTTAATTATATTATTATTTATTTGATTTTAACTATTTTTTTCAATAGGTAGGACTAGAGGTAGAGATGGCAAAGTTGTAGCAAGAATATATCTATCCTAAAGAAGACGAGGAGGATCTGTACATCAGGAGGAGGGTGGGGTGAGCTGACACGGTATCCAAAAGTATTCATTATTATTTATGGTATATTAATTATGGTGTATTAATTATTAATTATTATGATATATTAATGGTGTATTAATTATTTATGATGTATTTATAGCGTATTACTTATTTATGATGTATTAATTATTTAATGGTGTGGTGTATTAATTATTTATGGTGTATTATTATCTAAAAATATTTATGATGTATTAATAATTAATTATAATATATTAAAAAAAAAGGTGTGTACCGGAAAACACGACACATATCGGAAAATTTGAAATTTCTTTTTTGGCAATACACATTTTTTATTCTGTATTGGAAATCTTTTTTTGAGTTTTTCAATAAATACGGAAAACTTGTAAAAAGTTTTTCGAAAAATACTATGTGTACTACAATTCTTCTAAATAGTTTTTCCGAAATTATCGAAAAACTTTTATCAGGAAATCTTTTTACTGTCTTCGAAAATAATAAAATGGTAAAAAAATTGAAAGTAATTTTTGACATTTTCATAAATTTGTAGAATATAAGTATTAAAGTAGAGATACATAGTAAATTTTTCAGGATTTAAAGGTAAAAGTTAGCCCAAAAAAGACAATGTTCCTCTTGTAAACAAAAAAAGCTTTTCTTTTTGCTATTTGTCTACTCGAACAGTATTTATTGTGATGCTGCTGTGTCACAGCTGATCTATTCCATTTCTGTTTTTTTGTTTCTAATTTGACAGGTTTTTTTTTCATTCTTAATTTCTAATTATTGTTTTTGGGATATTTGACTTAAAAATGACTAATACTTAGCAAGTTATGTTTTAAACCATCCACATACTGAACATTTTCAATTTTAGCTGAATTATTTTTATCAATAATACCTGTACATTTTATTTGAGATTTATCATTGTTACCAAACGTGACTGATCCTACATCCTTTATCTCCAAGGAAATAAAGCAGTATTTATCCCCTGTCATATGCCTTGAGCAGCCACTGTCCAAGTACCAAAGCTTTTTTTTTTTGTTGATCAGAGGATGAACTTGGGTTTAAAAGTAACTTAGGTACCCATATCTCCAAGGACATACTTTTTTTTTTGTTAGAGTTTAAAAGTAACTTAGGTACCCATATAGAATTGGGTCCTTGTTGGTTAGTTTTTCCTCTTGTGAGGATTTTCCTTTTATGATAACAAATAAAATCATGGTGTCCATGTTTACCACATAATGAACATCCTTTCTTTATGTTGTCAGCTTTCTTCTTAGCATGACAATTTTTGAAAGTATGTCCAAGTTTTTTACAAAAGACGCATTTTGGCCTATCCTCTTGTTCTTTTGGCAGGAAAATTTTTTCTAAAAATTTTTGTTTTTGAGAACTTTTAAATCCAATATCAGCTTTGTCAAAGATTCCAGATTGAGATCCCATTATCTTTTGAAAAGTTTCATTGAGTTTAACAAAGTTGGTAATGTCATTTTTTAGTTCTTCAACCTCTATTTTCAAGATTTCCTTTTCTATGTCCTCTTTTGGAGGATGAGTTTTGACATTCTTTTCGTTTAAAACTATTTGTTGCTCAGATAATTCTTTATGTGATAACTGCAGATCTAGAATGAATTTTTCATACTTCTCATTCTTAGCTTGAAGTTCCTTAAGTTTCTTTATTTCATAAAGTTGATTTTTGAGAAAACCACATTTATGAGATAAAGTGTTTGAGTCATTCAAAAGATTGTCAAATTCTATTTCTAATTTTTCACAAGTAGGACATAATTCTGAGATGATTACCTTTTCAGTATCTGATTCTACCACGAGACAGAGGTTGGCCTCTTCTTCCTTCTCTTGCTCAAAGGATGACTCGTAACTGTCATCCCAAGTAATCATCATAGATTTATTTTTGTAGGAAAATTTTCTGGAGTTTCTTTTGTTTAGAGGACACTCAGTTTTGTAGTGTCCCATCTTATTGCATCCGCAACAAGTTATCTGACTTTTTTCATTTTTATTTTTGAGGAGATCTTCTATCATGTCCTCTTCGATTTATCAACCTCTGAATTCTTCTGGAAATTAGAGTGAGTTCATCCTCTTCCTCAGATAGAGGATACTCTGAGTTTTCCTTTTTTATGACTGAAGGTAAAAAAAAATAAGATCTCAGTCCAAGATTGATCTTGGCAGTGATGAAGATCGATCTTGGTTTTGTTGAAACAACAATATCAATCTTGGTTTGCTTTAAAAACAGTAAAATCAATTTTATCAAAATATGATTTGATTGTAATGCATAAAATAAATAGAGATAGAGATAGAGATAGAGAGATCACACAAGGATATATCCTGGTTCACCCAACCCGGGTTACGTCCAGTCCTCACAACCGTGAGATTTTTCACTAAATGTTCAAACCAAGATCGTTCTTGGTTTTCATGGATCAATCTTGATCTTTACACAATTCCTACCCTTCTACCTAGAAAGGATTTCTTCAGTTCTACCTTACTGTTTTGGAAAGGCTTTAACAAGTTACCTTTCAAAACATAAAAGGATTTTTGCAATTTACTCAAGTTTTGACAAAACAACCTTGAGTTACAAAGTGATGGATTTGAGACTATTTAGAATCTTGATATTTACTCAACTCTTGTTTGAGAAATATATTCTGTAAATAGACCTCAGTTGTAAATGATTACAACACAAAGATTAAAACAAAACAGCAAACTATAAGAAAGGTTTTGAGACACTTGAGTATGATCGAAAATATTGATCTTTTGCTTGGTGCTGATTGTTGTGTTTTGTTCTTCAACTTGCAGCTGCATTTATAGACTCCAAGAAGGCTTAGGACAGCTCATGTGCCCGTTGGAAAGGGACCAGCTGTCATAAAAGAGTTGTTGGATAAGTTCTGCCAAAAGCAAGACTGATGAGCTGCATCAGAAGATCGATCCAAGATTGATCTTCTGGTTTGTGATGAACTAGCCTTGAACTCTGTGATTTGTGTCAGTATGTCAGCCTTGAGTACATGCTTTTCTGTTATGTGCACAGGCTTTATAATAGTTCAAATCAGTAGTGTACTTTGCTACTTGTAGTCTTGTACTTGCATTTGCTTTTCAAGAAGAATGATCTTTGTAATATGCCTTTATTGAAGCATGCCTTTGATTCTTCAAATTCTGGAATATATATGACTTGGATGGATCTTTTGTTGATTATATGAGAGTATAGGATGAAAATTATTTCCAGGATTGATGTTTGTTTTCCAGAACTGCTTCAAGATCAATCTGCGTTTTCCAGAACTGCTTCAAGATCAATCTGCGTTTTCCAAAACTGCTTCAAGATCAATCTGCGTTTTCCAGAACTGCTTCAAGATCAATCTGCGTTTTCCAGAACTGCTTCAAGATCAATCTGCGTTTTCCAGAACTGCTTCAAGATCAATCTGCGTTTTCCAGAACTGCTTCAAGATCAATCTGCGTTTTCCAGAACTGCTTTCTTTGATCTGATTTGTGATGTTTGATACCTATCTTGTTTTAACACACTCAAATGCACATGTTAAATATCAAAACACTTAGAATCATAATTAGAATTCTTAATTAACTTTTTGTTTGTTTTCATCAAAACATTAAATTGAGATTTTGTCTCAACAATCTCCCCCTTTTTGATGATGACAAACATGTTAATTTAGATTTTAATTTTGATTCTAATTTTAATCATAGAGAGCTTTAAAAGCTCCCCCTCAGAATATGCTTCAGATTTTTGAACCAACATAAAATCTAAACATAAAATCTAAAATAATTCTCCCCCTTTGTCAACACAAAAAGGTTTGGATTTTACAAAGGAAATGTATACTACACATTGAAAACAATGAGTAGACTCCAGTTTTAAGATGAAAAACTCCCCCTGAATTTTAAAGAATTAATATCCCCCTTAAAAAAAAATCAGAATACAAGGAAAATGCCATTATGCTCTTTGTTATCTTTTACAAGAGACAACATTTTAATTTTGAACATGATAATAAGCGCATACATGGAAGCGAAATAAGATGATACATGTACCTTTGATTTGTTAATGTTTCCAAGGGTTATAGACACTCCAAATTTTTGTAATGAGATGAGGCATCATACTTTTCCATTCATGTGTATTGAGAATGCCTTGGTCATGTATCAATGTTCTTTCTTGATTGTTGGATGATGTTCCTACATCACAAGTTTGTAATGATTTTGGTACCCATATTTGTTTGGGTCCTTGGGAGTTAGCCTTGAAATCTGGTTTCATATTGTTAAATGATTTCTCAAAATGATCAATCTTAGACTGAGAAGAATCTCTTTTTGAAACTGGTTTAAAAAACTGAATGTTAGTTGTTTCTATTAAGCCTCCAGATTGATCTGAAGATCGTTCTTGCTTTTTCAGTTTTTCAGAAAAATCTGTTTTTACTGTCAAATGTTCTTCCCTTTTGAAGATTCTCCTATTCTTGTTTTTGTTATCCCTTTTTTTAAAGTAACATGCAAATTCTAAATGTCCAATTTTGTCACAATATGAGCATTTGATTTTGCATTTTTCTTCTCTTAGTTCAGGAACAAAGAAAGTTTCATACATTTTGGTTTTTTGAGTTTTGTCAAAACCGAGCCCAGCTTTATCAAAAATCCCTACTTGAGATCCCATGATTTTCTGAAATGTCTCAGTTGCCTTAATAAAATTTTTCAAATCATTTTTAAGAGTTTCAACTTCAGCCTTGAGAAGATCGTTCTTCGTTTGAGGTGAAGATCGATCTTGGTTTTCTGGTTTTTCAAATTCAAGATTTTTGAGCTGAGATTCTTTCAGATTTTGAATGATCTCTTTAAGTTTATCATTCATAGCCTGAATTTTCTCTTTCTCTTCTTTTTCTTTGTGAAACTTTTCTTTAAAAGAACTACATTTTTGAATGAGAAAGTTTGAATCATTTAATAAATTATCAAATTCGATTTCCATTTGTTTGCATATAAGACATGGTTCAGAATTTACCTCTATTTCTTCAATATCTGCCATTAAACACAGATTGGCTTCTTCAGGTTCATCTGTTTCTGATTCATCAGATTCATCCCAGGTTGCCATCATTGACTTCTTTTTGAAAGGAAATTTCTTTGGCACCTTTTTGTTTAATGGACATTCAGTTTTGTAATGTCCTTGTTTGTTGCAGCCAAAACAAATGATTTTGCTTTTATCTATTTCAGTTTTGAATTCCTTTTTATCTAGAAATCCCTTTTTGATTTGATCCCTTCTTATCAACATTCTTTGTATCTTTCTTGTAAGACGAACTATCTCTTTATCAACATCTTCTTGTTCGATTTCTTCTGAGTCCTCATCTGTTTGTACTGGTGTACTTTCTTGAGATGCTTTCAAAGCTATTGTTTTGACCTTTTTGATTGGTTTGTCTTCTTGTAGCAGCACTTCATGTGCTCGTAATGTTCCAATTAGTTCCTCCAGTCCGAGTACGTCAAGATTCTTGGCCTGACTTATGGCTGTCACCATTGGTCTCCATATTATTGGAAGACATCTCATGATCTTTCTGACTCTGTCTTGTACTGAGTATGCTTTCCCTAAAGAGCGCATTTCATTTACAATGGTTGTGAATCTTGAGTACATCTCATCAATGGTTTCTCCTTCATTCATTTCAAAGAGTTCAAACTTTCTTATGCCTATATCAATCCTTGTTTCTTTTACATGGCTTGTTCCTTCGTGATGAGTTTGTAATGTGTCCCATACTTCTTTAGCAGTTTTGCATTCATCAACTCTTTCGCATTCTTCTCTGCTCAAAGCGCACGATAAGAATAAATGAGCTTTAGAGTTTAGGAGTACCTTAGATTTTTCTTCTGTTGTCCAATCTGCTTCTTTCTTTTCAGCAGAGGTTGAATCATTTTGGTCGACTCTTGGTACGAAATCTCCATCTGTAATGATGCGCCACATTCCTGTATCTTGAGATTTCAGAAACAACTGCATTTTTCTTTTCCAGAAATAGTAGTCTATGCCACCAAAGTAAGGTGGTCTATATGATGACCCTCCTTCAGCAATGTACATATCTTTTGACATTTTTCTAGATCTTTTCTCTAACACTTGTTAGGTGTTGAACTTTTGAGACCGAGCTCTGATGCCAATTGAAGGTAAAAAAAATAAGATCTCAATCCAAGATTGATCTTGGCAGTGATGAAGATCGATCTTGGTTTTGTTGAAACAACAATATCAATTTTATCAATATAAAATATGATTGTAAAGCATAAAATAAATAGAGATAGAGATAGAAAGAGAGATCACACAAGGATATATCCTGGTTCACCCAACCCGGGTTACGTCCAGTCCTCACAACCGTGAGATTTTTCACTAAATGTTCAAACCAAGATCGTTCTTGGTTTTCATGGATCAATCTTGATCTTTACACAATTCCTACCCTTCTACCTAGAAAGGATTTCTTCAATTCTACCTTACTGTTTTGGAAAGGCTTTAACAAGTTACCTTTCAAAACATGAAAGGATTTTTACAATTTACTCAAGATTTGACAAAACAACCTTGAGTTACAAAGTGATGGATTTGAGACTATTTAGAATCTTGATATTTACTCAACTCTTGTTTGAGAAATATATTCTGTAAATAGACCTCAGTTGTAAATGATTACAACACAAAGATTAAAACAAAACAACAAACTATAAGAAAGATTTTGAGACACTTGAGTATGATTGAAAATATTGATCTTTTGCTTGGTGTTGATTGTTGTGTTTTGTTCTTCAACTTGCAGCTGCATTTATAGACTCCAAGAAGGCTTATGACAGCTCATGTGACTGTTGGAAAGGGACCAGCTGTCATAAAAGAGTTGTTGGATAAGTTCTGCCAAAAGCAAGATTGATGAGCTGTATCAAAAGATCGATCCAAGATTGATCTTTTGGTTTGTGATGAACTGGCCTTGTACTTTGTGATTTGTGTCAGTATGTCAGCCTTGAGTACTGCTTTTCTGTTACTTGTGCAGGCTTTAGAATAGTTCAAATCAGTAGTGTACTTTGCTACTTGTAGTCTTGTACTTGCATTTGCTTTTCAAGAGGAATGATCTTTGTGATATGCCTTTATTGAAGCATGCCTTTGATTCTTCAAATTCTGGAATATATATGACTTGGATGGATCTTTTGTTGATTATATGAGAGTATAGGATGAAAATTATTTCCAGGATTGATGTTTGTTTTCCAGAACTGCTTCAAGATCAATCTGCGTTTTTCCAGAACTGCTTCAAGATCAATCTGCGTTTTTCCAGAACTGCTTCAAGATCAATCTGCGTTTTTCCAGAACTGCTTCAAGATCAATCTGCGTTTTTCCAGAACTGCTTCAAGATCAATCTGCGTTTTTCCAGAACTGCTTCAAGATCAATCTGCGTTTTTCCAGAACTGCTTCAAGATCAATCTGCGTTTTTCCAGAACTGCTTCAAGATCAATCTGCGTTTTCCAGAACTACTTCAAGATCAATCTGCGTTTTTCCAGAACTGCTTCAAGATCAATCTGCGTTTTTCCAGAACTGCTTCAAGATCAATCTGCGTTTTTCCAGAACTGCTTCAAGATCAATCTTTTGTTTTCCAGAACTGCTTCAAGATCAATCTGCGTTTTCCAGAACTGCTTCAAGATCAATCTGCGTTTTTCCAGAACTGCTTCAAGATCAATCTACATTTTCCAGAACTGCTTTCTTTGATCTGATTTGTGATGTTTGATTCCTATCTTGTTTTAACACACTCAAATGCACATGTTAAATATCAAAACACTTAGAATCATAATTAGAATTCTTAATTAACTTTTTGTTTGTTTTCATCAAAACATTAAATTGAGATTTTGTCTCAACAATGACATCTTCAGTCCTCTTGGAGGATGAACTTTCTATTTGGCTGAATTTTAGAGCAATCATTTTCCTTTTTTGCTTGGTTTGTTTGCCAGCAACAATGATTCGTGAGCTCTTAGAGTTCCAACCATATCTTCTAATTTCATGTTAGCCAAGTCTCTTGCTTCTGTGATGGTAGTCACCATTAGTCTCCATTCTTTTGGTAAACTCCTTAATATTTTTCTTATCCTCTCTTGAACATAGTATACCTTTCTAAGAGATCTCAAGTTGTTTAGTATGATTGTTAACCTTGAGAACATTTCATCAATTGTTTCCTCCTCCTTCGTTTCGAATAGTTTGAAATCTCTTACTCCCATGTCAATTCTCGCTTCTTTTACGTGACTTGATCCTTCATGTTGGATCTTCAAAGTGAGCCATAGTTCCTTAACGTTTTTGCATTCTTCAACTCTATCATATTCTTCCCTGCTCAAAGCACACGTTAGAAATAAATGAGCTTTAGAGTTTAAGAGTACCTTAGCATTTGCATCTGTGTTGTTGGTTCTGATGATGTGATCCTCGTTTTCAACCACATACCACATGTTGTTATTTTGTGATATGAGAAATGGTCTCATCTTACCTTTCCAATGGTAGTAATCTGTGCCATCAAAATAGGGAGGTCTGTTGAATGATCCTCCTTTAGGAATATACTTAACTTTTGACATTTTTTTTTTTATCTTTTTCTCTTACACGGTTAGATTTAATTTTCTATACACAACTTTTATACTAGTTCACCCAATGAAGGCTACGTCCAGTCCTCACACACTTGTGAGATTTTACTAATGATCAAACCGATTAACCTCTCACAGAGGTTATTTTTTTGTATTCTTTAGCCTCACCAAGCTTACAACCTTGTTTCTTACAAGTTCCAACTATTTCCAAGTGTAACTCACGTAGAAATTACAAAGTGATATGAATATGGTTGTTTCTCTTTGCTTAAACACTTTCTAAAAAGATATTTCAAAGATCTAGTGTAGGATTATAGAAAGTATAAAGAGAAGATGGAAATTGCTCTTGATAGCTTTAAGATACTTGCTCTTTTTATGCAATGTTATTGTGTGTTGATGATGGAGAGCATATTGTCTTTTAGATAGACTTTGAGATGCCCTTTCCAAGTGATAAATGCTTTATGATCGTTGGGGTCTTCAATCAAAAAGTCCAAGGTCTTTCTTCATATTTACGGGATTGCCATCCAGCTGTCTTTGGACTGGTTCAGTCCATCCTTTTGCACGAGGTTCAAAACTCCTAGGAACTTGGTTATGAGCTGTCCTTTTCTTTTTCCTTTCTTCAAGACATGTAAGGGCTACATCTTTGTCTTGTTATCTACTGCCTTTTTGTAGGTTGATGTTGTGTCATTTTCAGCATGTGAGAGAGATGTGTTGGGTCACTTTCAATGATGTTGACCATAGACCCATCCTCTTACCTAGTACAATCCGTCCTCTTACCTATTCATTCTGCCTTATGACTTCTTTATATCAAATGCTTTATTTATTCATTCTTTAATATTGTTTTGTATTTTCTTAATGAATAAAAACCATTTTTGTTTCAGTGAGGACGAGTATTTTGTAACTTTGAAGCTTTATCCTCTTATGAGGTCATCCTCTCGTATTCCAATCCTCCAGATTTCAATCCGACTTTTCTACTTTTTGTCTTAATGATAAATAACCTGTTTTCTTATATGAATTCACTCAAAAGCACAGATTAGTCATTAACCACAATCATAATCTTTTATATAATTTTGTGATCATTAAACCTATTTGAGAGAGATTTTGTCTCAACACTTCCATCTTTCAATTGGGGTGATGACGATTACTCTAGATGATGTGTCATATCTTCTTCATATACCCATAACCAGTGCATTCTTTAGTGTTAATGTATTTAACAAAGATGACAGTGCAAATTTATTAGTTGAACTTCTTGGAGTTATTGATGCTTATGCTTATGCTTATGATGAGTTTAATGTCACGTGAACAACCATAGTTCGATTTAGTCGGTTACTTGAAGTATACCATCAGCGCTGTCGTGACAATATTGATAGATGACTACGAGAGCATTTCTATTATTTTTGGTTGGTTCCTTTACAGCGACAAGAGTGCCTTCGAAATTAGTGTTGTCTATCTAAAGTGCTTTCGAGACCTCAACTCAAGTGTGGAATATGCATGGGGTATTGCTGCTCTTGCTTACCTATATGACAATCTCCACGAAGCGGGTATGCATCAAACCAAAATGGTTTTTGGGTATCTAACACTCTTACAAGTAAACTCCATGGTTGATTATTTTGTTGATAATTTCTATTATTAATTCTGAAATAATGATATGTTATTATATATGTTCATGCTTGGGTCTATGAGCATTTCCCGACATTATGTGTAGATTGCTGTAGACCATCTCCTGGATATGTTGAGGACAATCCTATAACACTTCGATGGAAGTCAAAAAGGGATAAGGGTTTGGTTCTTCCATTTAGGAAAGCTCTTGATGAGATTGATGTTGATCAGGTATACTGGGCACCATACAAAGAGCATCGAGTGAAGCGACCGTTTGAGGATGTTTCTTTATTTAAAGGATGGATACGATTAGGTCCAAAGATGTATACACATCTTCTAGACATGGTATTGCATCATTACAGTTATGTCCAAACCATTCCTGGTTCCCCGTTAGAGATAGTAGGTCAGACAACCACAACATAGAATATAAACATAATGTTTACGCATTACGTTGTGCATGTAGTTGATACTGGCGCGGTTGTACAGAGACCTGTAAACTGCGCGAACCATTACATGGAGTGATTTCACATGATTTCTCATCCATACATCATTCATAGAAAACTATTTCATGTAGGTATTTCGATTGTAGAACCTGTTGATGATGGTCCATCTATTGTTGATATAACGATATGTGTATTCCAATTTATGACATAACTAAATTAATTAGTCATCTATTGTTTTAACAAAATTATTTAATGTATTTTTTAATGCAAGGTCGAGCAATACAAATTGCAGAAGAACTTATTGGTTGCCAATTGGTATTACCTGATGACATCGCACTTGTCAATGAATTAATTGTGATGTTGCAAACTTAGAGGGATGGTGGTAGAGATTGGACAAACGTAGTACTAGGGATGGGAATAGGCTAGGTCGTCCGACAGGGGCCTATGGCCTGGCCTACTTATGGCCTGACCTGGTCTGACCTGTTTAATAAAAAGGTCAGGCTCAGGCTGTTTTTAAAGCCTATTTATGTAAATAGGCCAGACTCAGGCTTGTAAAAAAGCCTATTAGGCCTGACAGGCCGGCCTATATATATTTTATATGTATTTCATTCTCTATTTTTTCTTCTTCTAATTTCCATTGCACTCACTCCAACAAACATGTATGAAAACAACATATTTTTTATAAAAACCGATATTATTTATTTGTTACTTTATATTTTATAAAAACCAATACTATTTATTTGTTATCTTTATATATATTATTAGTATATAAATTTAGAAACCCTAATTGTTTATTATTATTGAATATGAGTTTGTTTGAGAGGTAATATTCTGAGTTGTTTGAGAGGATTTGTTTAGAGGTAATATTTTGAGTTGTTTGAGAGATAATAATAGGTGCGTTTGTTTCAATAAAAAATTTATTCTTTTAAACCAAAAACTATTTTTTAGGGTTTAAAAGGTATTTGTTTCATATTTTTAAAAAATTATTTTGTTAGAAAAATCATTTTTTTTATTTAATATATATATATATATATATATATATACATATACACATTAGTATTGGTATATGGAGAATCATATAAATCGATATGTGTAGAGCATCATGTAGCTATAGATAATTGTTTATTTATTACCTTTATATATATATATAATATTATTACTAAATATGATGTTGCACGAGAGGATTTGTTTGAGAGGTAATAATCTGAGTTTGTTTGAGACCATTTGTTTGAGAGATAATAATAGGTGCTTTTGTTTTAATAAAAAATTTATTCTTTTAAACCAAAAATCATTTTTTAGGGTTTAAAGGGTGTTTGTTTCATTTTTTTTAAAAATTATTTTGTTAGAAAAATTATTTTTAATGTGAATAAGGCTTTTAATAGGCTTACAAGCCAGGCCATGATAGGCCGTAGGCCAGGCTCAGGCCGAAAAAAAAAAAAGCCTATCATAGGCCGTAGGCCAGGCTCAGGCCTCAAAAATTCATCGTAGGCCAGGCTCAGGCCTTTCAAAGCCTGGCCTGGCCTGACCTATTCTCACCCCTACGTAGTACTATGTCGTAGAAGAAATAAAGGGACTTATAAATTATGTATTATTTTGGGAATATTTTGGATTTGTATAATACTGATTTTTGAATGTTTATAACAACCATTATATTTGAATTCATAACGATATTAAATATCAACTATTCAGTTTACAATAGGTTCATTTATAGTGTGTAGAAATATCTGTAACCAATTTTTAATGCGACCATTGTAAATAAACTCTCTTTGTCGTGCTTCCTCGGTGCAATATTTTTTCCACAAATTACTTACTAGTGGAATAGGAGAATCTAACTTTAAGTTAACATGTTAAATTCAATAATTTATTAAACTGTAAAAAAATGTTGACAGAATAAAATTAAATATCACAATTAATACTTGTACGAAATGACAGTTCTTAACAAATACAATAACAATCATATGATGATTAGACATAGATGTTGGTGGTTGACTTCGAAGTGGAAAAAATGTTTATGATTGGTTAAGTGATAATAAGACGAAAACCTACATGAACTCAATTCATGTACAGTTACATGAATTCAGATCATGTAAACGTACGTGAACTCAATTCATGTATGTCTCACATACTTTGTTTAGATCACTTATACGTGAAATGAATTCACAAACGTTTACGAGATCTGAATTCACGTAAGTGTATCTGAATTGAGTTCACATAGGTGTTCGTGAATTCAGTTCACGAAGTGCCTTTGAATTCTTGAACTTCATTGAATACGTAAACTCAAATCACGCAGCCTTACGTGAACTAGATTTACATATTACCTGTGATTTCTTAAATTTAGTAACATGCGTGAATTCAGTTCACGTAAGGCTACATGAATTAAGTTTCCATACAATAAATTAATTACAACGTACGTGAACTCAGTTCATGTAAAATCTCCAGATTTTAAAGAAAAACGGAACTCAAACGCAAATCAAAAAGCATACATTGTTGGGTCACTTTAACCTCAATATAAAGAGGAAATTTATGGGTGTAAGTTATGAGTGAGTGGTGTGAGTTTTGAATGATTATGAGTTATGATGGACGAGTTATGAATGATTTTGTGATATATCGGTGAAAAAATTCTGATAATATTATTTTTGTATTTTGTTGTCTTCGTAACTATGAGTATTATTCTTTATCTAATATTCTTTTTGATCATTTATTTTTATTTTTATTTATTTTGATCTTTTATCTTTTATAAGTAGTGTATTTTAGCCTTTGTTACAATTAACAACATCCGACTAATGAAATCTCTTCTAACAATTGTCAATTATAATATTTAAAAAAAAAATCCATTTAACTCAGTTAAAAATTTGCACTTGAAAGAATTATTCTTGCATGCTTTGAAACATAAATAAACTCTTTGAAACGAATGATATTTATCAGAATTTATTGATTTAAAATTTAATTTTAATCATTCATGACAATAATTATACAAGTGATTGAGAGAGTTATAATGAGAAGACTTAAAATACGTCATTTATAAATGACCAAAATAAATTAAAAAAAAGAAGATAAAAGACTAAAATAAATATTTGACAAAAGATATAAATGATCAAAATTATATTTAAGTCTTATTATTATTATTATTATTATTATTATTATTATTATTATTATTATTATTATTATTATTATTATTATTATTAATGAATTATACAATTGAGTGATAGCAATTTCAATTATTTTGCGGTTTATAACCAAAATGATATTTGCAGCCTCTTTGCTTGTCAGACTATAATTAACATGCGTTTCGATCATTTTTATAAAAAAAAAAAATTAATATTCAGCTTGGCCGATAAGAATTATACAACTATTTTTCATTTGTAACCTTAGCATCAAGTTTTCAAAATCAAAGTGAAGGACTAATAAATCAGAAAGGTTGAAAACTAGAGGGAGCAAAATTGCTCATTTGAAACTAAAATCACAGAATTAATAAATTAGATGGACTAATAAGTACAATTACACCTATTAAAAATAGCTATGAATTGAATCTATAATCTTCACACCCTTTAATTTGATAATAAAACACATGGAAGTATAGAAAAATGTAACTCGAATCGGTTCATCTCGTCAAGAATCACAATTAACGCTATTATGAAAGCGTAATCAACGTTGGGATAAACTCTGACCATGTAATGGTCTTTACCAATTAAAGCATTCGTTAAAGTGAACTTTGGATGCATCTGCAATAACAATGCAAATATAATTAACTAAAGCAGAATATATAAAATAAAATAAGATGAGTTTAAATGAATAACCTGGGCAACAATATTGTTAGATTCACCGGCATAAACAATGCAAGATCGTTCGAACCAACTACCTTTGACCTTAAAATCACAAACATTTTCTTTTGTGTTACTAGCTAGAAAGACATCTAATTTGGTCTTACATGGGAATAAAGAGGATCGCGTCAATGTAAATATAAGATCTTTAGCATGTATGCTTTCACCCCTAAAAGCTTCCCACCGATCACTCATAGTCACTAACTGCATCAATAAAATAAAATTGAAAACTTTAATGGATTGAAAACTTGAAAGTAAAATAAAAAGAAAAAAAGAGAGAAAGAAAGTAGAATGACCTTCTTACGTAGGGTGAGGATGGGGTTACCGGCGGCATCAAAGAAGACACGGTAATCATGGGTTAGAATGGAACCTTTAACTTTGAGAACGATGTTGCCGTTAACATCAGTGACGGCGAAGTTTCCATGTGAAAAGGTCCCAACTTTTTTAACCAACGCAAGATCAAGTGGATATGGAGCACAATATTGAGAGCCGACTATTGCGGTTGGCGTTGGCGTCATCATCCGAACTGAGACTTTCTTATAAACTTGTTTGTTATATATATATATATATCCGAGGAAATAGTATTAAATAGGATATTTATTTATTTATTTTTTTCTGTCTGCGCGTGCGGGAGGAATAATGGTTTTGTTTTCAAGTTTCTTATTTAATATTACATAAACAAATTGTAGCTAGAGAACATAGCTTTTTTAATTCCTTATGTGTGTCACCGCCTGAACGCGTACTGCAAACATAGGAGATTATTGTAGTTGTGATCATTGAGGAAGAAATTTTTCTTGTTAAAGAAAATATATAATTGGACTGTTTTTGTTTCATTTTAAATAAAAATAATTTTTATTTTAAAAAATTAAAAGATTAATTTTTAGAGATTTGTCTAAAAATAAATTTTTAATTGTTTTTACTATTGTAAAAATAATTTTTTTAAATGATTTTTAGTCTGTTTGTATATAGTTTTATAAAAGATTTTTTAAATTACAAAATTATTATAAGAGACGTAACTTTTCTAAATATACTAATCTCTCTTATTCTCTCAGTCACGTCTCTTTTGAAATTTCTCAGTAATAATTTTTCATCCTTTGTTACTGAAGTGGATGTCTGACCTATTATCAACATCTATTTATTAAATGCAAATTTTTAGAAATTATTCGGTTTAGTGTCTTCTCATTTTGCAACAATTTTTCCATCACTGCCAAAGTTTTTCGCATTTTTTTTAGTTACCATTTTAATTGATATTTAAGTCTGTAAGAGGTTAAATCACATGTTTAAAACTGTTTATAAAGTAATTTACCATTAACTAAAATTTCAACTCGTAAACATGATAAATATGCTGTCATAGTTTGATTATCCATAATCATTAAGGCAATAGTCAATATTTTTGATAGAATATTTATTATGCTAGGTGTTAATATCTAAAATATTTGTTATAGAATTTACTATAACAGAACAATTTAAATATTTTAATTTGGGCACTGAATAAACATGCAAAAGCAAAAAATAGTTGTATCAACATATAAATAATATAAAGATAAAATGATTTAAATAAAAGGCATATAAACAACAACAAAAACATGTGGAAAAATCAAGAATGAGAAAAAAATTTACTTGACGAAAACTTAGATAAGAGTCGCATGGAAAGAGAAAAATAGTCACCGAGTACGTGAAGGAAAAAACATACTTAATGAACTAATGTAAGATAACTACATCATTTTATCTCATTATTGAATTAGGTTTAATATTTTTTAATTTTGTACTATCTTTCTTTTTCATATATCGCAAGAGACAAATGTGAAAAATTATTATTTTTAGACTAAAAAAGATTTTTTTTTAACAAAATAATTTAAAAAAAAATCTAAAATAAATACCGTTCAACAATAAAAATTAATTTTCGGTTTAAAAAAATAAATTTTTTTCATGAAACAAATGCACCCTAAACCTAGTCTGAATCAATTATATGGTCTACGCGTAGTGACTAGCGACATACTCCACTATGCAATTAATTACTTTAGTTTCTGTGATGTAAAAAAATTTACAAGAAAATTGTGATTAATTATGTGAATTTTTTTATAGATAACTATAGTAAAAATTAAATATTATTAACAATTTAATGGTTATGATTAATTGTCTCTCTTATCCACAACATTGTTAGGAGTGTACATGGATACGGTAAATCCGCAAACCCAATCACTTAATCCAATTCATTTGACATTTTAATCTTACCTATTAAGTTCAGGTCTAACATGAACTAACTAATTGAAACCCAATTATGTTTGGTTCGAATATTAGATTTAACTTTTTGAATGAACCCGTAAATCCAACCCATTGAGTGACATATATTTTTATTTATTTTTTTACTATTGATGTATAGTTAAAATTTAGTTGTTGGACTATAATTGAGAATTTGTTGCTAATTTAGTTAATTTAAGTGTTTTGTTGGATTGTGGAAGTATTTAAAGTATTAAATGATATATTACGATATAATTTCATTATTTTTTAAATATTCAAGTATTTAAATTTAATTATATTTTTAAAAATAAAAACAAACATTTTTTTTTATTACCTGTAAATCCAACTCAACCCACTCATAATCGGGTTGGTTTGATTCAATAGAAAACTTTTAGGTTGAGAGCTTAATCAATTTAAATAAAATTGATCGATTTAGATATTAGATTTGACAAAAAAACGACTCAATTTAACCGGTACACACCTCTACCTTTTGTGTTTTGTTTTTTCTTGCCTTGGTAACTATGGGACCTAATATTTGATTTAGTTTTTTATCTTTGTTTTGATATTTTATTTTTTATAAATAGTATATTATAAGTGGTGTATTTTATTTTTTATTACAATCATAATAAAAGTTATAACAATATCCGATCATTGAAAATCGTTCTAATAATTATCAATATATATATATATATATATATATATATATATATATAATGTTCTTTTAAAAAAATTCATTTATATATATATATATAATGTTTTTTTAAAAAATTCATTTAATTCAATTAAAAATTTGGACTTAAAAAAAAAAAAATCTTCTTACATACTTTAAAACATATATGATACTTATTAGATGTTACTGTATTTTTATATCATGCTTATTAAAATTGAATACATAACATTACAACGAATCCAAAATTTGATATTAATCGCTCACGACGATAACTATACAATTATTTAAAAAAGTTATGAAGAAAATGATTAAAATTTATAAATTATAAAAAATAAATAATCAAAATAAATTAAAAAATAAGAATAACCAAAATGATATGTGGTCTTTGCTTGTCAGACTATAATTAACATGCGTTGCAATCAGTTTTATGAAAAAGAAATTAATATTCAGCTTGGCCGATAAGAATTAGACAAATATTTCTCATTTGCCACGTTGTATCAACTTTTCAAAATCAATGCGAATGACTAACAGATCAGAAATAGAAAAAAATTAGGGGAAGCAAAATTGGTCATTTGAAACTAAAAACAACATAATTACAAAATTAATAAATAGATCGACTAATAAGCACAATCACACCTATTGAAACTAGGAATGAATTGAGTCTATAATCTGCCCCACCCTTTAATTTACTAATACAATACATTGAAATATAGAACTATATAACTTTCCTTTAATCGCTAGCTTCATCATCGTTAATCTCGTCAAGAATTACAATTAATGCTACTATGAAAGCGTAATCAACATTGGGATAAACCGTGACCATGAAATGGTCTTTACCAATTAAAAGACTCTTTACAGTGTGCTTTTTGTGCATCTGCAATAGCAATGAAAATATAATTAATTACTAATTAATTAAATCAGAATATATAAAATAAAATAAGACGAGTTTAAATGAATTACCTGTGCAACAACATTGTTAGATTCACCGGCATAAACAATGCAAGATCGTTCGAACCAACTACCTTTGACCTTAAAATCACATACATTTTCTTTTGTGTTACTAGCTAGAAAGACATCTAATTTGGTCTTAAATTGGATTAAGGAGGATCGCTTCAATGTAAATATAAGATCTTTAGCATTTGTGCTTTCACCCCTATAAGCTTCCCACCGATCATGCATAGTCACTATCTGCATTAATAATATTGAAACATTCAACTACATTTTATTGTATTCATTGGCCCATATTGGGGTATATGAACTCTAATGGATTGCCCAATTGAGCTATATTAGCAAAACAATGATTATTAGATAAGTAATTTGTTTAATAGTAAACATACATATAAATTTTGAGCATTCAGGTTAATATATAAAAAGTTTTTACACTATTAAAGAGTTGAGTCTATCAAATAAAAGAAGTTTTATAACAAGAGAATGATATTATTAAATTTTGACTAAATATTCAGGTGTCGCTTAAATAATTTTTAATCATCCTCTTCAATTATAGTTATAAATGATTTTTTCATTTTCAATATTAATAAAATATCTGTGTGTTGATAATACTTCTTTAATAAATATTTAAGCATTCAACATCTTCTTGTCGATTGGAAGATTAAAAACACGAAAGTAATTTAAAAAAATAAGAGAGAAAGAAAGTAGAATTACCTTCCGGCGTAGGGTGACGATGGGGTAACCGGCGGCATCAACCAAGACACGGCGATCACGGAGGGTTAAAAGAGAACCTTTGACTTTGAAAACGATGTTGCCGTTAACATCAGTGACGGCAAAGTTTCCGTCTGAAATGGTCATAACTTTTTTCACCACCGCAAGATCCAGTGGATATGGAGCACAATATTGAGGGCCGAATATTACGGTTGGGAGTGGCGGCATCATAGGAGCTGAGGACGGTTGCGGTTGATTATAAGGATAAGCCATAATGATTGTGATTAATTTCCCCTTTTCTTATAAACTTGTTCCTTATTTTTCTATGTAAATCTCAGGAATAGTATTAAATAGGATCTTTATTTCTTTTCTTTATGCGTGTGAGGAATAATAATGGGTTTGTGTTGAAGTTTCTTATATAATACGCTGATTTGTTTAAAATAAATAAATTCTACCTAGAAGGTACTTAATTTTGTAGAAATGGTTTGAATCCGTAGTCATTTTAGTCCTTTATTAAAAAACAAAAAAAAAAAACTCAAATTAATCTTTTATTTATTAAAATAATTTTAAAAAAAATACAATTTATTATAATAAAAGTATATAATTTAATATCAAAATAATTTATTATTTTTATAATATTATAAACTAAATTGACAGATAATACTATATTATTGGTATGGTACAAGATACTGGTATGAATGAAAATAGCTTTCAGAGTTTCTTATGTTAGACCGGCTGAACGCGTAGCGTAAAGATAAGAGATTATTATAGTGGTAATCATCCCGAAGAAATTGTTCTTGTAAATAAATAAATAAATATACCAAAGAAATGGTCAACAAGCAGTTCATTATGATTAAGTCTTGGATCAATTATATGGGTACCGTATCGACACACTCCAATCAGTAATTAATTACTTTAATTTTCGTTATATAAATAGTTCTGCGCGTAACTTACAATTAATTATGTGAATAGTTTTATAATAATTATAGTAAAAATTAAACATTATAAATAATTTGATTTAATTGACTACAATGATTTTGACTGAGAATGCAGTCAATCATTATCTTCATGTACTTTTTGATGTCTATGAACTTCTATTGCAGATTAAAACCTCATAAAAAATTCCAAGTCACTTTGAGGAAGTTTTTGTAAATAATATGGATGAAGTTGAAGTTTTCAATTGAAACTATGTGAAACTTTGTATGTGTTTACAAAGTGAATAGAAATTATTTTGTAAACTTTTGAAATAACTTAGAATACTAAAATATTTACAAAACGTTTAAGCAACTTTCTTCAAATGAGATTTCATTAAAATATAAACTATAATATAGACTTAACACGTGATCCAACTCCGACTCATGACATTCAAGGACTTGTGAATAATTCAAATATTTCTCAAATTTTCATCGTTTACTTGTTACTTAGAAAACACCACCTCCAACATAGTGAACATAAAACTCATTAACATAAACAATTTTAGATGTTTCTCAGTCATGCTGATGTGCTAAGCATGGAAAATCCTCTCAATAAATTATACCTCAATTTAATAAAATATTATTTTTTCGTAAACTATACTCAAATACTTCTTCTACATCTAACCTCAAATCTTTCGATCAATTTAAGTCACTAGACGTAATTAATCTAATGACTTGTGTTCTACGTAACAAATAAGTCAAAACATAGTATATATGTGATCAAAATATATGAGTAATCATTTACTCTATTCACACAATTAAACATGCATTTAACATAAGAATCATATTTAGAAGCAAAGTTCCAGAAAAAATATGTTATATTTAAGCTTTCAAATGCAATTAGTTTCATTCAAAACTAATCTATATAACACATATTATGGTATTCTAATGTCAACAACATTACATAATAATCTTATGACAGAGCTGTGCTTAAAATACTACAGAGCTATTTTTATATTTAGTAAAATCATAAACTTTAACATGATAAAATTACTATATTTCTTCTTTCAGATCCAACTGATTTTACTCAAAAATGAGTTTCTTAGCTCAAGATATAGATATTTCAAGATGACTAATGCAAAACAACTTACAAAACAGAACACTCCACTTCATAAAATCAAGAAAATTTGTAAAATTAGTATAAACTTGTAAAAAAATTACAGTAACAAAGTATTAGGAATAAGCTTTCAATTCCAATTGGTTTCACACTAAACCGATATTTATTACTTTTGTTATGTCGATTTTAACTCAGCTATGTCATAATCTTTTTCTATAGAAAACACTACAACTTTGACAATTTAATTTAAATATCAAACAATGTCAAATTTGAATAAACGACAATGTTTTGGAAAGCTTAAGATGTATAGTTTATAACTATAATTGTTATTATGCATAATAGGCATTCAATTAATGCAATTTAATTAAATAAGATATATAGGTACAAAACCAAAACAACAAATTTTTCCAACTTGTAACTCAATTTTCTTTATCAATTATCAACGAGAATTAGTGAAACCAGTATCTATTTCAAAGATAATGAAGTCTAGTTTCTAATGTAACAAAAATCAACTCCATACACTATATATGGAGAAATACATCCATACGGGTTTAGAGACAACATTATACTATTTTCATTTCAAGTTTTATATTGTCAAATTCATTTGCCACACTAAGTAAAATACATTCAAAATTCAACATAAAAACCAAATAATTACAAATACTAAACAATTATCATCTCATCACCAACCTAACCACAACACTCAACAATCATAACAAAAAACATCTCTTCATAGTATTTATCACAAACACCTATCATGCATTCTTAATAATCAATGTACTAAATCAAATAAGATTATCAGAACACCGTATGAAGAAAATCATGAACATTTCTTAGCAACATGAAATCAAGAACTCTAAACACACTTAAAAGATATTTTAAGAGGGTTTTTTTTATTTTTTTATTTTTTTATTTTATTATGTTACCTTGATTCTTCAATATAGAAAGGTTACTTCTAACTTCATCTTCTTCCCTTGAACCCTAGCTTAGGTTCTAATTGCTTTTCTCCAAGACGCTTCAATGTTTATTCTAAATTCTTCATTCATGATTAAGACTCCAACTCCTTTCAAGGGTGAATTATAATGTCTTCAAGCTCTTTTTTCTTTCCTTCTCATGATAAACCTCTTTCTCTCTCTTACCTCTTTACTTTCTTCTTCTTTCTCTCTTTTCTCTCCTTGTTTTTTCTTCCTTTCACGCTCATCTCTCTTTTCATTCTCCATAGATGATTTCTATTTAGTAGGAGAGAAGTAAAAAATGAAACACATGCGTGCCTTTTTTTATTAAAAGGTCAACTTACATGTTTGCATTTAGTGGGACATGGGAGAGAGAAAATGAAAAAAAATCATTAATAGACTTCGTTTATTTTCGTTAGTCACCCATGTCCTACTATTCATCATTTCCCTTCTCCCTATTTTGATTCTTAATAATATTCTCTTTTTTTCATCTATTACTCTAGTGGTCAAAGAAAGTGGGTGGTTTCCTTGCATGCAATTCTATGGATCTAGCTGTGCGGTGGAGTGTGGTGTGAATTTCTAATTCTATCCCTCATAACCCAACTAATGACAAAGTTACCCTTATTACAAATTGGAATATTTAGGATTTTGAGGTTAGAATGCTCTTTAGTTCCTCTAATTCTATCTTAAATCCTTTAATGCTTCACTACTTATATTTTATAATTATATACATATAATCTTGTGATAATATCAAAATAACACAGCTACTTACTTTTAAATAATAGTTTTAAATAATAAATTTAAGAAATAATAATAATAACAACAACAACAACAACAACAATAATAATAATAATAATAATAATAATAATAATAATAATAATAATAATGACGACGACAATAAAATGAAACTTAGCCGTCGTTCTCATTTTTTTCTATTGTTTTCTTTTTTTCTTTTCTTCATTTAGGAAGGGTGATTTAGGACCAATAAATTATTTTCTTTCTTCTCTATTATTTAAATAAATGATTTTCAGATATATTTAGTTTACTTTTCCGTGATTTTGTCGTCTTAGTGCGACATTATTTTTGATTTCTTATCTTCGAGTAATATTTTGATTTTTCGTTTTGGTGCAACATTAATTTGGTTTAAATTGATAAATTAGTTTCGATATGTGCAAATTTAATCAGTGACTTTGGCGTCTTCAGTGTTACAACTTCGAAGACTTTGTCATATTTCAAATATTTCAATCTTATCATATTTTTAGATTTTCTCTATTATTTGTAGGCATTTTACCGTTTTATACTATTAATTTGGATGTTGTGAGTTTTTTCTTCCGCAAATTCATTATTTTTTGTTTTAGTTATTCTAAATTTATTGTTTTTGATTGTTGTATTTTTTCTTTTTTATCAATTTGAATAATTTAATACAGTTAAAAAAAATAATGATGATAATAATAATTAGTGATACAAATTAGGGGTGTTACAGTATATTTTTGATGGTCCAATATTTGCTCGATTATATAATATGCGTACAATATAATTCTATGAACAAGATTCACTTTCTTGCAGATTTAAGAAATTGTCTCTTCCTAGGTGTGGCAAGCGCATACACATGTATGGCTTTCATGGAATTGAGAAAGCTCATATTTTTCTTGCTATGATAGTTTGAAAGTAACTTTTGCATTACATCCTTCTCTTGTAAGACTTCTTCTCCTAGCCTTAATAGTGATTCACTTTCTTTTTCAATTACTTCTTTCACTAGTTTGTAACCTTCTTTTGAACAAACAAAGCACTTTCAATGTTGCATACCCTTTTTGTTTTTACTTTTGGATGAACAACTAACGATAAATCCAACATTATGTCCATATCTTTTATAAAATTGTTCACCCTCTTCTATTTAGCATAAATAATTTAAATGCTCATTTACCTGTGGCACAATATTGTTGTTTGTGTTACCAAGTCCAAATTCACCATCGTGATTCGGACTCAAGCTTTAACCAAGAGTGAAAAAACATACAAAGTATCAAACATTGTATGTAATTTCTAAAAATTGAAATCACAAATAATGCAATGCATAATGATTGGTTAATTTTTTTTTATTCTGATGCATTTTTTTCTTTCTTCTGATAATTCTTCGAACCAAATATTATTTTTTAACTTTTCTTGATGTCCAAATAGAGACTAACTAGAGATAAAAGATAGTTTAAGGATTTTTTTAATAGGTTTTAATAGTTTAGATACAAAATATTTTAGAGATTATTTTTTAAATATTTTCTAAAACAGTATAAATTGTATTGCGCTTAATATCATAGTAAAAATGATTTTTTTAAATTAGTTATAGAAAATAATTTTTTTAAAAACCAATAAAAATATAAATGAAAAAAAACCCGTTAAAAATAGTTTCTCATTCTAAACAAATTTTAAATTAATTTTTTTTTTATAAAATGTAAAATAAAGATAAATTTTTTCAAAAGTGATTGATACTTAAAAAAAATAATTACTACAAGAAAATCAACTTCTAGACAACGTTTGTCACTAAAAGCCTAAAATTGTAGATAAAAGTTAGTAATATTTTGAGTGACACTCGTATCCACCGTCAACTTTAAGAGGGCGGTTTGCTATGCTTTGAGGACTGTCACTACATCATACATGTTTTTGATTTCTACCAACAATAGTGACTGTCAATAAAAACTAGATAAAAATAAATAAAGAATTGATCTAATTCTACGGTATTGTCTGTCACTAAAAACTAGATAAATATAAATAAAGAATTGATTTATTCCTACGGAATTGTCTGTCACTAAAACTTATTATTATTTATTAAATTAAATTTATTTTATCTCCCTACTAACTGTAATTCTAAAATAATTATTGAAACCAATCAATTAAATTTAAATTTCTAATTTATTTTTATTAATTAATGCCATTGAAACATACAATAAAATATAATTTAATTTTACTAATTCTAATAAAACATACAATAAATAGTTATTTTTCTCTAAAAGATTCAATAAACTTTCAACATAAGACATAATGAGTTTCTTAACATTTATTATGATAAACTACAAACTAATTTCATAAAGAACAATAATCATCTTCCTAACCAAAATATTTGATGGTAGAACAATATTTATTTACTTGAGATGAAAAATGATTTGAAATTTAATTTTTATGATTTTGTGTGACGACGAACGAAATTGAACAAAATTGGATGAACAAAATCAAATCCAAAAGAGAAGAAGAACCATTTGAGAGAAGATGAACGAGTATACGATTTGAGAGAAGAAAAGCTAAAATGAATCGAAGAAAGTCGAATAGCTACAAGAGAGAAGAAGTGAATAACTGAATATGCTTTATTGTTATGAGAGAAATCCGATTGAACAAAAAGATTGAAGAAAAATATAAATCGAAGAAGAAAGTCAAAGAAAATTAAATAGTTACTAGAGAAGCAAAACGATTTCTGAGAGAGAAAATAGAAAAACGATTTTATAGAGAAGCAAGGGAAATGATTTTATTGAAACATGAGAGAAATAAAAAAAAAAAAAAGAGAAAACATTTTTACAGGAGAATAAAAAAGTGACACTTTAACTGTAGTTAAAAGTAACTTTAGTGAAGATAAAAAAACATCAAAAAAAAATTTGAGTGTTACGATACATATATATATATATATTTTATAGTGAATAATAATAAAAGTAAATAAATAAATAAAATAACATTTTCATTTTTGAAATTTTAAACATCAATTTAAAATCTTAATTTTATAAAATATAAAATTATTCTCTTAAGTTATTTAATTTTTAAATATGAAGACGTTTGCTCAAATTATCTAACATCATTTAAAGTAGTCTCAAATTTTCTTATCATAATAATTTGTGAAAACAATACATTATAAGATTTGAGAGAATAGTATGATATTTCATAAAACCCAAAATCCAAAATGGTGGTTTAGGTAACAAAGCGGTCGTTTATCTGAGTACATTCAGCCGCACTCCTCCGTTCCCATTGTGGCTTCACAAACTCGATTCCTCATCTCTCTCGACTCCTCCATTGTTAGTATGTTAATAGGTAATGTTAGGTTTTTGTTGTTGTTGAAATGTTCAAATTTAAATAGGTTATGTTAGATTGTTTGGATGTTGTTGTTGTTAGATTGTAATTGCCATAATCTTGAGATCGTGTTTGTGTTATTGTTGGGTATTTTTAATTAAATTGATTTCTTGAGTTGCTAGGTATCATGAAATTGTGTATTTTGAAATGTGTTATTGTTGATTTCTTGAAAGTTAAAATTGTGGTGTCTTGAATTAATATTCACACACTTCTCTGTTCCTCAACAAATCCAAAAATGGTGAGAAACCCTTTATCCAAAACTGCAAACAAATACCTACGAAAATTCAGAAAATGGCCACACTCACCTTACAAGACAACATGGCACCACACCTTTGGTGAACAACAAGCTATGCAAATTCTCAAACAAGCAACATTTCAAATGAATTCAACCCAACAACAATCTCAAACACAAATCAACAACAACCCTTTTCTTCTTTCTGCTCTCATTGCTCTGTAGGAAGAGAGAGTTTCTCAAGATGGTTCCAAATATTTTGTCGAAGAGTCAGCATATGAAAATCCGTCTCGAGGAATCAACTTTTCGGGTTTTGATTAAGGCGTTGTGTAGAATTAAGTGGGTTGATTATACTATTAAGATAATGAATTGTATGATTGAAGATGGTTATAGTTTGGATGATAAGATATGTTCTTTGATAATATTGTCGTTGTGCGAACAAGAAGATTTGACTAGTGTTGAGGCTTTGGTTGTTTGGGGAAATTTGAGGAAACTAGGGTTTTGTCCAGGTATAATGGATTGTACCAATATGATTAAACCTGATATTGGTACAATCAGTTGAAGGAAGGGAAGGGTAAGGATGCTTTGGAAATTCTGAATCAGTTGAAAGAAGATGCAATTAAACCTGATATTGTTTGTTACACTTTTGTTATGAGTGGATTTGTTAAAGAAGATGATTATGTGAAGTTAGATGAACTATTTGATGAAATCCTTGTATTGGGACTCATTCCTGATGTTTATACTTACAATGTGTATATAAATGGTTTGTGTATGCAGAATAATGTTGATGAGGCACTTAGGATTGTTGTTTCAATGGAAAAATTAGGATGCTGACCAAATGTGGTTACTTACAATACTTTATTGGGTGCATTGTGTATGAAAGGGGATTTAGGTAAAGCAAAGAGGGTATTGAAGGAAATGGGGTTGAAGAGTGTTGAACTAAACTTGCATTCATATAGGATCATGCTTGATGGTTTGGTTGGTAAAGTGAGATTGGTGAAGCATGTGTTTGTTGGAGGAAATGTCGGAGAAATGTTTTTATCCTAGATCTTCAACATTTGATAGTATTCTACTTCATTTGTGCCAAAAGGGTTTGATTGGTGATGCAACTGTATTGATGAATAAAATTGTTGCTAAAAGTTTTGTTCCGGGAGCTAAGGTTTGGGAAGCAATGCTTCTTAACTCAGGTTCTGAGCTTACCTATTCAGAAACCATATTTGTTGGATTGTTGAGCCCACAATAAACTCAGTTTTGGGTTTTGGATTGACTTATTTTAGCTTATTTACTAAAATAAACACTTGTGATATTGTTTATGGGAGTTTATAAAAACAGTTTATGAAATGTCTATAAGTTGTTTTCAACTTATATTTTCATAAACTCTATGATAGTTTATGAAAATAGTTTATAGGATAAACACTTATACTATTAACTTTCAATTAAGTTATTTGAGTGGCAATGTGTTAGACTTAATTTGGAAGTGTATTGAATCTCATTCTTTATAGTTAACAAAGTAGAGACTTGGAATCTTCAACTAGGATCTGAAAAACAGAATCACCAATTGTTGTTAATCACGTTTTTTCTTCATAATGTATATTTGAGTATATTTATGTGGCTTATTTTTAAAACCTAGGATTATCCACACCCATACACAGTAAAATTGACTAATATAATTTAGAAATTAAAAACGAAATCTGGTGTACAACTAAAGCCATTAAGATAATCATTTTACATTGGATGGCAATTTAAGTGTTAAGTAGCATAACTTAGTGCTGCTTAAGGTTATTTGCATATTTATAGAGAAAGTAATTGTTATACTGATAAAGTTTCTTACAATTTTCTAGTAAAATTTATATCTGGGGGTTTTTTACCACCAAATTTTATTTTAGATAACTTTTACCACCATATCACACTTCTCTAGAAACACATTGTCATTAAATTGTAAACATTTTGTACAAAACAGGTGTTATTTACCACAATAATTCACTTGCAATGTGGTTTCTGCTTTTCAATCTGTTAAGTGTGGATTAGATTTGAAGTTATCTCATATATACCATCTGCAATTACCTTAAATATTGACTAGTTTTTAATTTATAGACCACATAAGAATAGTCTTCATCAACCTCTATATGTTATGAAAGTGAATTTGATTGCTAGCCAGACAGCAAAGCGATTATTTACAATAGAGCAAGTTTAAAAACTTAAGAATTAATCAAAATAATTATATATAGACTTAGTAATGTAATCAAAAGACTATGCTGATTTCCATCATACTTAGAGGTGTTTATGGTGTAAAAATTGAACTAAATTGGATCGCTTTAATGGTTTAGTTCAATTTTTGAAAATTACATTCGAATCAAGTTCAATGCAATTCTAAATCGGTTTGAAATTGGTTTGAAATTGGTTTATAAATATAAATAAGTTTAATATTTTGAACAAGTTTTTAGTTTAAAATAAATTTCAAACTAGTTATTTGAAAAAAGAATATCAATTTTTTATGAGAAAAATTCCTGATAAATTTTTTTAAAAAAAAAAATTTCAAAATTCTTTTTGTAAAATAGATATAATTTTTTTTTAAAAAACAAAGTTTCGAAATAAAAAATCAAATATACTTTACGAAAAAAAATCTTTTTGATACTTTTCTCAAAATATTTTGAAAAAAAATGATTTAAAATATTTTTTTGATTTTTTTCAAGAAAAATAAATTTAATGTTTTTTTTAAATAACTAAATTGTTTTAAATATGTAGTTCAATTTATGAATCATTTAATTAATTTGGTTTCTATGGTACAGTGCAATCCAATTTATCAATATAGTTCTATTAACTATATATTTTGTACACCCCTAATCACACCCTCATAACCTAGCCGTCTTCCTCATGTTCCATTAATCTTTTTTACACTTATTTTTTTTTTGTTTATCTTTCATGCTTTTTATTTTATTGTCTTAATGTGACGTTTTGTTCGTTGTCTTGGTGCGACATTGTTTTGATTTTTCGTCTGATTACAATATTCATTTGATTCAAATTGACATATCAAATTCGATCAAGTGTAGATTCAATCAATTGATTGACATTATTAACGTTAAAATATTAGAGACATAAATATTTCAGACATTTCAACTTTGTCATATTTTTAGATATTTTGACGTTTTATACTATTAACACGAATGTTGTGAATTTGTTCACAAATTTATTATTTTTTAGTTTTAATAATTTTAATTATATTATTTTTGATCGGTATAATAAGAAGAATTCACTTGATTGACATGTGTATTATCTGCAACATATACTAACAAATAAATTATCTTAAAGAAACAAACAGCAATAGTTTTATACAATACAAGTAAGTATTTTTCTTAAGTAATCATTAGAAATTCTTTAATTTTTGGGTAGTTTCCTCTGTTATTTTTCATCCTTTGGTTATCAAAGATGTAATTTTTCTCTCTATAATTTGGTTGTCTTAAAACAGGAGAAAGTTGGGAGTAATATATAAATTAACTAATAATTAATACGGTACACACATATTAAGTAGTATCTATATTTTGTTTTGCGTTAGAGTGAAATGACTAAATTTATTTTATGATGAACGAAGCATGTTCAAATTTTGAGCATGTGTTCTCCCATTCAACAAGTTCGATTTCATTTGCGGATGCTTGGTGTGTTATAAAATGAAGATTAGTTTTTCTTTCTTTGCAATTTCTTACTCACCAAAAGATTCAATGATAAATGATTATGGAAGATAAAACTACAAATTCTATTTATAAAATCGTTTATTTGAAGGCACTCTAAGTGTGTGTTTATATTCACGTTCAAAGTGAATTTCTCGCATTTCAACGTGGTTTTTAAGAAGCTAAAAATTATAGAGTTGGTGTACCCTACAGTGACACCGTAAAAACAAAAAGAGATGTTAAATTATGTGTGGAAATTTCGTTGTGTTTTTGTGGACTCAAGGATCAATTATATAGTGGGTCCAAAATATCTAAATTGTGGGAATACTTTGGATTCCTTTTTGGAGGTAAATACCCTAATTAAGGTGGATTATAAGGGAGAAAAAAACAGATAAAACCACTTGACTATGATTTAGATTTACTCTTCTTGTTCTAACATATGAATAGTTCTCTTACTAGATATATTTATTACGTATTATACACAAACATATATACATACACAATGTAGCTCATGAAAATACTCAACACTGTGATAAAAATTTACAAATAAATAAAATGGAAAATAATCATATGTAATTTGAGTATTACGTCTATTCACAATTTCAAATTAAATACGTATCCAACTTTTTTAGAAATGTATATCAATTAACTAACCTATAAACACCAATACATTTTTTAAAAAAATTACATGTGTTTGAACCTAAGCACTTATTTTAGTTGATTTATTTTTTGAAATGATTATTTTAATTGAAATAATCTATATAGATTCAGCGATTTCATATAGATAAAAAAAATAAAATAATTTTTTTGTGAAGCAAATAATAATAATAATAAAATAACTAGTCCTTTCGTCGGTGTGCAAAGGAATTAAACTGCTTTATTATGAGGCCCACAAATATGAATATGAGAACTCTTATTACAAAGCAATTTCTGTTTAGGGTGAGGCAAGTAATAGAGAGAAGCCAATTTTCATCATCACCGTGAAAGTAAAAAAAAAAAAAAAGTGGAATATTGATTGAAAATTTCTTACAAAAGCATGTGATAGTCAATCACTAATTAGCTAGACACAATGTTATGACATCAATATAGCAATAGGAATTCATAAAAGAAGATTTGAGTTTTAATGGAAATAGAAATGGTCCCATATTGTGTTCCAAAATGTGAGTGAGTTAATGTAATTTACCATAAATTGGCATATTAAATTGATATATGCACAATAATAATGGTAAACTCAATAAGTCTTTTCCCATCATAAGCTGTATCCACTACCCTATGTTTTCTTAGATGCTATATATGCCAACAAAATAGACACTCTCATTGAAACTATAGGTGTCAAGGCACATACATATATCACCACATATTTCCAAAGTTGGCTCAAAAACTTTTCTTGTGTGGTTAATTAAAGAGAATTCCTTTAACCAAGTGTACGGCAACAAAGCATCATATGGTTGTGTTGTCTCTTGATAGCTTTGTGTTGTTTTGGCTCCATTTCCAATTTTCTCAACATCACTATCAATTCTTGTCGCAAAAAATGTTTTATAAATGTGCTTAAGTCGGTTTTTTCCCATTAATTTTATGTTAAGAATCAATTAATGAGAGAAAAAAGTTATTAAGTTTACCAACTAAAAAATTAAACATTTTTTAATAAGTAAAATTTTATTAATAATGGTTCGAATTTAACATCTTAGTGAATAGGAATCTATCTATATTTTAAGAAGAGTCGTAAAAATTTCACTAAATCATGTGTTTATCAACTAAACAGTTATACATATTACCCATTTTACATTGATCTAAGTGGAATTAGATTTGAATAAGGAATCGAGTTTAAAATCTATGGATAAAAAATATAATAGAGAGAAAATACTACACTAAAAGTGGTCAATTAAATTCGTTGTTAAAGATTAATATCAATAAAAGTCGATTAATATATACTTCATCACAATAACATGATAATTAGATATGTTCACTAGCTTAAAAAATTAGAGAAAGTTTGTAAATACTTTGTAGCAATAACATGATAATTACATATGTTAACTAGCTTAAAAAATTAGAGAAAGGGAATAATTATCATACCAACATTTCAAAAAGTGAAATTAAAGTTGTTTTATGCAACTTTGACGAGTTATCTCACTTGACTACCTTTATTGTCTCAAGACATAGGATGCTAAGCAAAGTAAATATGAACGTAATAAATAATTGGATTACCAAAAGTTCCATAGTTGAAATGATTAAAAAGTTTAAAATTATGGTTGTTGAACCCATAGCATTGTGATGGTGATGTAGTTGTGAAGTCTTCTCAAATCACAACCTTACAATTACAATTATAGTTACTAATGCAATTTAAAACCATAAATATCACTAAAAAAGTTGGCCACACAAGAAATCCATGAACAATATCTTTTCTTTTATGATGAACAAGAAACTGAAGAATACTATGTATTGTGGAAACAAGCACGTACAATAACAAGTGGAAAATGAAAAACTTTCATTTTTTTTTAATTACCTTTTCAACTTCCAATAGCATATATCAATATAAAATGTCAAAATTCCTTCTCTTCATTTGTCTTGATCAAAGTTTTCCTTTTAATTGGTAATATCATCATGGTATGGCATGATCTCTAGGATACTATAAGTACTAGAAAATGATCAAAAATTATTAAATGAATAAATTAAAATTTAATGTAAAAAGTTGAATGACAACTTTTAATAAGATTTTTCAAGTAGTTAACCCATGAAAAGTTTATGTCACTATGTAAGTAGTTCCTTCAAAGTGCGCCCAACAAATGAGTCTTTTTATTATGAGGATAAAACATCCACTGACTCATATACCACTTTGGTCATTTTCAATAATTATATTCATATATGTGAGAATGAATTAAGGTGAGGATATTGATTAACATGAATTAGTGCTTCCATTGAGAATGACATTATATTTTGTTGAAAAAGTAATTAATTAGATGAAACTGAATAATGAGTTCAATTTTTTATTATTATGCTTGCATGGTGATATTTAAGTAGCATATATAGATTTTCCACATGAAAGTTTTTTTTCTTTCTTTTTTTGTGAAAGTGATTAGCTAAGGAGAAGAGAGGAAAACCTACGAGTTAGACATTGACTCAATCAAAACCACACTATTTGTCATTTTTTATCAACACATATGATCCATAATGATTGCTCTTAAAATATCAGTGTTCTCTTGATTATGACACAATCAACTAGTTATGTCGATGTTTATCAACCATAACATTTTCAAAAACACACCGACATTCAAATCCGTCACTACCTTAATAATTTTCTTAAAGTTTTCTCAATGTTTATCCAACATGATTTTTTTTTCTCTTCATTTTTTGTATTTTACATTGATTTCAAATATTGGCATATATATAGTGACTTTACTGCAACGATCTATAAAATTCAATTTTTATCGATTCGTAATTAAGAAAACAAATATTCTTCTTAGTCTCATCATCATCATATATTAATGCTGAAAAAAAAAACAAGAATGAAAATAATAATAATAAAATAATAATAATAATAATAATAATAATAATATAATATAATAACTACTACTTACCTTCTATATATATATATGTGCTTCATAAACAATTTGAATTTGCTTTAGCATTTCCAAAATCACATACCCTTTAGCATTTCCAAATGTATAGTATTAGGTGTTGTTGTCATGATGGGGAAGAGGGGCACATGAAGAACTAACTCATTCACTACAAAATGAAATGAAAAAAAAAGAATGTGGATTCTCTTAGCAATTCAATTCCATGTGTGTGTGTTTTCATGAGTTAGTATTGCACGTGCCCTGCTTCTCCATCTTGTTCAACATGCACCTTTTTCTCAATCCACTTAGCAAATAGAAATAGCATCAATTCTTTGACAAAAGAGAATAAAGAAAAAACAAAGGAAGGTTCAAGAAAGAGGTGGTGAATTTTTTGAGACTCTTATCATCTATGCCTTATAGTTGCTTCTAGTCTACTCATGTATAACAAAAGAGGCAAATGTGAGTGTTTTTAAAGATGAACAAAGTATGGGAGAAAGAAAATTAAAGCCTTAGTTGAATGTGGGACCTATTGAGTTTTTAACCCAAACAGCTTGTCATAAGTCACAACTAACAGGACCACAACACTTATTTTTTCATCACTAAGTATACATACATTTAAAATTACATATATACCCTTATAAGGTACACCAAAATTAAGGAAGCTATCTATTTTATATATTACCCTCCATCATATACCAAACAAATAACTATAATTTATGCTGATACCACCTGAACTACACCTCAACATAACATTAATTAGTATTATTAAACCATATTCAACAAGTATATATATATATATATACATCTTGGAAAAATAAATTTATAAAATATTAGGAAAATAAGCCAGCAAGTTTGCAAGGATTCATCAAATTAGATACTTAAATTTATATTCTATATGAATTGAGAATGAGAGAAATTATTATTAACTAAAATAATACTAATAATTAACTGATTTCGAAAACTCCATCTCTTGAGATGTGTGTTTATTAACTCTTACCATTGAGCTGATTTAAAATTCATTCAATAGACAATTTTATTATTTTTAAAGGTCAAAGCTGGTTTGGGAAGGATTCATGCGAAATTGAAGGGTTGAAGGATGTGATCTTACATAAATAAGCTAGTATACACATAACGCAATAAAGTAAAAAAAATAAATAAATAAAAATAAATAAATAAATAAAAAATAAAGAAAGAGAGAGAGAGATATCAAGGTGGTATCCACTTATCACCTTCATAATAACAACGGTTCTATTCTGATGCAGACTTGGGGTAAGATGAAAAGGAGAATTCATTACCATGATATTTTCTATCTTTCAAAAATGTTCAATGATTATCCGTTGAAAAACAAAAAGTTTTACACTTAGGACACAATATAGAAGTTGAAAATAATAATGATACCAAAATACAAAACGAAGAATTTACGAATTTTGTTTATATATTTTGGCCAATTATGTCTACTTTTTTCCGATAGAACAACTGTTTCCTTGCATTAGTTTTAAATTTCTTAATCAGTCCAATTAATATTTGAGCCAAAGACAACCCCACTTATCACTATGACTCATATCTAACACATTCAATTATATTTTTCTATCTTACAACTTCATATAATTATTTCTTAAAACATAAACACAAACACATATAATAGTGAAATATGATTGAGAAATTTGTTGATTCTATCATTATAATGCTTATTATGTTAAAATAAAATAAAATAAAATAAAATAAAATTGCCACTTAACAAATTTTAAATTTTTTTTATCTTAGAAGAGATACCATAATTAATTTACGTAACTGTGAGGTCTCGAATTCGAATCTAAGACAACACGTTAAATATAACAATATCAATATTTGCAAGTTGAACTAGAATCTAAAGACCATAATAAAAAAAAAAAATATATGTATTTAATCATATTTTACCATCTTATAGCAACGTCTGTAATGTTATATTATTTCTTAAAATATATGCACAAACACATATAATGGTGAAATATGATTGCAAAATTTGTTCACTTTGTGAATGCAATAATGGTTATTAAGTTATTTTTAAAAAAGAAACCTTATGCTTCAAATTTGGTCATTTTCTAATATTGTAAATGTGTTAAAAAAAGAAAGTAGAAAGAAGAAAGCTCCTTTTCCACACAACTTTACTGGTATTTTTCAGGACTATGACTAGTTTATCATCAATCAAATGGAGATGTGGCCAAAATTAATAAAGTTGTCATTTTCATATATATCTCACCGTGATACATAGGAGAGTGAATAGGAATTATTAATTCTAGAGTATAGTTATAAAATCTTCATTAACCACCTTAACTGCCAAATTTATTGGTCTAGTGCATTTTGCACCCAGTTGCAACACACCTTGCTTTGTAGGATTATCAAGTGGCAAGATCTACATAAAAATCACAAGAATCTTACCCTTATATAATATCATAATCCTTATCTCTTCATCACACTCCAACTTTAGTAGTATTTTTTTTCTTCACTTTATGCCACCTTATATTCAAGATTTTTAATTGCAATCACGATTTAATTCTTGATATTGTAGAGAATTATAATAATTAGCTAGTAAAATGCAATTGAATTGATGTGGCGTTAATTTTTTTGTCTTAGATACATCAAAAATCATGATGTTACAATCTAAATTGTGGTTTTGAACTTTTTTTTGAACCCGATATATATATGTTGATAAATAAGTTTGAAGGAGAAATTAAGTTAATAAATGAGAAGATTGTGAATAGACAACCACAATCTTGCTTTGATTGAGAAATGGACACTATGATGAGTTTTTGCTTTTCTTTTGCACGAGGCTGTTAGCGATATGTTTTCCATGACCACACTAATAAGAGTCCCACATTGTGGTGGGTTTTGTTGTTCTTTATATTTGGGAATTATATGTGATGTATTTTGCATGTGAAAAAGTATCAAATATATAATATATTAGAAAAAAATCTTAATCTTAAATTTTATCTATTATTGTTTCATATATAAAGTTAAATTTTAATATAAAACATATTATATATTTTAAATATATTTTAAACATCTTATTTTAAATTATAAATATATTTAAATAAAATATTTAAATATATTATTCTTAACATATTGAATAGTAGAAAGTATGATGAATATTTATAAATGATGGATAATATTTATTTACAAATTGATTTTATAGGATTGTATAGAATCCAACTCAAATTATAAAACATATTGAGATGGCTACTTGCTTCAATTGTGTGTCATGATCACAAATGTTACTGTCTCAAGTTTGGCGACATTTTTGGCTCCTAAAAAAATACTATAAGTAACAAAGAAAATGATCTAATCTAAAATCAAGAAGAAAACGGGGGTGTGGTAATTAACTTTCTCTATAACATCTTGGAATACGGTTCTTTTATGATTTTCTAGAATGTATTTTCAACATTATTATGAATGAAAAACCGTGAATTTGTTGTTTGTGGAAAAAAACACATCTTGAAAGTAGAAGGATTTTTTTTTATCATTTTAAATGCACATTATTATGAATTGATAATTGAAAGGTCAACTAATTAAACAAGATGTTACTATTATTTGTACTATGGTTCCACCAAGTGTACTGTATTTGAAAGTAATTTTATTACTGTATAAGTTTATCAATGCATAGTGGACACCGACGACGACAACAAACAAAGTATTTTCTTTATTAGATGGAATTGACTACGTAAATCAAATAACATTATTAGAGGAAAATCCACTCTTTAGAAATTATTCATAATATAATATAACATTATAATGATTAATTTGATTAATTTCACATAAGACTAGCAATCCATGGTAGCTTAGGAGGGTCAAAGAAATGTCACCTAGCCTATAAGACATTAACAGGAATCCTAAAGTACCTAATTTGGAACAACATGGTTTGGGTTGAAGCTAGAGTGGTCAATAGCTATGTACAAGCACTATGAAGACACTTATAAGTGCTTTTTGATTTCTTGGTCATTATAGAATATTTGTTTATATTTGCTTTTTTATCTATCAAAATTGGTTTGATTAATTAGAAAGAAAACGAGACTTTGTGGTGTACCACAAGTTTTAAGAGTGTTATTCTTTTACCTTCTAGAAATATGATCTTAAGAGTATCTATAACGAGATAAATGTATAGATTTTAAACTTTTTTTTAAGTGGATATATCTATGCAACATTAAAATTAAGTGTATATTTTGTACACTTAAAAATCGTATATTAAAGTATTTTTAATGGTGAATGTATTGGAATGTATGGTTTTTAAACTTTTTTTTAAGTGGATCTATCTATGCCACGTTAAAATTAGAAGAAAAAAAAGACAAAAATAAAGAAAATGATGTGATTAAAAAAATAGAAAAAAAATAAAATATTAAATAAGTGTTTGAGAATTATAAGTGTATACATATAAGAGTTCTTAAAATTAAAAAATTGATCTGATATTTATATTTTCACCTCACTTTTTGTTTTTAAATTTAAAAATGAATTAACCTTAAATAACCAGTTATACTATATTCTATAACAACTAAATTTATAAATAAAGATAATTTAATTGAAACATAGATTTAATACTAAGAATCTAGTCTAATCTAGTTCATGTAAATTTGCTCTAACCATAAAATTCGAAATTCTTAAATATTATAATTTACTTAAAAACATCATTGTAGTTGCTCCAAGGGTAAAACTAAAAGGCATTAGTGGGGGATGTTTTTCCCCTAACACAATCTTTTAGAGGATTTGCTATGTATGAAATAAAAATCATAGCGTGTGTTTGAAACCTATGTTCCTCTGGGTCCTGAATAAGGCTCACCTAATATATTTAGGATTTTTGGAATCAACAAAAGCATGACATTTGGAAAATTAGATAGTGAAAGATCGACCAAAGAGAATGGAGTATCATCACTCGCTGAAATAGAGTGAATGGTATGGCCACACCTTCTATATTAATTATAAATATAAAGTCATTTCTCAAATTATGTACACCATTTTATTGGTCGTAAGTTTAACTTATCAAAATTTTGAAGTGAATTAGTCTTTTGTATTGAAAAATATCAATCAATTAAAGTCATTTATCAAATTATGTACACCATTTTATTGCTATGATGAGAAAAATTGATTTATTATTTTATAAATTTAAGAGACTAAATTAATTAATCTAAGAATGAAAATGTTTATTTAGCCGATAATAATTTAAATGTGCAATAGTATGGGGCTACCTTTATATTTATTTATATGTGCAGTGGATGGAACCCTTTGACCTGGCATTCCACTTGAGTTGGATTCTGATAAGGATGTGAGTAGAAGAAGACAATATTAACCAAATAGATTATTATAAAAATGAATAGGAATATATGAAAAGAAACAAAACATTTGGAATGCCTTTTGGGATTTACATGTATTTTATTGAAGACCCGTCAATTTTGTAAGCTACACTTGACATCACATTGTAAAAGAAATAGTTAACTAATATAACTGACCATAATATTAGTGGTGCTTTATGTGGTGTTTACCAAAATAAGATATTGGACAAGGAAGTAGGTAAGATGCTATTGGCTATGCTTTAATGGCATATCACTTGCAAGCACAATGAAAAATAATGGAACCAAATAATCATTAATTAACTAGTTTAATTAATAATTAGTGGGAAACAATTAGAACATAATGCTAGAAGAAATCGTTCATCGACACATAATGCGACGGTTTTTACTCCTATCATAGTCAAGTGAATAGTGATCACCATAATTATTAGTATTTTTTTTATAGACTTTACTTTTCACGTAATTGTGTTTATTTTTATTAGTTTAATTGTTTTTATTTTATTTTACTTAATGTGTTTATTTTTACAAAATACATCAATGTAATAAAAATTTAAATTTATTAAAAATAAAAAAAAAGGTGAATTTGTGAACAAATTCACAATATAATACAAAACAGGAATATGTCTATAAATATGATAAAATTTAAGTGTCTAAAATATATATATGTTGTTAGAATATGTAATATTGACGACACTATTATTAATTGAAATCTGTAATTTATTTAAACTATATCAAAATGAAAATTCATACTTAAATGGAAAAATTAAATAGTATCATATGAAGACGAAAAAAAATACTTACCAATTAAACTATGATTAACATTAAACAAATGAGATTTATATTTTCAATACACAATCAAAGATTTATATTAGATAAAGATTAGGCAATTCACTTGTCCAATTTTTATTTTAGACGTAATTATTAATTAATATTGGAATGTAGGTTATATATATATATATAATCTAAATTTGACGGTCCACATCGTGTATATTTCAAATATATTAAATTCATCATCTCATATTAGTATTCTTTTAGAATGAATTATAAGTAAATTAGATTATGTATATTAAAAAAAATAATTGATCAAAATTTATGCCATCTCAATAAAAAAAAAATTAAGTTTATTATCCAAATAACTCAATGATTAATAAATTTGTTCATAAGAAATATAAAAAGTTAAATTACATGAACAATTAATATTTTCTTATACTCATTTAAAATTAATTTTGCTCATAAATCATTGAGATTCAATGAGGATAACTTTATTTTCTTTCAAAGTTTAGAATAAAGAATTATGGCTTTGCACCTTGCACCAATATCATATCTTACATCATGGATGCGCAAGCAAGTCACGAAATCTAGAATTTTTTCTTAAAATTAGTTGAATTTATTAGAGGCTTAGATTATAAGCAAAACCAATAGCTTTTACGGTAGGGACAAAAGGTGTTTCCTAGTGAAATGCATGATTCCTAATCTTGTCCAATCAAAGGGAAAAAGGACAACAAAATAAAGATAATTCAAATATTTCATTATTTTTTTCTTATCCATCTCTAGTTAGATAAGAATCGAGTAATAAAATCAAACATGTGTATTAACATACATAATTGAGTATGAATCTGGTAAACCATGGTATTAATTAAACCACACTTAATTAGTTACTCATGACTCATCTAAAGAGTACGTATATGCAACTCTTTCTAGTATGGCTGCTGCAAAATTCAATGAGTAACTATCAATGTTTGAATTGGAAGATTGATTTTACAAAGGGAATAGCTTTTAGTCATTTTGTTAGTTACTTAGTTTCATGAGTTTGACCAAATTTTGTTTAGGACTTGGAAACATGCTGACACGTATCCATTATAATTGTTTAATTTAGGGACAAAAATCATCACCTCAATCATCTCATGTTCAGTAGGAAAAGCAAATTTCATTTGCATTTGTTAACGTAAGTGTCGTTTTTGTTTAAAAAATTTCTTATCTCTTTTTATTTGTTGTTTTTATCGTTTAAAATAAAGTGCAACCAATAATATTGGTATAAAACCTTCAATTATGGGGATTTCAATTTTTTTTATAATATATTTTTATCTTTAAAAAATTATATTGAATATCCAATTTTTTACTATAAGTATCAGACAACTACTGCGTCCTACTAGATGTCATTATCTATTATCGAATGTTATAATTTTAAATTCTGATATTAGAGTTTTGTGATTTTAGGAGCTCAATTATTAAAATTCGAACAAGTTTCCAAAAATATTAAAACGACCTTGATTTAAAATAATATAAATTGTTGTTTTAATAAAACTATCTCTAACCATTTGTTGTAGAGACATAAATATGTAAAATAAAATAATATATAATTAAAGATATCATAGAAAAAAATAATTTTATAAAAAATGACAATTTTAAATTTTTAATGTTCGTAAATAATTTGAAAACAACAATTAAAAATAGATCCCTAATCAAAACCATCCATAATTTCAATTTTGTATAATTATAAGAAGTAAAAGAAAAAGTGTGTTCATAGTAAATTTGTTAAAATTTTGTTGTCTTTAATTTAAATAATTTGTGATTCTAATCTCTTAATATTTTTTAAAAGTATGAGTAAAAAAAAACTACTTTTTAAAGTAATTTTGATCTCTCAAATTTACAATATGATCTCTCAATATATCAATCTCTTTCAATTTATTCAAAACTCTCAAAGTAACTTAATTTACTGAAATTTTTACAAAAGTATTATTTTAAACATATATGTACTTAAAACTCACTAACTAAAATATCAAATTTAACCTTAAATAAAAATTATAAAATTTTCCCACTATAAACATGAATCTCACGTACTTCAAAAACTTTCAACTTTTATTAAAATCTTCTAATTTTTTTAATAGTTGAGATCTCAAATTTATTATCATTGTAATATAAAATAGGAAAAACTCTCAAGGGTTTTTTTATTTACTTTTCTGTAAAACTTTAACCATTCAATTTTTTTTATGTTTAAATCTTTTATCTTTTAAAATATTTACAATGTTTTTTCTGTAAATAAAACACTGAGATGACAATTCCACATAAAATTATAATTAATTTTTGTCGCGGCCTAAAATTTCGAGTGTTTCTCGAATTCAATGGAGTCGCCACCAAAATTTATTTTAAAACAGGGAAAATATTGGGAACCCCTTAAAAATAGAAAAAATGGTCTTTGAAACCAAATTTGAGTTCGGGAGTCGATTAAAATTTGAGTAGGGAAGGTATTAGCACCCTACGACATCCGTTAAAAACGATTACCTATAATTAATTGTGCAAGATTAATTTTAACTTAAGTATATTTATTTTTCTTTATTATTAAATATGAATAGCAATTATTACTATTTTTAAAATATGGTTTTGAAATAAATATGTACTTAACAAATGAAGGACAAAAGAAGAAATTTTTATTTATGTGCTTGACAAGAATGTGATCTTGCTCCTACGTATCTCCTGGTGCGATGGAGAAATCAAAGTTACGTAGTTCTTAAAAAAATGCAGATGGGTTGAGTGTGTTTTTAAAGAAAATTTGCCTAGTGATAAAAAAAATGTTTTTGACAAATAAAGGAGTTTTATTTGAATAAATATTTTGGAACATGAATTTTAAGACGATCAAGTTGTACAACTTGTGTCCCAAAACTCAAGGAATAAAGAAGATGTCACATCTAATTTAATCCTCAAATTTTTTATTATTCTCGATTTTTAAATTGAGTTTTAAAATCACCAAGTAGTACAACTTGTGTTTTAACAACTCAAAGATAAAAAAAAGTTACATCTAATTAAATAAGTCGATTTTGAGATTAGTTCATTAAAATAAATAAATGAATGAATAAATAAATAAATAAAATAAACAAAATAAAATAAAATAAATAAAATAAATAAAATAAATAAAATAAATAAAATAAATAAAGAGAGTTTTAGAACTATCAAGTTGTACCACTTGTGTCCTAACAACTCAAAGAAAAAAAAAGTCACAACTAATAAATAAATCGATTTTAGATTAGTTCATTAAAATAAACAAATGAATGGATAAATAAATGAATGAATAAATAAATATAATAAAATAAATAAAATAAAATAAACAAAGTAAAATAAATAAATAAATAAATAAAGAGAATTTTAGAACTATCAAGTTGTACTACTTGTGTCCTAACAACTTAGAGATTAAAAAGAGTCACATCTAATAAATAAATCGATTTTAGATTAGTTCATTAAAATAAATAAGTGAATGATTAAATGAATAAATAGAATAAAATAAAATAAAAAAGTTTAAAAGGGTTGAGTTTGAACAAGATCTTTGTTTTTTTGTGTGTTTGGGCCCAACTTAACTTAAAAATAAAATTTTGAAAATAGCCCAAACCCAACATAACAAAAGAAGGTTGAAAAATGAATCTGAAACCCTAATTTCAAATGAAGGATGCGGCCACATTAAGGGAGGCGGCTAGGCAGTTCAGAACAACTCAATGGCTAGGCAACGAACAAAAAGAAACGAAAACGAAAGAAGGACGAAGAAACGACGAGCAGCGACAACGGCGGGCAGTGACCACGACGAGCAGAACGACGAGCAGTGACTGCGGCAAGCAGCGACCAGGACGAGCAGCGACAACAGTGACGATCAGGATGAGTAGCGACAAGGACGAGTCGCGACAACAGCGACGAACAGGATGAGTAGCGACAACGGCGACGACCAGGATAACATCAGGCACAGGTTCAAGTTTTTAATCTTTTTTCTATGTGTTTCATTCATCAATCTTTATTCTTTGCGATTTCTATTTGTTGTTTGTTACTGGTATCTCTGATTTCTTTCTCTTCTATTTCTTTGTGTGTTTTTTTTATCAGTGGTGTTAATCTTGGATCCCTCCTCTTTTTGAAATTTGATAAGGTGTTTTTATAGATTTTTTTTTATATGTTTAGTTGTTTTCTGGTCTGTGCCATTGTTTGAGTTTGAGCTTTCTAAAACCTTGTTTGATGTTTTAATTTCTTTGCTCATAACCTGCATTTTTTTGCACCTCTGATGCCTTCAAAATTTTAGATTATTTATTTTGATCTGTTGACTTGCTGAGCTTATTCATTTGTCTTTTAGTTTCTTTTTTAAACTCAAAAATTTGTCAATGACAGTCATCATCAACATAGCAGGGTTTGACAGAGAACAAAAGCAACAATAAAGAACAAAACACAGGCAAAACTAGAAACAGCTAGCTGGCTTGATCTGATTTAATTTTTATTGTAATTTAATTTGGCTTTATTCTTGGTTTGTAATTTGATTTGGTTTTAAAACTCTGATTAGATTTGAAATTGTAAATTTATGAGACATAATGAAAATATTTATTGTAATTATTTTATTTCCCTTTTTAATATATATTTCCTTTTTGATTTTATTTTTAAATAAATTGGACAAAATTAGGGTGCTACAGCTGCCCCTATTTAATTATATTTTACTTGAAAATATGAAAAACAATGGTATTCGTTTTCATGTTATCAGGTAAAAGATAAGTAAATATAAGGACCTAAATTTTGTCCAATAACAAACACATGTATTAAAGTGCATTTGAAATGTTAAAGTGAGAATGATGCAAAAAAAATTTAGATTCGGATTAATTACCGATGCGTAGATCGACATAAATAAAGATGATCGTCTTTGGATTTGTTACCGATGCGTAGATTGACAGAAATGAAGGTGATCGTCTTCGGATTAGTCGTCGATGCATAGATCTATAGAAATGAAAGTGATCGTCTTTGAATTGGTTACCGATGCGTGGATCTATAGAAATTAAAAATGATCGTCTTCGGATTGTTTACCGATGCGTAGATCTATAGAAATGAAAGTGTTCGTCTTCGGATTGGTTACCGATGCGTGGATCTATAGAAATTAAAAATGATCCTCTTCGGATTGGTTACCGATGCGTAGATCTATAGAAATGAAAGTGATCGTCTTTGGATTGTTTACCAATGCGTAGATCTATAGAAACGAAAGTGATCATTTTCGAATTGGTTACCGATGCGTAGATCTATAGAAATGAAAGTGATCGTCTTCGGATTGTTTACCGATGCGTAGATCTATAGAAATGATCGTCTTCGGATTGGTTACCGATGCGTAGATCTATAGAAATGAAAGCGGTCGTCTTCAGATTGTTTACCGATGCGTAGATCAACATGAACGTAATAGGTCCAATCTTGAAGGTAGGTAAATAGGGAGAATAAGTATATGATACTTGCAATTCGAACGATAAGGTATGAATGATTCATCTGTGTGTGATGCATTGAGTATAGGTAAAGTGTCAATGAAGATGCATGGATCATGTGAGTATGAGTAAATTATGTAATGTTTATGCATTATAGATAAAAAAAATTATTTTCTTTGATTCCCCTAGATCTATAGAAATTAAAGTGATCGTCTTCGGATTGGTTACCGATGCGTAGATCTATAGAAATTAAAGTGATCGTCTTCGGATTGGTTACCGATGCGTAGATCTATAGAAATTAAAGTGATCGTCTTCGGATTGGTTACCGATGCGTAGATCTATAGAAATTAAAGTGATCGTCTTCGGATTGGTTACCGATGCGTAGATCTATAGAAATTAAAGTGATCGTCTTCGGATTGGTTACCGATGCGTGGATCTATAGAAAAAATGATCGTCTTCGGATTGGTTACCGATGCGTGGATCTATAGAAAAAATGATCGTCTTCGGATTGGTTACCGATGCGTGGATCTATAGAAAAAATGATCGTCTTCGGATTGGTTACCGATGCGTGGATCTATAGAAAAAATGATCGTCTTCGGATTGGTTACCGATGCGTAGATCTATAGAAATGAAGTGATCGTCTTCGGATTGTTTACCGATGCGTAGATCGTAATTGGTCCAATCTTGAAGGTAGATCAAGAGGGGGAATATGATATTTGCAATTCATGATAAGGTATGGACGATTCATGCGTGTGTGATGTATTGAGTAAAGGTAAAGTGTCAATGAAGATGCATGGATCATGTGAGTATGAGTAAATTATGTGTCATGCATTATAGATAAATTTTGTTCTTTTCTTTGATTCCCCGATCCTTATGCTCTTCTCCGTCCCAAAATTCAATGGATGAATAAAGACAAATATTGTTTCCACATGATGACTCTTCGTATCTATCGAATGACCTCTTTTTTCGATGTAAAGCAAAAATCCATTGTTTAAAATGACTACCCTCCTTATTATTCTTCACACACTCATATATCTTGAGAATCAAACGAGTTCCCGTGTATATTTTCAAGTGTCAAAATGTTTAAAATATTTTTATATTTTCACATATTTCAAATTCCAATATTTATTATTATAAAACAAAATTTGAAACAATAGAACACTCAATAATGAAACTGGATTGGTATATAAAGAGTGTAACGTACAACATCGAATGACAATATTGAAAAATGTACATTCGTTATATTAAAAGCAAAACAATTGAGGCAGGGGTTACAATGTGGGGATGAGTATGTTTAATTTAAGTAGAGACATAACAAACGCTAGTCATTCTTGTAATTTAGGAATCCTAATAATCAGCTTCCAAGAATAATAATTGCCCCAGTTTGAAGTGCTTGATTTTTTTTTATCCCTAACTTTTGCATGGACTACTCTTCCAAGTTTCCAATCCATCGGGATGCTCTAATTTTTGCCAAGGTCGCATTTTCAGGTTTTCAACCTAGCGAGCTCATCACCTTTTTTAAGCATAATATTTTTTGACTGCATCTGAATTTACTGGAAGTGGAAGGTCATCTCCATCTATTTCTGCGAGTATTAGAGCTCCTCCAGAAAAAGCTTTTTTCACAACATATCGTCCTTCGTAATTTCGGGGTCCACTTTCCACGAAAACCTTTTTTTATGGGCAACATTTTCTTTAACACCAAGTCCCCTTCTTGAAACTCTCGAGGACGGACTTTTTTCTCGTATGCCTTTTTAAGTCTTTTTTGATATAGCTGGTCGTGACATAGAGCTATCAT